>NC_137625.1:34170774-34218274 GCF_963280865.1 Gymnoscopelus braueri | reverse complement strand
TTGACTCTGAGAGAGTACAAATGGCTAATTACTATACCAATCATTTAGCTGCATGCATGGGGACCCCCTAGAATCCCCTAAAGGACCTTCGGGAGGTGGGGGGGTCCCCTACATTGAGAATCAGTGGTGTAGTCGCTGTTTGTTGATACCAAATGTTTACATCACGCTGCTTAATTGTGAAGCCAAGAAAGTGTGCGTGTGTGTGTGACAAGGGTGCCCCTCAGAGAAGAGTTACAGTGGCGTGGCAGACACTTCACACCTCATTGGCCGGCGAGGAGCGCCAATCACCACCCACTGGCCCGCCCCCCAGGCTGCTAGAGAGAGAGAGAGAGAGAGAGAGAGAGAGAGAGAGAGAGAGAGAGAGAGACACACAGACACACAGACACACACACACACACACACACACACACACACACACACACACACACACACACACACACACACACACACACACACACACACACACACACACACACACACACACACACACACACACACAGTGTCTCTCTCTCTCTCTCTCTCTCTCTCTCTCACTGTTTAGGAAACAATCTGTGCCATGTTGCTACATCTTGTCCATCTGACCGACGGTTGCTGGAACAAAGCTATGTTCATACCGTTTTATTCTACAACCTAAGGTTGTAGGAACCTTACGGTTCTTTCCGGAAGGAAGCCGGTCATCTGCTGTAACTGTCTGCTGTGTACAGTAGTAAACGACTCGCCAATCAATCTCCTGGATCATTTAACCCATTAAGACCTGAGGCCAATTCTACAAAAGGTCTTCTAAATCCTAACAGTTTTCTGAAAAACTTCCATGTCAGTGGTTCTCAAACGTTGTATGTCAAGGACCCCCAATATGATATGTATTTGGCCGTGGACCCCCATCTCAAAGTATTTAGTTGCAGGGACCCCAGAAGCAACGATTTGAGTAACAAATGTTTGCTTTAAAAAATATGTATTCAAAGATTTGCACTAATTTTCAAGATTTTTCAAAAATAGCAGATCTACAAGCTCATAGCGCAGCACTCGGTGCCGCGCTATGAGCTTGTAGATCTGCTATTTTTGAATAGCCAAAAAGAATGGTTAAAGTGGTTACACAGATGCGTTCCCAGTCTTAATGGGTTAGAGATCGGTTTCCAAGGCGCAACACCAAGAAAAAGATCAAAATCGATTCAATGAAAACATGATAGAATAAGGTCATCATGGTTTTGTGTCAATCTGGAACAACAGGGCAGTTTGCTCAAACAACACAAAAGCTGGTGCCTCTTTTGGGCCTCTCAGGCCAGTGAGCTCGCCTTTTCATTATTATTACAAAACATACATTAACCACTTCAGCATTTCGGCCATTTGAAAATAGCAGATCTACAAGCTCACAATGTGTCGCGATGCGACACATTGTGACCTTGTAGATCTGCTATTTTTCAAAAGATATACTTTATTATTATTTGAAAACTTGTGTAATGGGACATTCTGCATAATGAGTACTTTCTACTTTGGTACTTATATATTTTGATACGAATACTTCTGCACAAAAGTTTTTATTCCAGACTTTCACTTGTAACAGAGTATTTCTACATCGTAGTATTGATACTTTCCACCACTGAAAAAAGAAAAAGAAACAAAAACAAAAAGATTTGCTGCTGGTACGGTCAAAAATTTCCATTCTTCGGTTTTGTTTGACAAGGTGTTACATTTATATTTTAAACCCACCAGCAGGATGAACAATCTCTCTGAAGTGGTACAAGAGAAAAAAACCAAAGTAAATCACGAGAGCGTGAAAGAAAGGCAGAGAAAACACGAGATAAGACCAGAACTCCACTAGACAAAGACACCTTTGTGTCTCGCTGTAACAACTGCTCAACAACGGTAGCTACGGCATGAACACAAGATAAAGAAATCCACTCACTACAAAAGGATTACTGCCCACAAAGAGACAACATATTAAAATCCCAGCAAAGCAAAGCAAAAGCCAGCCGGTGCAATGATTATAATTTCCCCCATAACGCTTTTTAAAGTGACTGTGTCATACTGTGGCATCATTCCGTCGGTGTGGCCTAGAAATAAAACTGAAAAAGGGGGTCAAGTTCTGTGCATACAAGGTTTAGATAGGCTATTTCCCCCAGAATAGGGATGCCGGGGTTCATGTGGTTAAATGATAGTCCTTTGTGCTGTTTGCTATGAGAATGTATTAACGACACATGCGTAGGGCAACGGTAATTGACTGTATAGGCAAGGCAGGCAAGGCAGGCAAGGCAATTTTGTTTGTATCGCACATTTAAACAACAAGGCACTTCAACGTGCTTTAGAACACCAAGCAAAGGAAACACAATACAATGCAGTTGAGAAAGAAAAAGAAAAAAGAAAAATAACTCAATCAAAGGCAGCGGCAAAAAGAAAGGTCTTTAGTTGTGTTTCAAAATAAATAAGAGTTTGTTCCAGATATGTGGAGCATAAAAACTAAATGCTGCTTCCCCACGTTTATTTGTGGTTTTAGGGACAGAAAGCAGGCCTTTATCCCAGATGACCTGAGAGACCTGGATGGTTCATGATATCAGATCAGAAATGTATTTTGGCCCCTAAACCATTCAAAACTTTATAGACCTACAGTAGTATTTTGAAATCAATTATTTGACACACAGGGAGCCAGTGTGAGGATTTGCTCAGGGGCGGACTGGCCATTTGGCATACCGGGCATATGCCCGGTGGGCCGCTGGGCCAGTGGGCCACCCAAAAAAAAATAATATATATATTATATATATATATATGTATATATATATTGCTCCCGTTTTAGGATTATAACGGTCATTTCCGGGTCGCGCTGCCCAATTATTAGTTACGTTAATATTTGGGCTGGGATGCTTTTCAGCAGTGGCGTAATTTACATAGGGTTGCTGGGTTAAAACAGTGAAACGCTTTTTTTCAGGCTTAACGTTACCTGTGGTTTGGCTCATGCACGGAGGACGGTTCGGAGGACGTATTGTGAGCTTGTGCATCCACGGCAATTTTTGGCTAATATTCCCCCCATGATGCATGATGCTGGGGTTCAAGTGGTTAACCATCCTGTTGAGCCTTACAGTATGCTGCATTCAACACTGGCAGCTACAAGAGATACACATCGACCACTGAGTGACCACAGCTAAATGAGTAACAGTTTCAACATTTGAATCTTTACTTTTTCAGATTCAAAATCTTGACATATCTTCTCTTATGGGGGTTCCTGGGACAACATGTTGTCGGATGAGGGTCCACAAAAGCATTTGACATATTGGGGGTTCTCCTTGACATGAAGATTTGAGAAGCACATGTTTTTAGACCCTATGAATCTCTAATGATCCTTTAACCAGATTACAGGGGGCTTTAACCTTATTACAGACACAATACGGCAGATGATCCTTTAGGTCGGATTAACGGCATTGTGACATGTATGCAGGGGGGAGCCACCTGCCTTGAACCCCAGAGGTCATTGTCCTCATGCCCCCCCCCCCCCACACACACACACACACAGACACAAGTCACCCCTAAGCGCTAGAAGTCAAACAAGAGGACAGATGACTGACAGAGATCTGTCACAAGGAATCACATGCTTCCATGCACACGCACTGTGACGCACACCACTTCACACACACACTTTATTCTGGGATGTAGATAACATCTATATGTGTTCACCTGCCTCCAGCTCTCTCTCTCTCTCTCTCTCACACACACACACACACACACACACACACACACACACACACACATCACACAGACACACACTCTATATTCTGCTGCCCCACATATAAACACACTTAGTGCCCCAAAAAAGAGATATCCATACATTTATAACACACACGGACATGCACGCGCACACTCACACGCACACGCACACACACACACACACACACACACACGTATCCAAGGGCAGCTCAGAGTGTTTGTAGAGAATGCAGACAGCGTTGAGAAGCTGTCTCCTCCAAGACGAGATTATCCTGAGAGACTGGAGACAGAGAGAGGAGGGGAGAGAGACAGACAGAGAGACAGAGGAGGGGAGGGAGAAAGAGAGAGACAGAGCAGAGCAGAGAGAGAGATAGACAGACAGAGAGAGGAGGGGAGGGAGAGAGAGAAAGGAGGGCAGAGAGAGACAGAGACAGACAGAGGAGGGGAGGGGATGGGGAGAGACAGACAGGCAGGCAGAGGAGGAGAGATAGATGAGTGAGGGTATTTCCCATGTCTCCATCAAAGCTGCACAATGCCGTTTCTTTTTTTCTAATTAATTTAGAGTAACCAATTCTTTTTTTTACCTCTTTTTCTCCCCAATTTAGTCGTTATGCCAATTGATTCCTCCCCACACACATGTCTGTGTTGTCACTGCTGTTGTATCCTACTGACTCACCTGCCAGTGAGGAGCCCCCACCGAGAGGACGTAGAGTAGAGATGCGCGGATGGGCTTTTTCGTCACCCGAATCCGCGTGTACACGTTCTTTATCCATCCGCCATCCACCCACATTGTTTATCATCCTATTTATAGATCCGCACCAACCACACTGCAGGGATGCACATGGGATTCTATATGGATACGTACTTGCACAAACAATGTCAATCACCACTGTCACCATCACCGATGTAGTGACTGTATACATCCGTGTCCATGGTAACAAGCCCTCCGTCACTTTCTCACATCGCAACTTTTCATAAGACATATCCATAAGCCTCGTCGTCATCGGCAGGGTTAAGAACTTCACTAAATCACTCCCACGCCAAACTTTTATCCCCCCCTTATTTTTTGTATTTTGTTTCAAATCCTCAGTTAAGTTTCTCTCACTTTAGCTGCCTTTAGTGCACTGTGTTGTTGTTTGGACGTTAAAGGATCCCATGCCGGCAAAAGCACGTGTAGTAGGCGGCTAATTTGTGCCCGATGGAAAATGACGTAATATTAAAATACTACAAATGCACGCACACTGAGATTTCATGCTTTTTAAAAGCTATAATAGGCCTATAGATAGATGTCATTAATATAATTCCCGCATTATTTTACCTGCGGTTTATCCAATATAGTTTAATAATTATATTTGACTGACCCAATTCCACCCAAACTGCGGTTATCCGCGGCTAAAACCGCGATCCGTGCATCTCTAACGTAGAGCCTTCATCCTACTCCTCCCGCCCAGCACTCCCTGTTGACAGGCTCCCCCCCAGTCCATATGATTACATGCAGTGAAAATGATCATCCTCCTCCCCGCCCGGCTTCCCTCCCACCTCTGCGGTGATGGGCAGGCACTTCTACCTCTGCGCCACCTGAGCGCCCATAGAATGCCGTTTCTAATGCAATCATTAGGGATGGGACGATAATGGTTATCGTTTATTGTGATACAAAATAATCGTGTCGTGGAGATTTTAATTTGTTGTGAAATTGTCCTCCGTCATACACTAGGATTAATTCACTTTTCTTGAGCTGCACATTCAGTACCACACAAACCCTCTATACTTTATAAAACTGACCCGTAAAGAGTGCATTTGGTGCGCTCTTATTTCACTCTACACAACCGATTCGCTAAAAATAGCAGATCTACAAGCTCACAACACGTTGTGAGCTATTTTTGGCGAACGTTCCCCCCAGAATAGGGATGCTGGGGGTTCAAGTGGTTAGCAAAAGTGGCATTTTAAGTTTTAAGCATATTTTGATTATCGCGATAATATCGTGACGTGTAATTTTCATATCATCCCAACACACACACACACACACACACACACACACACACACACACACACACACTATATGGTAGTGGAACAAAAAGTTCAGACAGAATTCCTGTATCATTTCCTTTAATATTTTTTCACATTGGGGTCAGTTTATTGGCTTGCATGAGAGCAAAACAAGCAGAATTACATTATTATTAACATAACACAAGACACACACGCGCACGCACACACACCTAAACGCAACAAACAGATAGGGTTTGCGTTTGTGTGTGTGTGCGTACTTGCGTGTGTGTATACGTACAGGATAGTGCAAAAGGGATCAGGTACAGTGTGATTGTACAGTGTGTTTGGATGTATTGCGGGTTTGGATGGTGGATGGATTCGATTATGGATCTAATAATAAACCAGTGGGTTCTCAACGTGTTCGGGATCACGGATCATTTCGACAATGTCAAAAGCTTTCGCGGTGTCCACCCATTCTGACCACTCAACCCGCGGCAGCCTTTTCGGCTGCCGGGGGTTGATTGGTCGGAATGGGTGGACTGCGTGTGTTTTCAAGGAAGGAATGTTTATTGTAATGATCAATCAAATCGATCGTGTTCCGACTTGGATCAATGGAACTAAACGTAAGTTAGTTACTTTACGTTTTTTTTTTTTTTTTCAAGATTTTAAAGAAAACAATACCACGTCTCCTTTCTTCACATAATGTATTTTCTAAACATTGTCAGATTATTCTGAAAATCCTAAACACAAATCCCCACAGGTCGAGAACCACTGATCTAAACTGATGCAGAACGGGGGGGTTGAGGTGGGGTGGGTGGTGGTGGTGGTGTTACTCCATCTTAGGTGTGATGTTTCCCAGCTTTGGGGCGGGGCGGGGGGACCAGAACGTGACTTCGTCCGGTCCTGTCCCGTCCCGTCCTCCTCTGGAGGAGGAGGGGTCTCCAAGATGGCGGGACAGCATTCCTCGCCGTCTCCTTTTACGCTCTATAACTGACACTCACTGAGCTGCTGTTGTGTTGGTGCTTTTTTTAGGAACCCCGTCTTTTTATCTTTTTGGTAGGAGAGACATACTGTTACAAACTGAAGGTTTGGGAGGGGTGGGGTGGGGGGTGAGGTTAGGGGGTGAGGGGTGGGTGGGGTTGGTAGGGTCTCTCTATCTCTCTCTCTGTCTGTCTGTCTGTCTGTCTGTCGGTGTACTACGGTGTCTTCTGGTCCGGTTCTGTTCGGTCTGGTTCTGGTTCGGCTCGTGTTCAGGGTGTGTGTGTTGGTTTCCATTGGGTCTGCCTGTCGGATCGGAACGGTCGGAAGGAACTCTCTCTCTCTCTCTCTCTGGTCTATTTAACCACCGGTCCTTAACTTGTTCTGGAAAACACAAGAAGAAAATAGAGAGACTATTAGAGAGAGAGAGAGAGAGAGAGAACCTAACAGGAGGGAGAGGTAAAGGAGAGGACACCAGCATAATGGTTAAAGTGTCAGAGACAGGACAGAGAAGATGGAGGGAGGGAGGGAAAGAGGGAACGAGGGAGGGAGAGATGGAGAGAGAAGGAGGTGGAGATGGAGTGACGAAAGGAGCTGGGCTGATGGGGGAGTGGGGGAAGACTAAGTGTATCTGATGGAGGTGGATGGAGAGAAAGAGACAGACAGACAGACAGACAGACAGACAGACAGACAGACAGACAGACAGACAGACAGACAGACAGACAGACAGACAAAGAGAGACATACAGACAGACAGAACTAAGTGGTAATTTATAAGTACAGACTGTCCAGTTAAACACATTAGGCTGCAATAACATCCATATAAATTGATAAAATGACTACTTCAATATGAAGGTGTCACTTTTATTTGACCGTTTGATGAGCTGTCACTGCACCGCTGGTCCTATGTCGTTAAACACTTAGGGTAAGCCTGTACACTTCCTATACTTCCTTGTAAAATGAATAGCAAAAACAGCTGATCTACAAGCTCACAACAGCTCGCGGCACGTTGTGAGCTTATATACAGTATGTGACCTGTAGATCTGCATTTTTTTGCTATTTTTGAAAAGTTTGAAAATTCTTGAAAAATGGCACAAATAGGGGCAATAAAGGGTTTTCTTTTCAAGATCCTGACAAAAACCAAGTGACATCTAGAGGACAATACCTTTATGATAACAGACACACAGACAATACCTTTATGGTAACAGATATACAGACAATACCTTTATGATAACAGACATATAGACAGTCATATTATACAGAGATACAGACACAACGACAGGAAACTGGAGGAAATGGTGCTACGCTACAAGACAACTAGTTCCTACTACTACCACTACTACTAATAATAATAATGGGGGGCCAAACGCCTAGTTAAGGTGCGTACCACGTATAGGCTATTTCCCTAGCGTGACGCTCTTTGCTGCGTGTTACTCCCCGTCTCTCTCTCCCCGTTTACTGTCTCTCTTTACTATACTATCCACAAGACAGAAAAGCCCTATCTAAAAGAAAATAATTCAATAATAATTCAAACTGTCGTCATAATAGATGGTATATTGGAACAGGCGGTTGTTAATGTCGGAGATGAAAGGGGGATGGAAGGGTCAGCAATGGAGGGGGGAGAAAGAGAGAGAGAGCGAGAGAGAGTAGAGAGTAGAGAGTAGAGAGTAGAGAGTGAGAGTGAGAGAGAGAGAGAGAGAGAGAGAGAGAGAGAGAGAGAGAGAGAGCAATGCAGCGAGAATATGGAATGAAGAGAGAAGCACTGGATGGAGAGATAAGGCTCCCAGATAAACTCCTATTCATGAGAGAGAGAGAGAGAGAGAGAGAGAGAGAGAGAGAGAGAGAGAGAGAGAGAGAGAGAGAGAGAGAGAGAGAGAGAGAGAGAGAGAGAGAGAGAGAGAGAAAGTTTATCTGTCTCTCTATTGCCTCTCCTTCACAGCGTGCTATCTGCAGTACTTTAGCTCTGCATGTGTTGGAAATGTGAGGATATAGAAGCACTGATGAAGGGAAGGAGACGAGGTTTGGTGGAAGAGAGAGAGAGGAAGAGAGAGGAAGAGAGGAAGAGAGAGAGGAAGAGTGACAGAGAGAGGTAGAGGGAGAGAGAGGAAGAGTGAGAGAGAGAGAAAGAGAGAGAGAGAGAGAGAGAGAGAGAGAGAGAGAGAGAGAGAGAGATAGAGAGAGAGAGAGAAAGAGTGAGAGAGAGGAAGAGAGACAAAGAGTGAGTAAGAGAAGAGAAAGGAAGATAGAGAGACAGACAGAGAGAGGAAGAGAGAGGAAGATAGCGAGACAGATAGAGAGACACACAGGGGGGGGGGGGGGGGTGCAGCAGGGGTCTAAGTGTTATCTCCGTGGAGCAGATAAGAAGCTGGTAATTATCAGCCACAAAGGAGCGGCTGATGACAGCTCCACTGTCTTGGCCCACTCGCGTTGAGGAGTCAATAATTCCCCCAAAGTGAGATTCGGGGGGGATTGGCCCTTTATCTGGAGAGAGAGGCACAATGCTATCTGGCCAACATTCATAATGACGGCACGGAATTTAGTGGCGCTTTTCAGTTGATTAGGAGGAGGGCGAAGGGGGCTTGTTAGGAAAAGGGCTCCGGGCCGAGGTTATCGAGCGCCCTTCAGAGAGAGAGAGAGAGAGAGAGAGAGAGAGGGGGCTCGAGTAGATGAGTGACAGCCGGTTCGGGGGGACGGACGGGGGGTTTTGATGAGGTTTTGACCTCCGCGGTTCAAACCCGGCGTCCTCTGATATTTCGTCCTTTCGTCAAAAAAGACGCGTCCTGTCGGGGCTGCAGATAAAACTGTGTAAACATCCTAATCACCAAACCCCATCAACTCCCCCTCCACCGCCCTAGTAGGCTGCATAATAACAACATTATTCCTTTACGAAATAAAAACTAAAAACCTTATCACACAACTGTTTCTTTCTCACCTAATGACTTTAAAAAGCAAGTCTTTAAGAGATAAAGCGCCAGAACGAAAACCAAGGAGTGTGTTGTGTTGTTGCGATCGGATCGCCGCGGGCTGATAAACACAAAACAAGCGTATTACCATATCATCATCTCACGACTCGGCTTCCCGAACAATTTGTAAGATCATAACCACCGACGCCGCACGGATTGTGAACGCAAAAAACCCTCGCTTGAATCCTTGAAGAGGCTACAGGTAGCTCTGCGGCACCGACACACAAACACATTCCGTGTGTGTGTGTGTATGTCACACACACACACACACACACGCACACACACGCACACACACACACACACACACACACACACACGATGAATAAAACATAGCGCCATTTACATGACATATATCTTAAAAACCGCCTGCATCTGACTTTTAGATCTAATACTAATACCCCAGAGAGCGGGCCTGACGTAAAAAACCTCGTTTCCGGGACAAAACAACGCAATTGTGGTGGGAAAAAAAACAAAATCTAATAGAAAACCTATATGAATGTAAATTGAGCCTCTTTCGGAGCCATTGTATATTGCAAAGTGCGAAAACGGGAGTCAAGTTAATATCAACCTCCGTGACATTAAAGCCTTCCACTATACTTTAGCCACGCGCCGGTGTTGCGCGTCCCTTAAATAGCCGATCTACAAGCTCACAACGCGTCGCACAGCAACGCGTTGTGAGCTTGTAGATCGGCTATTTTAGGCGCGCAACCCGAGTACAAATCAGGCTTTTGCTATTACCATATGAGACTGGGCGAGACGTAAAAAAAGAAAAAACTAAAAACATTTGCACTCCGCAATAGACGGAGACAAGAGGTGGTGTTGGTGTGTGTCTGCGGGCGGGCGTGTGTGTGTGTGTGTGTGTGGTGGCGGACACAATAGCGTCCAAATGGCAGCGGCCGGCCCCATGGTCGTCTTATTACATTAAAACACACACAAACCCAGACGAGCCAGCCAGCGGAACGCCTCTGTCAGCAGGTATTATGGAAATAGACCTTTGGGTTTTTTAAATCAGCCTATTTAAGAAGAGGGTTTATGCCGGCGCCAGGAGCCAAGTGGAAATGATACCGTCCTGGATAAAAGCAAAGGCTGTCCACTGTAAATGGAGCCGCGCGTGTCTGTGTGTGTGTGTGTGCGTGTGTATTGTGTGTGTGCATAATAGCTATAATATAAAAGTTGTTTGGACATTTAGAACGGGTACAGTGGCTCCACCGATGTCTGCTGCTGTAGCATTCACGGATAATATTATGACTAAATACCACATCTACATTTCATTTATATTCTAGTGGGAACATAAAGTATATTCAACTATGATGAACTACACTCTTCTTCTACTGGGAGTTCACTTACATATCTGTCGACCATGATGCTTCATCAACATTGTTTGCCAGCCTTTTTCAGAAGGGAAAGCGTTATTTTTATTTTATAAAAAAAAATTTGAAAGGATTTTCCAGGTTTTATACAGACTAGAGGGTAGCACGGGTCTGCCCGGAACTGAAGACCCAAGCCCCGAACTGAGCCGGGTCCAAAATATCGACTTTGGTTTGAATTGCCACAGGTCTCGGTAGGGCCATTTGAAATGGACGGACCCCGTTTGGATCCAAAATCCATATCGTCTGCTCTCGCATATTGAATGATCCACTTTTAACGTTAACGGCCAATAGAAACGCAGTCAATCTCAAGCGCACTGCACTGCTGAACACCACGGAGCATGGTGAAACGCAAACAAAAGCCACCGGGAAGATGCAAGTTGGAGCGTCATCAGTGTGGAGCATGTTTATGGTCATTATCTGCGTGGACGGGCGGTATAGTGCTTGGCCAACGTGTCGTCACCACAGGGGGCGGGGGGGGCATGGCATAGTAGCTGCAGACATATTGGTGGGGTAAGAGTCAATGTTAAGTCAAGCTGTTTATGACCCACCAAGATGTCGGCCGCTACCAAATGACACTTGTTGACGGCCCCTTCAGGATTTTTTTGCTATGCACTATAAAGTCGGCGAAAATGTTTTCTGTCTGTCTGCAACACAGAGCAGAGCGCACGCCGCAGCTTGTCTGTGACTACTCTGTTGGGGCACGGGGAGCGGGAGGTGACTGACACACATGGCTAATCTGAATACCACTGTGAAATTAGCATTAAAATGAGCATCGGGTCCAGTACGGGTCTAGAGACCTCTATTTGAATTATCGTCGGTCCGTTTCGGACCGGGCACAGTTTTCCTCGCCCCCACTTTAGTCCGGGTAAAATTTTTTTTTACCCATGCTACCCTTTAACCCATTAACTGCCAGAGGTATTTTAATATTTTTTTTGCCAGTGCCAGACTTTTTCATTGAAAAAAAAAAAGTACTCAGGAGCCGAGATACAGAATGTTTAAGTTTTAAGTTAACAAGGAAGTGGATAGGAGTCTAGATCTTCGAAAAATCATATCTCCTTGGTCTTTGGGTCAAATTGGATTTTTTTTTTAATAATAATAATAATAAAAAAAATAAAAAAAAGTTCACGTAGATCTACGCGATTGGCACGTGGCGGCTTTAAATAGGTTCGCGTAGATCTACGTGATTGGCAGTGAATCAGTTAATACCGGACTTCAGCTGAAATGCCAACTCAACACGATCATTTTTATCATCACCAATTCTGATCAACATCAGATCTACACATTATTATTATTATTTTTGTTGTTACTATCAGTATTACTATTGCACGCTCACCTGCTTGTTCTTGTTGACACACTGCATGTACAGAGCTGCGATGTTGGAGCAGTGCAGCGTCTTCCCAGCGTTCTCTCTGTAGCACTTCAGGATCTGGCCCTGCAGGTCAGCACACACCGGGTAGGTCTCATACCGACTGGATGGAGAGACAGACAGACAGACAGAGAGACAGACAGACAGATAGACAGATAGACAGACAGACAGACAGACAGGAAAGGTGAGTTCATCAAACATGACAAATCAACACATTTTGTCCACAAAACTTCCCAACATTCGATTTGTACTTCTTCGCTCAACGCCATCACATGGCCGGAAATAAACCGATCTCCAAGTTGCGTCCACGACGCCTTGTCGGCTTGTATAGGTTGGCTATTTTCGGCGCGTGACGCCGGCGTGCCGCGGAGCATAACGTTGCTGTCAGGCAGACACCGCTTATCTCTTTTGGGTAATTTAATGTCCTACTTCATCATACTACACAAAAGAGCAGCAAAAGTAGCAGATCTACAAGCTTGTTTCCAGCTTGCGGATTTGAATTTGAATCCTGAAAAGTAACCGAGATGATAAATGAGGCATTCGGGCATGAAGAAAAGTCAAAGAACCTTCAACCTGACATTGTTCATGAACCAACCCCCCCTCCTTTCTTCCACCATCACTCCCAGTGTGACTCCCTTAAGACTCTGTGTGCTACTGGATCTGCTGGCTAAGAGGTTAAGAGTCAACCTAACCCCCTGCCAATGAGTCCAGTAGGATCCATGAAGCCGTCGATGGGAGGGTTTGGTCTCTAGACAACTTATCGGGACAATTAGCAACCATGACGGTCACCATCTTTGTTCGAGTGATGCTGCTGATGGTAAATGTACAAGCGGTCACCCAGCCAATTTTAGCCCCAATAAAAGTCAGTCCCTTTCGCCCATAGGAGAATGGAAAAAAAACGTTAAAAGCTTTTTCTCAAGGGTCTCACACCAGACAATATTGGTTGTTATGCTACTGGGTGCTAGAGAATCAATATTGATTGTGAATGGCTCCCTATAGATTAGGGATTGTATCAGCCATACACACAGTAGATATAGCTGTCTACTTGCATTGGTCTGTGGGGGAAAAAAAATGAAGGGCTTGATTTATTTAGTTGTGTGCCTGTGTCGCACAGCGAAAATAGCAGATCTACAAGCTCACAATGTGTTGCCCTGTGAGCTTGTTGGGAATGCTAATGTGTCTAGCTATAGGCTAACACATCACCAGCCTAGCACGCTATATACAGAGTCCCGACGCACCTCTACTGTCTTAGTACAGCTGCATTAGCGGCATGACAGATGCTAGTACGTACAGTATGCTAATGCCTGACGTTACACAGGGCATCGGTGCATTTAACTGGTCTCCTTTACTACCAACACAGCCCGGTAATGCAGTCTGTTCGGCAGCAGATTTAAGGATTGTTATTTCGTTTTTTTGCTAACATCAGCAGTGGGATGTACAGTATGCCAGCACTGTGCCCACAATGCTAACTGCTACTGTCAGTCTTTTAACACACGCCATAAAAATCCATAATAAAGGAACCAGCACATGCTATACGGCTATTATGCTAATGATGGTGTCTCTTTGGTACACACCAGTGGTCCGGACACTGCGCCTGCCGCACTGAACAGCAGCGTTGCCAGATTTAAATTGCGAGAGAAATAAGCTACTAGGTCTATGAAAACAAGCCCAAAGGAAGCGACTATTAGGCCACATGCATTGGATATTTGGAAATGTTTTGGCGCTTGCAGATCTGCTATTTAAAAAAAAACAATCTTGGAAAAAAAGTGAAATATTCTTTATATTTTTTTTAAACAATTTAACAACACAAATCTGGTACAAGGGTCTGTGGACAATTACATATTAATTTGGGGGTCCTTGCCATGAAAACGTTTAAGAACCACTGGTTTAAACATCATTTAGGAAACAAGGCCAAATAAGCAACCGTACTTTAGAAACAAGCCCAAAGAAACCGCAACCCGTAACTACCAATATTTACAAGCGACTTTACAAAAAACAAGCCCAAAGTTGCTTATAATAAGCAGACTTGGCAACAGAGCTGAACAGGCCTAAGAGCCGAGGTACTCTGTGCATGCATGTGTGCGTGCGTGGGTGTGTGGGACACATTTATACCCTGTCAGCAACTCTGGGAAACTCAGAGGGATACCGGGGGGCAGCTGAGCCTTTCTAGTCTGAATCAGATGTTTGATTTGCCCCCTGGAGTGAGAAATCACCCCCCTGTTGGAAATAAAACAGGAGGATTGGCCGCATGGGTCATTACCCCGGGTCTAATGCAGCAGGAAAACTGGTGCAGGAGGAGGCGTGTGTGTGTGTGTGTGTGTGTGTGTGTGTGTGTGTGCATATGTGCATCCCACACGCCACATGCTCTTATTTAGCTTAGCCCGCAGGGACACACCGCTAAAATCTATAGTCCTTGTCAGTGTGGGTCAGTGACAATTAGTGACAATAAGGGAAGCGTTCACTCTTCCCCTCAAGGACTACCGCTGACTGTACGTGCCCTTGGGCAAACGCACTGAACCACCAACTGCCTGCAGTGGAGATACACATGACTTTAACCACTTTAACCACGACTTAAAACTTAAATATGGTTGAGCGGGTTCCCTCAGGGCTCTATACTAGTGTCTTTTCCTTTTTTTCTGTTATTGTGGGGAAAGCTCTCACTGAAAATAGCCAATCGACAAGCTCACAATGCGTCGCACAGCTTGTCGATCTGCTATTTTCAGCGAAAGCTTTCCCCACAATCCGGATGCTGGGGATGACCCTCCTGTTACAGGAATGACTGTAACAGGAATGACTTTAACAGCAATGACTGTAACAAGAATGACTATAACGGGAATGACTGTAACAGGAATGACTGTAACAGGAATGACTGTAACAGGAATGACTGTAACAGGAATGACTATAGGAATGACTATAACAGGAATGACTGTAACAGGAATGACTATAGGAATGACTATAACAGGAATGACTATAACAGTAATGACTGTAACAGGAACGACTAACATGATTGACTGTAGCATGATTGACTGTAACAAGATTGACTGTAACAAGATTGATTGCAACAGGATTGACTAAAAGGAATGACAGTACATCTTCTCTTCTGGGGGGTCCCTGGCACAAAATCTTTTCAGATGGGGGTCCGTGGCCAAATACAAATGCAGTTGGTACACTGTAGAAGCATGAGCATTCCGTTGCTTCAATAATCCTTTGCGGTTCTGGGGGCTTGGTTTAAAGGCTGATTACAGCATAAAGGCCTGGTAGTCAAAGCTGAAAAGAGCCCTGTGTTTGCTGCCACCCCCTCCACTGAACCCAAAACTAGAACATTATGCTGAGTGTGGAACTCTGTGTCTTCTGGAACCACAGGGAGGGCTCCGGGTCCCGTCATTTATTCTTCTGAAACCACAGGGAGGGTTTCAGGTCCCGTCATTTATGCCTGGAAGCCACCACATGACAAGGCCATTGCTCTGCGTCAGGCAGGGTTACTACTGAACGATGACAGCACAAGACTCTCTTCATTATATGGATGCCAAGCGTCTCATTTGTTACAATGCCAACGGGCATCATCTGCAAGCAGGGAAGGAGGAAGGGGGGGAGGCACACAACATACACCTGCTAATTACTTCCTTAAGCATTAGCGTTAATGCCAGGTGCATCCCGCTGATACCAACCACGGTGTTTATCATCCACTAATGGCTTACTGAGGAGAGAGAGCGAGAGAGAGAGAGCACGAGAGAGAGAGTTTCTTGATAATGACCTAGTCAGCGTTGGTTCTGTGGTTTTCCTTGTGACAGCTAGGAAGTAGAGTTAATGACTTTTAATCTAGAGTCCGTATTTTGAACATGTCATAGGTGAAAATGTTCAAAAGTGTTCCAACATTAAGAAAAAAAAGGCACACCTACAAGCTTCACAACAAGGTGTCGTTGTGAGCTTGTACAGTAGGCTATGTAGATCGGCTGTTTTAGCTAATTTAGTATTTGCAAGAGTATGATATGGTTCCTTGCAGTGGCAGACACCGTTGAAGACAGTTTATCACGTGTGCAGAGACACGGCGTCTATTCTTCAGAATAGGATGATAAGTTTACTCCCTAAACAGACATGAATCATCCAGCTCCCATGTGAGCGGTGAGGCATTCCCTCCGTCTCACTCCCACACTGACGTCGAAATGTTTAAAACCTTAGATTTGTCTTAAAAAAACACAAAAACGAATTAACTTATTTTTGGCATTAGTGCTTCATTAACACATTAACCGCCAAGAACGTAGTCCTACGGTCCGTTAAATCCAACTGTTAAGCGCCGAGACCGTAGCCCTACGGGCTGCGGTCTTTTCGCGCATGCGCGGTCCGGGTGCACTTTCGGAATTTTTTTGATCCACTTCCGTTTCCGGTTTGATGACCGGAAACGGAATTATTTGGGATCCGGTTTTGACGATCACGTCCGCCCTCGTTCTACAGACGAAACTGAAACTCAATTCTCTTCCTGTAGTTTTTTCTCCTCGCATTTCACTGTTTAACGTAATCCGCTCTAACTACAACATGGATGCCCCGTTTGACACGCGATCTTCACTGGGAGATACAGGGAGATCTCGCGGATGTAAACAGACCGGCTCAATCTCAATCTTAAGGATTTTAACAAGATCTATGGCGACATGAAAAAAACAAAAAAAACAACAAAAACACCTTGGCACTGGTGAGTACATTATGAGATTAACCTCTGGCGGTCGATGTGTTAACCCAAGAAGAAAAGGATCTGTGTAATTTCTTTGGGCAATGTTTTGAAAAATCTTGAACATTTGTGCAAATCTTTGAATAAATTTTTTAAAGCGAACATTTATAGCTCAAATCGTTGCTTCTGGGGGTCCGTAGCTAAATACATATCTAATTTTTTTTTCTAAATCCTAACAGTATGTTGCTATATATAGTGGTGCTCCAACGTTTCCATGTCAAGGAGCCCCAAAATGATATGTATTTGCCCGCCGACCCCATCTCAAAATATGTTGTTTCAGGGACCCCCAGAAGCACAGATCGGAGTATTTTTTTTTCACTTTAAAACATACATATATATTCAAAAATGTGAAACCTCTTGTGTCTATATTTAATTTTGTGTGTTTTTTTAATCACGATATTCATTTAAAAAAAAGAAAAGAAAAGAAGTAACGTGTTTGAAAAAAACTTCAGTTTTTCCTTTAATCCATTAGGACCGGGAAAGCACCTGTGACATTTTAGATGTCTTTGGCTATTCAAAAATAGCAGATCTACAAGCTCAGAGCTTGTAGATCTGCTATTTAATTTTCAATTAGTGAAACTTGGTGCAAAAGATTTGCACACATTTTCACGATTTTTCAATAGATCTACAAGCTCACAGCACGGCACTCGGTGCCACGCTATGATCTTGTATATCTGCTGTTTTTTTGAATAGCCAAACAAATCTGAAAATGACACAGCTGTGTTCCCGGTCTTAATGAGTTAAAAGGCTGCCTGCTTGGCACTATAGCATTATAGGATTTTAACTTTAGATCTTACCTGAGGTATTGGATGCACTTATACCGCATTGTACTACTGTAGCTGGAGGTGATGCATCACTTGCCAGGAACAAAAATAACCTGCATTCCTGTCATTTAAGCCATTAGAACCGGGTGTAACCACTTAAACCATTATTTTATACTTTGGCTAGTCAAAAATAGCAGATCTACAAGCTCATAGCGCGGCACGGCACAGAGTGCCGCGCTATGAGCTTGTAGTTCTGCTATTTTGGAAAAATCTTGAAAATGTGTGCAAATCTTTGAATATTTATATTTTTTAAAGCAAACATTTTTAACTCAAATCTTCGCTTCCGGGGGGGGGGGGGGGGGGGGGGGGCTGGAACAACATATTTTGAGATGGGGGTCCGCTGCCAAATACATATCATTTTGCACATTTTTCTTTTGTACATTTGTAGAATCCCCAGAAGCAAACACATTTTCAAGATGTTTCAAAAATAGCAGAACCAGAAGTTCATAGCGCGGCACTCTGTGCCGCACTATGAGCTTGTATATCTGCTATTTTTGTATAAGATAATGGTTAAAGTGGTTCAAATCTAAATTTACAAATGCTTTTCCGGTCTTAATAGGTTAAAGGCATGCTTTGCCGACAAATCTTTTAATCAATGCGGAGGTTTTGCCAGCCAGTTTGGTAAACTTTAGGGAGTGTTTGCAATGTGCAGGTATCGATAAGATGAATCGCTAAGTCGAACGATGCACAGGAAACAAGGTTATTATAGTTTACTGAAAAGTAACAAAATTACAAAAACTAGAATTTAAAAAACATTTCAGTTAACCAACATAAAAATAAAAATGTAGGCTTGACAAAAACGGTAACTAACTGAATCTGTGTAAAGTCCTTAAAATGTCCTTAGTTTTAGTCTTTGTCAATAATTCATACATAAGACAAATATCTTCAAAAACAAAATATCAAAAAATAGTGAAAATAGCACATCTAAGTTCACAACGTGTTAGGACGTGCTGTGAGCTTGTAGATCGGCTACTTTCACTATTGAATCTCACTGACAAATACCCCATATTACAATAAAACTATAAACAATACAAACTAAACTAAAAATAAAAATAAATAAACTAGCCAAAAAAAGCACACAAAAGAACTAAACTGAAATTGAAAACTAAAAGTGAAAAAAAAAAAAAAGAATGAAACATTCTAAACTATATACTGTAATAACCTTGACAGGAACCAGACAATTTGGTTCTAATGGGAAAACCTGTTCTTGATTCCGTGGACTAGATATGAGCCAAAGTGACCCGGATTCAAACACGAGGTGTGAACGATTGCAAAAGATTTGTCTAAAAAAAGCTTTACACCCTGTATATAATATAACATGTATATAACATTGTGTTTAACACAATGCTGCCCCCCCCTCCAACTGTAGGCTACATACTTTCCCCATTTTAGTGTCTATTATGATTCGATACTTGCTTTGGCAACGTAAACGTATGTTTCCTCATGCCAGTATAAAGCTCCTTTAAATTGACATTGGACGAGGTCCGTGTGGTCATGATGCTAAAGCTACTAAACGGAGCCACCAGCACACCTGGACCATCGTCATACCTCTGTCATTAAATGACCTGTGTGACACCAGAGAACCAGGCTATATTAGCATGCTTAACACACACATGCACAAGTGCACGCACGCACGCGCACACACAGACAAATCAAAGCATTCATCTTCAGCTGGGGGGGGGGGGGTCTTGCTCCATACCATCAACTGCAGTAAAGGTCTATATACCCCCCCCCCCCACACACACACTCTCTACCTTCACCCCCCCATTGCCATGATCCGCAGATAGGGGCAGGGCAGTCAGAGGAAGAGGGGGGATTCTCTCTCTCTCTCTCGTATGACCGTATTTATACCGTATGTATGTGTGTGTGTGTGTGTGTGTGTGTGTGTGTGTGTGTGTGTATATATATATATATATATAAGCAGGACGGGAGGGGACAGGAGAGGAGAGGAGGAGAGGGGAGAGTAGAGGGGGACCGATATGACAGAGAGAAAGGCTCTGCATTGAGATGAGATGCTTTATCAGGACGATGGAGAGAAACACTGTGTGTGTGTGTGTGTGTGTGTGTGTGTGTGTGTGTGTGTGTGTGTGTGTGTGTGTGTGTGTGTGTGTGTGTATGCAGGAGCATGTTAAGATAACACCGTATAACACACATAACACATGCGTCCCAGACACAGAGGGCACGGGAGGGAGGAAAATGGGTGTAGTAGTGGATGAGAGGAGAAGGAGTTGTAGGACACTATGATGAAATGAGAGAACAGGAGGAGGAGAGGGAGAGGAGAGGAGAGGAGAATAGAGGAGAAGAATAGAGGGGAGGAAAATAGAAGAGAATAGACGAGAGGAGAGGAAGAGAGAGAGAGAGAGAGGGAGAAGAGGAGAGGAGAGGGTGAACGTGTCCCATTTAACATGTAATAAAGCAGAACAGATTACCCTCCCTCTCTCTCTCTCTCTCCCCTCCCCTCTCTCTCCTCAAGGTGTCCCTATATCAGCACATACAATCCCCTTCTTTCTATAAAGTCAGCACATTAACCCTTTAAGACCGGGAAATGCATCTGTGACATTTTAAGATTTCTTTGGGCTATTTTTGAAAAAAATCGTGAACATTTGTGCAAATCTTTCAATATATATTTTTCTAAACGAACATTTTTACTCCTGGGGGGTGCCTGGAAAAAAATGTTTTGAGATGGGGGTCCGCGGCAAAATACATATCATTTTGGGGGTCCTTGACATGAAAACGTTTGAGAACCACTTACAGCAACATACGTTTTTTCAAAAAACTGTTAAGATTTAGAAGGAACAAGGATTTAGAAGACAATTTTTGTAGAATCCCCCAGAAGCAAAGATTTGAGTTACAAATGTTCGCTTTAAAAATATAGATATTCAAAGATTTGCACAAAATGTCCAAGATTTTTCCCCCCCAAAAAATGCGGATCTACAAGCTCGTACTAGATCTGCTATTTTTGAATAGCCCAAAGAAATCTTAAAGTGACACAGACGCGTCCCCGGTCTTAATGGGTTAAAATGGAAGTGAATCCCGGCCCCAGTGGGTTTATGGCCTCCACACACACACACACACACACACATATTTTGTTCAAAGACCATATTGACTGTAAAGCCGCATGGTAAAGGCATTGAGATCGATGGCTCTTCATACAATATACATGTTGTTCTATATGTGGGACGACACACAGGCAACAACACAGCTCTCATACACAAACAGAATATTGACCGTATAATAACCTGACATGTGCTTTAAACCACTAAGACCGGGAAAGC
The DNA here is from genome assembly GCF_963280865.1 of Gymnoscopelus braueri. Taxonomy (NCBI): domain Eukaryota; kingdom Metazoa; phylum Chordata; class Actinopteri; order Myctophiformes; family Myctophidae; genus Gymnoscopelus; species Gymnoscopelus braueri. Next base: position 34,197,097 of record NC_137625.1, on the reverse strand, counting down.
CTTTTGGACTATATATATAAATACATATAGCAACATAAGTTCTTCAGAAAAGTCTTAGGATTTAGAACAGTGGTTCTCAAAAAAATAGCAGATATACAAGCTCACAGCGCGTCACTGCCGTGCCGCACGGCGAGCTTGTACATCTGCTATTTTTGAACATTTTAGAAAAATCTTGAAAGCGTTTTATTATTATTTTTACACAAATCTTCGTTTCTGGGGGTCCCTGGGGCACAGAACATTTTCAGATGGGGGTTTGCGGCCAAATATATATATATACATTTGGGGGGTCTTTGGTAGGAAAACGTTTGAGAACTATACTGATTTAAAGGGCATTTGTAGAATCGGCCTCAGGTCTTAATGGGTTAACACCGAGAGACATAGTGCAGTCAAATAGTAAAAAAGTGATGGCCATAGATCTCTGTTAAGGACACACACACACACACACACACACACACACACACACACACACACACACACACACACACACACACACACACACACACACACACACACACACACACACACACACACACACACACACACACACACACACACACCTTCAGTCGGACAAATGGTTCAAAACAAACACATTTGGCAAAAGCCAGATGTTCATCCATCATGATTTTTGCTTTAAATATTACTTTGAGAAGAGAATTAGTGTAACCTAACACGACCACCCACACACAACACACACACACACACACACACACAGACTGATGGTATGGATTCACTCCGGGCCCGCCTCCAGATTGAGTTCTCGCCAGGCCACCATTGTCTATTTATCATCATTTGGGTCCACTTAGGGGTTAATAGGGTTAAGAGGTGACGCGGGGCTGCACTCTTAAAAAGCCCTCATGTTCGCTCTGCTTAAGACACACGTCAGGGCAAATAAATACAAATGATCCAGTTACGGAGAAAAATGACACTCGCTTGGCTCAACGATACTCCTCAAGAGAAGACCTGTGACCCCCCCCCCCCCCCCCCCCCCCCGCCGCCGCCGGACCCGCCGAGGCATCCATCAGCACGGATGGAAGAGAAAAGAGAGGAGGGGGTCGCTGTGAACGAAGTGGACGGACGGACAGAAGGAGATAAAGAAACAACAAGAAAGAGATGGCATGTGAAAGGTGAAGACGAGAGAGAGAGAGAGAGAGAGAGAGAGAGAGAGAGAGAAATGAAATTAAGACAAAGTACATTAGTCCTACAAAGCAGTGGTTCTCAACCAGTGGTCCTCGAGGGCGGGGTTCCAGGTGGTCCCCAGCTAAATGATGGAGAGTTGGTAACCAAATGGACCCTTATATAGGTCTTTAACTCTTGAGCGTAAAATGAGAACAATGCTCCCAAGGGTTACAATATTGTTAAACATCTGCATTACTTAATTTACAAGAAGTCTACACAATTGGAGAATGTAGAAGGATTGTTATTTTGATGATCGTCTGCCTGTTATTATCTCTCCAATGGCAGTGGTTCTCAACCTGTGGGTCGGGACCCCCAGGGGGTACCCACATGATTTGGGGGGGATCCCCAGATGATAGTGAAGTGACAATTGAAGGACTTTTAAGACCTTTTAAATAGAAAAGAAAAAGACCAAATACTGCATCAAAAGTAATCAATAAACTATACTATAAATAAATAATATCTATATATTATAAGAAAGAGGCCAAAATTGATCGAGGCCAAAATTTGTGAGCTTGTAGATCTGCTATTTTCACAATATTTACCTGTGGAACAAAGTCAAACAAAATGGGGGTCCCCAGTTCAAATATGATTATTTTGGGGGGTCACCGCCTGAAAAGGTTGAGAACCACTGTCCTAAGGTACCAACATCAATACAGCATGGAATTGTGGACAAAATATTATCCAACGACAACGAAATATTCTAAATAAGTTTTGGGTCTGAGAGTCTAAATGTCATCAAATGGAGGTCCGTGGCTCAAATGCCGAATAAATAATAGCCCTTGATATGAAAGATATTGATAACCACTGCTATAAAGATTAACATTTATAGTATGGGTGTGTTCTCAGAGTGACTAGTTGAAAGGTAAGGAAAAAAACACTGTTTTCGCTGGCAGTGGCTGGATCATTTTGTATTCACTCTGGCAGTGAATGAGTTAAGGAGTCCTCTTCACTGTGACTCTCACAGGGCCAAGAGTCCAAGCCTCCACCATGCCCTCACAACACGGATCAATATGGCCGACACTTGACGCTGGTTTACAAGCGTGTGTGAGCCTCATAACTAATACAAAACAGAGGTCACCCGTGCCTCTGGTTGAAGGCTTACAGCAGGTATACACTCTGTCAACGCCAACGCCAAGTGTCAGGTGTGGTACACAATCAATGTCGATCGCACAAAACAACAACAACAAAAACACCAAACCCCTGGCTGTTCCGTCACTACCACTGTATGCTAGCAGACATAAACAACATACGATAAACCAAACGATTAAGAGATGTAAACGATCCTGCCAAACATTTACAACAATGTGAAATCAGTAATACGGCCCCTAAAAGGCTGTGAGAGTGCGTGTGTGTGTGTGTGTGTGTGTGTGTGTGTGTGTGCACGCACGCACGTCCAGTTTTACAGACTGCTTGCAGAAGCTCTTACTGCTAAGAGGGAGAGCTTTTAAAGCAGTTATTGACTTGTGTCTGCTAAAGTGGCCCAGCATCTCGTCTCTGGGTTCAAGTTGCCATAGCTACAGGAGCCTGTGATGGCCAGTGACTCACCGTGACCGCGCATTAAGGAACTGATTTTTAAAGTTTGGTTCTTAAATCACGGAACGGCCTTGCACCTGCCTATATTTCTGACCTTCGGTCCCCTTACATCCCGCCCCCCCCCCCCTGCAACCTTAGATGGTCAGATCAGTTGTCGCTCACGGTCACTCAAGTCAAGGCTGGTAAACAGAGGGAGATAGAGCATTTGCTGTAAGGGCTCCACATTTTGTGGAATAAACTTCCTCTGGAAGTTAGACAATACTATCAGTTAAACAGAAGTTATTTTGCGTTTGTTCCATGGGAAGGTGGTTTCCACCCCTAACCCATCTCTGTCATTTTAGATTTCTATGGCCATTCAAAAATAGCAGATCTACAAGCTCATAGCACGGCACAGAGTGCCGCGCTATGAGCTTGTATATCTGCAAAAAAAATATATATTAGTGAAAATGTCTGCAAATCTTATGAATATATATATTTTAAAGCGAACATTTGTAACTCCGATCTGTGCTTGTGGGGGTCCCTGGAACAACATATTTTGAGATGGCGGTCCGCGGCCAAATACATATCTAAAAATGTTTTCTAAATCCTAACAGCATGTTGCTATATCATATCATTGGTGCTCCAACTTTTCCATGTCAAGGACCCCCAAAATGATGTGCATTTGGCCGCGGACCAACGTCTCAAAATGTGTTGTTCCAGGGACCCCCAGCACAGATCGGAGTTAAGTGTTCACTTTAAAACATAAATATATATATTCAAAGATTTGCACAATATTTTTAAAATAAATAGCAGATCTACAAGCTCATAGTGCTCGGTGCCGCGCTATGAGCTTGTATATCTGCTATTTTAGAAATCTTTAAATGACACAGACGCGTTCCCGGTCTTAATGGATTCAATAGGGTGTTCTATAATGAAGTGAGTATGTGATTGGTTGAGAATAGAAGCATGGAGCTGAGACCGACCAATGGTTCGGCCAGCAGCAACTGCATTGAGTTCCCTGACAGAGCTCGCTCTGCGGCCCTACTTCACTCTCGCTCTCTCAGCTAAGGGGGTCCTTGGCCTGGAAAACGTTGTTGAAGAAGACCCCCTGGAATAAATAATCAGGTGTTTTTGATGACTCACTGATGTTGTGGTGGCAGGGTAATGTTAGTGCAGTAATTAATTCCACTAGCCAGCTCAGCTCCCCTAGAACACAAAAACACTTAACGGCCGTAGAGGGAGTTTGTTTTGTTGTGTTTCTTGTAAAAAAAACAAGGTAAACTTTTTTTTTTCATTCTCCACACACCGATGCAATCAGACCTTTAAGTACAGAGTGGCCACGTTGGCAAAGCTATTTGTATTCCACGGAGGCCGTGTTCAACAGAATGGGGTTGCTGAGTTACTTTGTTCTTATTTCGGGGGCTTTTAATGACTCTCGGGGATGCAGAGCCGTTGTTGAGCTTCAATCACGCACAGACTCCAGATCAGCCCTTAGAGCCTTTTTACTGCCGCATATCGTCTGCTGTTGTCGGGCAGAAACCTCTTATCTCCATGTTTTTTTTCGTAAATTAACGCCCTTGATCGTACTTGATCACAGTGGTCTAAGTACATTTACTCAAGTACTGTACTTAAGTACAATTTTGAGGTGTTTTTACTTTACTGGAGTATTTACAATTTTCAATACTTTTACTTCTACTCTACTACAATTATTTGACAAAGTATATTTTGATACCAATACTTTTGGACTTTTACTCAAATAAATTTAGAATTCCGGACTTTTACTTGTAACAGAGTATTTCTACATTGCAGTTTTGATACTTTTACTTAAGTAAGAGATTTGAGTACTTTTTCCACCACTGCTTGATCATACCACAGAGTCACACAGAAGCACACAAAGAATTTGAATGCTGGAGAGTAACAGTTTTGGACATATGAGGTTTACACCTGATAGACGATATTAGGGACTCGCTTTATTCTCTCTTTGCGACTGGGGCAGATTGCATTAGATATGACTTTATTTTACAGACACAGAGGGATGTTTTCTTTGCCTCAAATGGCACCACAAGGTACACAAAGTAACTATAGTTTTCAAATAATTGTAGTGGAGTAAAAGTACAATATTTGCCTCTGAAATGTAGTGGAGTAGAAGTAAAAGTATTGGAAATAAGTAAAGTACAAATACCTCGAAATTGTACTTAAGTGCAGTACTTGAGTACATGTACTTAGTTACTTTACACCACTGCCCTCATCCAAACGGCCAAATTTGAAACATTTTCAACACTCTGCAACCAGATAAAAACGAAGGATGTGCACAGCCGAACTACAAGCATGCGTCAAATCGTGACATGTTGTGAGCTTGTAGATCGGCTATTTTTGCCATTTCTGAAAATGGATTCCTTTAATGTATTATTTTTCACAATCTATTAGATCGATCGGTTCAATTAACTGTTAGAACACCCAGGTTAATTTCAGCTTTCAATGTCTTTCCCCCTTAATTCTCTCCTTTTGTCACGAACCGGCTCAATGTCTCCACAGCAGAAAGCAGTTTTCTTTTCATTAAGACATCCCTCCAGTTCTATTATAGATGCCCTTTTGTCTTATTGTTTCAGGGGGTGGGAAACCCTGATAGTTTTCGGTCACGGCTAACATTGTTTTCCCCGGGAACTTGATATATTATGAAGCGACAGCGTCTGTGTGAGTTCATGACCGTCTGAACAGCTCTGAAAGGCGAGTGTCTCCCCTCCTGTGTCCTCCAGACGGTCCTCTGAGGTCCCCCCGGTACTCCTTAGGGACCAGACTTGTATCACGACGGTTGCAGGTTTCAACCGAGCTCCACAATAGCGCCGTACTTATGGGTGGAAAAAGATGAACAACACTGTGGTCTGCAGAGCTCCCCCTGGGGACCGTCTGCATATATAGCCCTTATAAGCGTCTGGGAGGGTATTCCCTAAAGCAGGACAGTCCACATACTGTACTGCTGAAGGCTGGCCAGGTGTCCAGATAGGTTGCAAGTATTACAATCTCCAAGCATTAAAAACAGGTTGATCCAGAGAGTTATTGTTAACTATCCTCTCTCAGCGGTTGCTTTATTGTCCGGGGCCAAGTACAGTATAAAGCAATGTTTCCCAAACAATAGGTCGGGACCCATATTTGGGTCGTGGAACAAATTTTTATGGGTCGCAAGTAAAACATTTTTTTTTCCATTTCCTGCTTTAAAAATATATATATATACATATTATTTCAAAAGATAAAAAAAACATTTTAAGAAAAAAATAACGTCTTTTCATCAATTCAAAACAATTCCAACATTTTTCAAAAGTATTTCATAAACGTAATGAAAACATCTAATCATTTCCATAAATATATTAAAAAAAAAGTGTTTTTTCAATACAAAAAATATGTTTTTCAGAAAACTTCGACCTCAGGTCTAAAAACACGCTTCTCAATTACTAAGATTAATCGTAAAAAGCAATCAATCAAATAATAGCTAAGAAAATAATCGATGGTTACAGCCCTAAAATGGAACTGTTCATGTTTCAAAGTCTGGGGTTTATGTAAAGCTCTCGTTAGCAGCATTGTTTTGCCCTGTTTGTCATCAGCCAACACGCCCAGCTCTCCTCCTATTGATTTGTGGGGAGCTATATTTGTCTCTGTCTGCTCTGATTGTTTGGTTCAGTCTGTGACGTTAGGAGTTTGCCTTCTCCTCCTGCATGCAGACAAGTCTCAGTAAAACACATGAGATTTACTTTATCCAGAATGCACAACCGTGTTCTACTTTGGTTTGTCCAGTTTGACGCTTACAGAGCCTACGTACGTTAGACTGAGGGACAGATAGAGCAGTGGTTCTCAAACTTTTTCATGTCAAGGACCCCCAAAATGATATGGATTTGGCCGCAGACCCCATCTCAAAATATTTGGTTTCCAGGGACCCCCAGAAGCAAAGATTTGAGTTACAAATGTTCGCTATAAAAAAATTTGCACAAATGTTCACGATTTTCCAAAGAATAGCAGATCTACAAGCTCATAGCGCGGCACTCGGTGCCGCTCTATGAGCTTGTACATATCTGCTATTTTTGAATAGCCAAAGTATAAAAGGTAAAAATGAATGTGATATATTAATACATTTTGCTGGGGACCCCATGGAACCCCCCCAAGGACCCCTGGGGGTCCCCGGACCCCACTTTGAGAATCAATGAGGTAGAGAAAGGCAGGGAACAAACAAACAAATTAATGGCCAGATTTTGTGAGGAGATGGCAGACCTGTGTGGAGTTTTGACCCAGAAGGTACAGAACGATGTCCACGCGAGTCTCTCTCTGTGTGTGTGTGTGTGTGTGTGTGTGTGTGTGTGTGTGTGTGTGTGTGTGTGTGTGTGTGTGTGTGTGTGTGTGTGTGTGTGTGTGTGTGTGTGTGTGTGTGTGTGTGTGTGTGTGTCTGTGTGTACGGTACGCTTACAATGTGTGCACACACACATACGCTCTTTCACAAGCTACATATACACTAGAGAAAACCAGAGGAGAGAAGGTGACAGTCAATGTGACTGAATGAAATGAGATTTCATCCCCTTTCTATGGCCATAGTGAATATCAAGGCACCCCCCCCCCCCACCCACACACACACACACACACACACACACACACACAGTAAACACAAACACACATGGTCGCGCCGTCTTTGAGCTTGTGACAAATGTCACACAATCGAGGAGAGGTGTGTGGGAGGGTTTCAACTTTCAGGTTGTTGTATAGAACGTTCAGTGTTGTCGTCAGCCATCCAGCCTGTCAACAAATCAGTCACCCATGTCATGTTCTGGTCCAATCCCTGCTCTCCGCAGGGGACCCGGCACAAACACGGAGGGTCCACTTCCAACAAAAGGAAACCTTAACCCATTAAGACCATGGGGGGTTCCTGGAACGAAATATTTTGAGATGGGGGTCCGCAGCCAAATACATATCATTTTGAGGGTCCTTGACTTGAAAAAGTTTGAGAACCACTGATTATAGCAACATATGTTTTTTTCAAAAAACGGTTAGGATTTAGAAGGCATTTCCAGAAGCAAAGATTTGAGTTACAAATGTTTGCTTTAAAATATATATATATATATATATATATATATATTAAAAGATTTGCACATATTTTCACTATTTAAAAAAATAGCAGATCTACAAGCTCGTAGCGCGGCACTCGGTGCCGCGCTATGAGCTTGTAGATCTGCTATTTTTGAATAGCCCAAAGAAATCTTAAAATGACACACAGATGCGTTCCCGGTCTTAATGGGTTAAAGCCCCCGGAAAAGGTTACCGCTGACAGGGGGGCTTATAGGGGCTACGCTATGTCTCTCTCTCACTCTCCCTCTCTCATTCGTCTTGGTCATAATCTCACATCTATCATTCTCCTCCATGGCTGCCAGCTTCGCATTTGAAGCAGGAAGAGTCCCACTGGGTCACTGCAACCTGTCTATAGGTGAAGCCCACGCATGAGCGCGCTCACTTGTGCACACACACACACAAACACACACACACGCACGGCCACACACACACACACTCTTTCATTAAAATACACGTACTGTACTGTACAAAAGGCAGCAGCTATCGATTATTTCCGTAGCGATTGCCGGCTACTTTTTTGACTAACTGAATGGTCGAGAAGTGCATTTATTTTATATTTATATTTATATATATATATATATATATATATATATATATATATATATATATATATATATATATATATATATAAATATATTTATATATATATATATATATATATATATATATATAGAGATGTCCGATAATATCACCATAAAATATGGTCATTTTATGATCATTTTATTTAATTTTTAAAACTTTTTTTGTAATTGATCAAATCAATCGGTTCAATTAACTGTTGCACCAAAATTTACCACCAAAATGTAGAATGTCCTGACACCATCATTAAAGGATGTGAATCACTGGTGGTTTCTTTCTAAATTGGCCTGAAAAAAACATCTATCAGGAGACCACAAGGGGAGATAAATGTACATTTTGTACAGAGTTTTGTATTTGTTGACGGTGTTGGCTACCTTATGAATGATGCTTTCACTGCCTGATGTCGTCAGACCCAGAATTGACCCGGATGTAAAAATAAAATAAAAAACGGCTTGTTTACTTCCTGTTTATTTCCTGAGGGAAAATCCCTATGTCTCCGTTCCTCTTGCTTTACGGCCAAAACAATGGACATTCAACTGGCCACAGCTGTGCAATGGATTATCCCCCCGAGACTCCAGTGCGTGTAATGAGGCGATCTCCGTGCGCACAGCGATCACGGAAAATATTCCATGATTTTTCTAAGGTAGGTAAAAACACACGTTTTCGCTGGCACAGGGGTGACACCATTACACTTCTACTCTGGCAGATAAAGAGTTAATGTCTGACTGTATCTTGCGCCGTTTAAATTTCGGACTAATAAAGTATTCAATCAATCAAAAACCCTCTACACCCCGACACAGACACCGATTCAACATGCATGTATGTGCACTTGCACGATGTGAACAAAGCCATCCCTCTTCTATACATACAGTACATACATACATGCAGTGTAGTAAAGGTCAAACGGTGTGATAGTGCATCAGAGGTGGATAAAGGCTTCGAGTGGATAGAATGGCAGCGTATAAATCAGAAAGCAGAGAAAGAGAGAGAGAGAGAGAGCTAGGAGGACTCTTCTTCTCAACGGCTTATTGGGAAGAACTCTTATCTACAGCCAGTGTCAGGAGGAGAATAAATAAAAGCTGTGGACATGTGTGTAGCACTGTTTCCCAAACAGTCGGTCAGGACCCATTTGTGGGTCAAGGACAGATTTTTGCCGCTCTTTTTTTCCTCTACACCTATATATCTTAATTTCTTAAATAGCCGATATAGCCAAAAATTGCTTGTAGATCTGCTATTTTTGGCTAAAGTTCTCCTCAGAAAAGGGATGCTAGGGTTCAAGTGGTTAAGGTGAAAAAAAAATCATACCACACAAAGATTTGGAAAACCCCCTGTAGTAACACTGAGGACCCCCTAGGGGTCCCGGACCCCCTGTTGAAGACCCCTGGCCTAAAAAGTATGCGCTGTCGTACAACGGTGTTGCGTGCCAAAATCAGCCGATGCACAAGCTCAAGACACGCTGCATCCGCGACCATTTGGTGAGCTTGTAGGTCAGCTATTTTATGGTACGCCACACCCGTGGGAGAACAAAGTGTAAACCAGGCTAGTATGTGTGCAGCACTATCGCATTATCGTTGCTATCGTCGGGGCAGAAACCTCGTCTCTCCATGTTCTAACTTTGTGTTTTTTGCGTAAATTAACGCCCTACTTGCTCATACTACAGCGTCACACAAAAGCATCAACAGTAGCAGATTCGCAAGCTCGAAACGTATCGAATCGTTTGAGCCTTTTGTGCTACAATATATATATTTTCCTCCCATGTTGCTTTTCATTCCCCTTTAGAGAGCCATACATACGCTCACTGCTGATCTATATTCTTAAACATATATAAAATAAAATAATCCATGTGTCAAAGTTCTAGGTGGAAGAAAATAGAATTATTATACTATAGTTTCAATTAACCTTTTTCTTTGTGTGAAGAAGCAGTGTGTGTGTGTGTGTGTGTGTGTGTGTGTGTGTGTGTGTGTGTGTGTGTGTGTGTGTGTGTGTGTGTGTGTGTGTGTGTGTGTGGATGTAATGAGGTCATGGTGATGTAGTATTGCTCCAGTTGGGAGAACTCCATCATGTTCAGGCGGGAAAATCTGGCGGGAATACAAGCAGAGAGCAGCTGTACTACACACTCACACACACACACACACACACACACACATAGATAGATAGAGACAACGATAGAGTATGTAAAAATTCACAACATTTGCATGTATGGACACACGCACGCACTGAAGCGCGCGCGCACGCATGCGCACGCATGCACACAAAAACACTCACACACACACACGCACACACTGCGCATCTGCTTCCAATGAGTTATATTTTCCCCTTTAGTATTTATAACAAAAGTTGGTGTAGCATAGCATCTACCTGCTTATAGGCTACTGTATAGAATACGGTGCATAATGTGTGTGTGTGTGTGTGTGTGTGTGTGTGTGTGCTCTGAGAGTCTTGTATATCGTTGCTGTCGGGCAGAAAGCTCTTATCTCCATATTTTAACCTTTTGTGTTTTTATGTAAATTAACGATCCTACCTGATCATTCTACAGAGTCACACGAAAGCATCAAAAGCAGTTTGCAACGGGGTTTGAGCTTGTAGATCTGCTACTTTTGACGCTTTTGAATTTGAATCCTGAAAAGTTATAGTTTTGGACAAAGAGATGATAAAGCCAAAGCTTTGCAGCACTACTGGGCAAAAAAATGAATATGTTAAAATAGCGGAAATAGCTGATCTACAAGCTTACAACACGTCACCAACGTCACTTAACGTCACTTACAACACGTCACCAACGACGTGTTGTAAGCTTGTAGATCAGCTATTGCTGCTATTTTTGGATGCAAAAATAATTGCGATTACGCGATTATGTAATAATTGTGACAGGCCTACATCAATCCGGGAACGCATCTGTGTCACTTTAGATTTATTTGGCTATTCAAGAATAGCAGATATACAAGCTCATAGCGCGGCACCGGTGCCGCGCTATGAGCTAATAGCAGATCTACAAGTCACAGATCTCACACGTGTGAGCTTGTAGATCAGCTATTTTCACCATTTTAAATCGTTTAAAAAATACGGATGAACAAGCAACAGTTTTGGACATACCAGGTTTCCACCCGACAGTGACGATATAATATTATCAACCCCATTAACCTTTTTACATTAAGACTTGATTTGAACACAGATACATCAGAAAATTAAGACATTACGGCATGTGTGTGTGTGTGTGTTGGGGGGGGGGGGGGGGGTATCGCTCATACTTCATAAGAGCTGCTGGAATATCATATCAAATCTATGCTAATTCTAGCAGTTACGGGTATGGCCCAATCTACTACAGTACGACCCGTTTTTTTTTATCTCCTCTAGGCATTTTCAACTTTGAGGAAATCAAAAGGCTGTGAGACAAAATGTCTTGCTCTTATTATTCAACCGAGGCCAACAGATAGACATCTTATCTCTGCTGCCTTTCTGTCGTGGCAGAGACAATATCCATATAATACTCTGTCCAATGTACCTGCACACACACACACACACACACACACACACACACACACACACACACGTATTGCTACTGTCGTGAGGACATCACGATTTTCAGACGCCGATTTCATGAACGCCATTTCATTTTTAATATATAATATAATAAATCCTGAAATGTACTTAAAGTTGCCTGCCGGTATAACAGAGTTCACAGCACTGCGACACTGTGCTGTAGGCTTGTAGATCTGCTTTTTTTCCCCTTCTCAATATTAACTCAACATAACTCTAACTCTGAAATTAAACTCTAAATGTTCAGTTGTAACCATAATATTATTTTCCTAATTGTAACTCTAAAACATTTCTCTTGTGGGCACCGTGTTCATTTCTCAAATTCTACTATACATGTGTGTGGTCATGTGGCTCTCACAAGTACAGTAATACAAGGTACTGCACACACACACACACACACCATGTACAAAAACAACACAAACACACTCCCATGCGCTTCGGCGATGAGCACACCCAGTGTTGCCATGTCTGCTTAATATAAGCGACTTTGGTGTTGTTTTTATGTAAAGTCGCTTGTAAATATTAGTGGTTCTTTTGGGCTTGTTTCTAAAGTGTTAGTTGCTTATTTAGGTTTGTTTACTATTCAAGGATTTACTATTCATCTCAAGGACCCCCAAATTAATATGTATTTGCCCCCCCCCCCCCCCCCCCTGGGGGGGGGGGGGGGGGGGGGCAACACTGGGTACTGTACACACACGCCGTGTACAAAAACAACACGAACACACTCCCACGCGCCTCGACGATGAGCACACCCAGGGAAACCCAATAAAGATCCGTACTCAGATCCCTCTCGCAACACCAGACCTTCCCACCATTTCATTAGGACACACACACGCCCTGCGCGCCCCACCGGCCTAATCCAATCACAAGTCTGCTAATGCACCCTCCCGTAATCCAATCACCCAATCACGGCTCTCCAAAGGCAGGAGCACCCGCGTCACGTGACTGCCCGCACGCAACGCATGTTAGCTCGGCGCTCGCGTAGCAGTTAGCGCCAGCGTAATGCTATTGCAGTGCACTTTTTTCCCCCTCCCGCCCCTCTCCCTCCGTAATGCGATTTGGGGGGGAAGTCTCGGGTCCAAGCTTCCTCACAGTCTATGGCTAAACCCCAGAGGGGCTAGGCTAATCACTTTCCAGCATTTCTGAGGGAGACAATGATCCCGGCGTTAGCGCTGGGCTAATGACGAGCTAACGCAATTAGCCTAGCCTCCCAAGAGGAGCCCCCTCCCCCCTCCTAGAGCCCCACCCACCTCCTGTAGGCTCCTCATCCACTCCCCCTACATTACTATGGAGCCTAATGGCCTCTTATTAAGAAGACAGATGGAACACGGATGGGAGGAGGGTTTGGGGTGTCTTCTTTAGTTACATGTATGTGCGTGTCAGCCAGGGCTTAATGCGCTACGCGCATGACAGGTTGGATACTTAATACAGCCGCCTCTGGTAATAATGATACGGATGTGGAGAAAGCTTTCCCTGACGCCGTCGGTCGGACACTCTGGGTCTTACAGTGTTTTGCAAATACGTCTCAGAGTTTACAGTAACACATGGCTCTTGATTGGAGGCCTGTAAGTTTACAGTAACAAATGGCTAATGATTGGAGGCCTGGACGTTTCTCCACTGTGATGCTGAACAAATAAAACCACACTGGAAGTTAAGTGTCCACCCGTGTGAGCCAATCAGAGAACAGCATCATCAATGCTCCCATACGAGCCAATCCACCGGTGGTTTTAGGTACTTTTACTTTACTTTTACTGCATTTCCATTTTCTTTATACTCATACTGTACTTCTACTTCACCACATCTCAGGACTTTTTACACCACTACAATTGGTTTGGTTCACATGATCCACTTAAGTCCTATTATCTACTGCAGCGGTTCTCAACCTGTGGGTCAGGTCCCCAGTTCAAATATGATTATATTGGGACCAGTGGTTTTGGGACCACTGATCTACTGTACAAGCTCACGACGTGTCACATCGTGCTGTGAGCTTGTGGATCTGTAAGCTTGTATCTGCAATTTTTTTATATTTTGACAAAATAAATTGTGAATAGGCAATTCTGCATCTTTACGTTTGGTACTCTAAGTATATTTTGCCAATACTTGTACTTTTACTCAAGTATAACAGGACTTGTAACAACGAGTTTCTAGATTGTGGTATTGCTACTTTTACTCAAGTAAATTGGGGTACTTCTTCCACTGAGCCTATCAGAAAACAGCATCATCAATATGGTCTAATGGGTCAAGCTTGGAGGAAGCCCAGGTACTGTAGGTAGCATTTCTATAGAATGTTAAGTGTCATAGTTGTCGTTACTGTGTCCACCACCACCACAGGCCAAGACTTACTTGAACTTAGCGTTGACTTGGTCCGCGGCCTTGTGGTAGTTCTCTGTGGTGACCTTGTAGAACTGAGCACTCTGGAGAGAGAAAGGGAGAGAGAGAGGGAGAGAAAGGGAGAGAGAGAGAGAGCGAGAGAGAGAGAGGCAGTGTTAATTCTATTGACTAAAACTGACGAAAAATGTTGGTCGCCTACCTTTTTTCACTGACGAAAACTATATAAAAAAAAAAAAAAAAGCATTGATGACTAAAACTTCGATTGACAATTTCTACAATATAATCTATAATCTACAAGCTCGCAGATGTGTTTTGAGCTTGTAGATCTGCTATTTTCGGCACACAGCTAAGTATAAATCAGGCTTTAGAAAGTCAAAATCCACACTGGAGAGAGAGACAGGGGGGGGGGGGAGAAATACATGAAAATCTGAGGAATCTGTTTCATAAAACAGTAATGACAGGCTACAAGACATTTGTATGAAGATACCAACAAACAGCCTTTGTTGCCTGATAGCAACAAACTTGTCGCTGCGTGATGAGCAACAAAAAGCTACAAAGAAAAAGTTCATAAATCAATCATGTTTTTGTTGCACCGTTTTAGCGGGAGAAAAAAACTCATTATTGCCGTCAGCCAGTTCCCTGTTCTCTTTTAACCCAGGCCTTTATATCGTAGCTGTCGGGGCAGAAACCCTCTTATCTCCATATTCTAACTTTGTGTGGGTTTTTTCCGAGCTTGTCGATCTGCTACTTTTGCTATTTTTCTCGCTCGTCGCTCCCACACACAGACGCTTGATGATGTCAACGGGCGTGTTGTTGAGCAACATTTCAACGGAAACTCTGCCTACACGTGGTCATTTTGTAGATAATAATGCAAAATAATAATCTGCACGCTGAAACTAAAGGATAACGGGTAAACAATAAACCTATAGCATCTGTCTATATGACATGGTATCTAAATTAAATTTTTAACATTGTGGTCAAGAAAAACAAGCCCATATATAATAAGTAACACAAAGTAAGTCCATGACTGACATCTTCTCTGCCTTCACATGGAACGTGTAAAGGTTCTTTAAAACACCTAAACCCTATATTTAGCTGACTGGAGTCCCCCAGGGCGCTATACTAGGGCTCCCTCCTGTTTACGCTCTACATCAATCTTCTGTGAAAATAGCCCTATTTACAAGCTCAACACACCGCATTGTGAGCTTGTAGATCAGGCTATTTTCACCCTTAGAATAGGGACGCTAGGGGTTCATGTGGTTAGCAAACACTGGCACAGAAGTCTACCTACAGCAGCATGAACCCGACTCCAAAACCCATTAAAACGTCATGGAGGGTTGATATTGAGGCCACAGTACCGTAAAAATAAAAGCAGAATTTAAGCATTTCTTATTTATTCATGATAGGAGAGTAGAAGTACTGCAGAAACTTGAGGGCAGAGAGTGGGAACACACAGGTCTCCAGTCGTAATCAAACAGACATAATCAGGACATCGCCATTTTTGTGGGCGACGCACTGACCGGTCTACCAACGGTGAGCACTGTTTTAAAGTAGTCTGTTTGTTTATGAAAAGAGAGGTGTGTGTGTGTGTGTGTGTGTGTGTGTGGTGGTGGCCTTATCCCATTTAGACCTGGAACACCAATACGTTACTAAACCTTTCAATCCAGGAACCCCTTTTGGTGTAGTTGTTGCTGTATACAGTATATAGCAACATGAATTATTGACCCCCCAAACTAATCATAATAACTGGGGACCCCCCACCCTGGCCAGCACTTGGAATTGCAGGCATTACATTTAGTTTGACTCGGTTCCACAGGTTCCACAAATATTGTGAAAACAGCCGAACTACAAGTGTGTGTGTAACTAAGTACATATACAAAATGCATCTTTTTAAAATATCCGATCTACAAGCTCACAGTGAGATTGTAGATCTGCTATTTTCAAAATAGTGAAAATGGGACATTCTGCATAATGAGTACTTTTACCTTTGTCACTTTAAGTACATTTTTATGCCAATACTTTTGTACTTTTACTCAAGTCAGTTTTGAATTCCGGAATCTAACTTGTAATGGACTATGTCTACATTGCAGTATTGATACTTTAAGTAAAACATGTGAGTACTTTTTCCACCAAACAAATGAACAGTGGCAAGGAAGCTCTGCTGGATATGAGGCCAATAAGGAAGTGCTTTTCTGTGTGTGTGTGTGTATGTGTGTGTGTGTGTGTGTGTGTGTGTGTGTGTGTGTGTGTGTGTGTGTGTGTGTGTGTGTGTGTGTGTGTGTGTGTGTGTGTGTGTGTGTGTGTGTGTGTGTGTGTGTGTGCGCGCGGTTTTCCACCGACAGTAGCCCTGTTGTAATAGCAGGCACCAATCCCGTAAGGTTCAGCAGGGTCACTAGTCAACAACATCCACGAGACAGCGGTCAGCACCCCCATGGCGACCCTTTCCACCAAATGAACCCACAACAGCACCACCACCACCACCACTCCACTCAGCCTCCAAGTACCTCCTCAAACCCCGGCTGTATAACGTGTGCCTTTACGGCGCTCAAGGAAGCAAGGGTTTTGTCAGCCTTTTAGTGGCCGTTATGCACATTTATGACGGATCTGAAAGGAGCTGTAAAAAGGGTGATTGATGGGCTCGAGTCAGAGGAGGTGTTAATCCGGAGGAAGAACATGCCTTGCTGGGGGTAGGTATACGGTAAAGACAACACGGGAGTTCTAAAGATTAATGTCTCATGCAAGTACAAAAGAAAGTACTGTAATGGACAGAGATAGAATAGAATAGAATAGGGCTGCAACTATCGATTATGTTCTTAGCTATTATCAGTGGTGGAAAAAGTACTCCGGTATTTTACTTAAGTACGAGTAGCAATACCACGGTATAAAAATACTCCCGTTACAAGTAAAAGGCCTGTGTTCAAAATGTTTACTTGAGTAAAAGTACAAAAGTATTGGCGTCAAAATGTACTTAACAGTACCAAAAGTAAAAGTACTAAAATATTTGAAAATGGCAGATCTACAATCTCACAACGCGTCGCGATGAGCTTGTAGATCGGCTATTTTCAAATAGCCTATGTATAAAATAGGGCTGAAGTGGCAAATGTATGTTTTACAATGTAATAATTTATATCTGAAAAGTAACTGGTAACTAAAGTTTTCAAATCATTGTAGTGGAGTAAAAGTACAAGATTTGCCTCCGAGATGTAGTGGAGTAGAAGTAAAAGTACAGAAAATTGGAAATACTCAAGTAAAGTACAAATACCTCAAAACTGTACTTTACACCACTGGCTATTATTCTCTCGTTTACTTTTTCAATAAATCGAGAAGCGTGTTTTTTCTTTTCTTTTCTTTTTCACATATCAACGAATAGAAACAAAAAAACAACAACATCATTATAATCGACTAAAATCGAGTCAAGTCATTTTCTCGGACGCACAGCGGCGTTGCGTGTCGCCATCGTGCGAGGAAGTTAGATTAGATCAGAATCGCAATCAAAGTCACTGTCGTGATCACTTTGACTTTGATGTGATTTCTAGGATCAAACACTGCAGGGGGTCCCCAGCAAAGGTAGTTAACGTAGCATCGCAATCATTTTAACCACTTTATCCATTTATATGTTTGCTATTCAACCATAGCAGATCTTTAAGCTCACCGCGTGGTGCTTCCGGCGGCGCTGCGAGCTTGTACATCTGATATTTTTTTTTATATTAGGAAAAATACTAGGAAAATTTTGGATTTTGAATTTCTTTTCACATAAATCTTCTCTTCTGGGGATCCCCCTGACAAAAATGTAAGGTTAAATCTATTACAAATACACTCAACATGAACATGAAGCTTGGTTAAATGTGTGCGGTGCCCTGCGTACATCTTGTGGGGACGGGACATCCATCATAGTTGAGAACAGATCAATAGGAATGAACAGAAGCTGCTGAGGAGATCGATAGTGGTGTGATACAGAGTCAGAGAGAGAGAGAGAGAGACGGGGCGTGACAACGCTGACAAAACCCACTGAGAAACATGGAGGATTCCTCTTCGTTTGGACGGACGATGTGTATCGAGCGAATGAAAACAGTTGATATGTTTTTATTTGTAAATACAGTACGCACAAGAGTGCAGTGAAATGTTGATATTTCCCCCCAGAAACAAAGATATATGTATATCTACTATCTTCTCTTCACTATATTTGGAATAGGGCTAAAGTGGTTAATTCATAATGTAAACTAAGTATACTTAATTGCACAAAAATGTCATCTTTCTGTGCTTATTATTCGTTCCTGGGAAGGGTGGTTTGTGCAGAAGATAGAGCTTGTTTATAGGTCGAGAGAGAGAGAGAGAGAGAGAGAGAGAGAGAGAGAGAGAGAGAGAGAGAGAGAGAGAGAGAGAGAGAGAGAGGCGTTAAAAAGACACATTTATGTGCACCTTTAAGATCTAGGAAGCACTCCATTTTATTGGTCAAAACAGCAACATTGATTGTCACACAACCATTATGCCAGTGTATATCAACCCTGGCAAACGTCCCAATTTGGGGCCGGGGCTACTGCTGAGGTGTGCCGCGCCGTTTGAAGAAGGTTTGAAAAAATATCATTTTGAAAAAGAAAAAAAAAACTTTTGATTTTTTTTTTGATTTTTTTTTACAATAATAATAATCAGGCGTGCAAACAGCCCCGAGGTGAAAAGGGTGACAACATGTTTTTTTTCGGGTCAGGTGTCACACTATTGCCCTATTTGGATTCAAAACGGCTAGTGGAAGCTGAAAAGCTACAAGTTTGCATGTCTGAATAATGCAAAAACAGAAATATTTGTTTGCATTTGCTTTTTTTCTCCCCCATATGATTTCATAATAAAAAAGTGCGTATCGTATCAAAGTTGTGTGCCCAATATCGTATCGTATTGTTTCATGAAATTAGTGTATCGGCACACCCCTAGTGTGTGTGTGTGTATATATATATATATACATATCATTATATATATATATATACCGTATATCTAGGTGTGCCCTGGGATCTTTTGGCTATGCCAGGTGTGCCTTGGCACAAAAAAGGTTGATAGACACTGCATTATGCCAACAACATGGCCATACCACATGATATGGGCTCTAAACACACACACACACACACACACACACACACACACACACACACACACACCCCCCCCCCCCCCCCGGTGCCTCGGATCGAGTGGTCTCTTTTTTTCAAAGAAACTGTTGAAGGCAGAAAGAAACATAATACTTACAAATAATGACATAAAAGTACCGTTCCTGGTGTGTGGAGATTGAGTCATTGAGAAAGAGAGAGAGAGTGTGTGTTGAAGTTGAGTCTCCGGTTGGAATACTAAGTGTGAGCTAATAATACCTGCTTTAAATGGCAGAGCTGGCACTAATCAGTGCTCTAATCCACACAGGGGCTCAAAGGCCATGCATGACAGTGATTGCACACACACACACAAACGCATTTTACATGTACGTATGCATGTTGTAGACACAAACACGTATGCTCAAACGCACATACACAAAGAGCACACACACAACAACCGATCCTGCTGAAATGATGTTAACACAGACACACATACACAATCACTTTCAACCACCCTAAATGCACACGTACACACACACACACACACACACACACACACCCCCACACACACACACACACACACACACACACACACACACACACACACACACACACACACACACACACACACACACACACACACACACACACACACAATGACCAATGTGTGGGGTTTTGTTGTGTGTGATTACTGAGTGGGTATCAAATTGCGAATTTCCTGCAACTCCCCGAACAGATTCAGAGCAGCTCTGACTGTCTGTCCAGATTTTATAATAATCAGACATGGCAACACTGAGCTCTGACTGTCTGTCAGTCCAAATGAGAGAGAGCTGCCCTCAGTTTGGCTGAAAAAAACATGCCTCTGCCCAGCCCAAGTAACTAAGTACATTTGTCAGTACTTTTACTTCTACTCCACTACATCTCAGAGGCAAATATTGTACTTTACTCCACTACAATTATTTGACAACTTTAGTTAGTTACTTTGCAATTATCAAAGATTACATTATAAAACATACATTAACCACTTTAGCCCTATTTTATACCTATTAGGCCCTATTGTCTAGGCTCTTTTCGTTCAGTTTCGTTCCCATCAAGTGGATCTAAATAATCTCTGCTTCTTAAAAAATATCTATTGGTAGTAAGTAAGAAACAAAGGTTTCGCCATCTGTTTTGGCGCATTTTGTTTTTAATCAGTGTTTAAAAGTCGGTACTATTTTCTTAGCAGCGTAGTAATAATTTCAAAGGGGTGGTGCGGTTTTTGGCACGTGATTCCCGTTACAGCCAATGGGGTCGCCTCGTTACTCTCACTATTTCCTGCAACAACAGCCATGGCAACGCTAACGTCCGACGAAAATAACTCAAAACGAAGAAAATATCCTTCAAAAGCACGTCAAAAGGACTCGAACCGATGCTATATGAATCTTATGTCTGTCCAGAAAGAAGAGGTTCAGGAATTTACACGGACAAGATGGGATATAACTACAACTAGCCATGGATACACGACGGTCGTCTGTCCCGACCGAACTTCAACCAGGTGTTTGCACTTTTCCATTTACGGCCCGTACATCTACATAAACGTTCAGATTTCAAATATAAAGTGCTTACCGCATGGCCACTAATGTCACAATTCTGTAGGGTCCCGCAGAAGTACCCGTATATTCCGTATTGTTCAATAAAGAGTATTCTTAACCGATCGGTGGCCATTTTCTCATTGATTTATAATGTATCAGAGTGCAATACACCTCCCATCCGATAGGGTCGCGTGGTTGAAAGGATATGGTGAAAATGGCCACCGATCGGATTAACATGCTTTTTATTGAACAATACGGAAGATATAGGTACTTCTCTGGGCCCGTACATAATTGTAACATCCATGGCCATAGGTAAGCATTTTAAATCTGAAATATGAACGTTTATGTAGATGTACGGGCCGTTAATGGAGAAAGTGCAAACACATGGTTGAATGTTTCAGGGCTACTACAGAATGTGTGTCAACGTTACTTATAAACGTCAACATTATGTGGATATGGGTTCTTACAAGCCTCCTGAGGACGCTGGGTTTCACGCAACATTCTACCAGCGTGTTATTGACAAAAAGACATTAATGTGATTAATGTGAGAGGAAAACGGCAGAAGGATCAACTCTCTCAAACAGAAACGTCAGCAGGTGAGCCACACACACGGGGAGGGGGGGGGGTACTCGCATTTTAACATGAGAGACTGAAATAATTTATTGTGTTATCAGATAAAAACATCTATTGAAAATAGCAGATCTACAAGCTCAGAACGCATCACAACGCGTTGTGAGCTTGTAGATCTGCTATTTTCAATAGATTTATTTGGGGGGAGACACATTTTAACATGAGACTGAAATCATTTTTTATGTTATCACATGAAAAAAATCAATTGAAAATAGCATATCTATAAGCTCAAAACACATCACGTTGTGAAAGTAAAACTAACTCAAAATTCTACTTTGAGTACAGTAGCCTACTTTAGTAAATGTACTTAGTTACTTTACACCACTGAAAGTACAGGTACTAAAAAAACCTACAGTACTCAAGTAATTGTCCTTTCTTGCTGTCCACCACTGCATCTCACCAGTGCTGATAAAGCCCATAAGCTAATTGGCAATATGGCCAAGTAAGAGATTGTAAACAAAACATGCGTGTCAATATTGGACTGTCAAATATTGATTTGTCATTTTATGATTGTATGGGTGCTATTACTGTATTTTAAACATTCCCGTGTCATTTCATCCATGTTCCATCTCTGTGATAACTCAGACATCTTTACATCGTTAACAGCTAATACACCAGATGTTGTGATTGATAAAGAGTCCAGGGAAGTGTCTGTATTAGATAGCCTGCACCTTTGACTTTAGCCTAGAGGAAGCCTTTATGACCAAGATCATTAAATACCAACCACTCCTACATACCATCTCAGAGCTGGGCTATTAGGTGCAGACTATTTGTTTTTATATTTGGCAGCCTATAGGACATACCCACATACTGGCTGTTAGAGGGTTTCAACAACTTGGGATGCCCAAAAAGAAGGCAAAAAGGTTGGCAAAGTATTGTGCTGTCTCTGTTGTAATTGGCGGAGACGGTGTTACTTATACCCATAGAGTACTGAGTGACATGCCTATTGTATCATGAAAACATATTCCAGGATTATGTGAATGTAACCTTACTGCACCTATAATATTTGTGTCCCTGTATGTTTCTCCTTTATGTGGACATAAATAAATGGTTAAAGTGTGTGTGTGTGTGTGTGTGTGTGTGTGTGTGTGTGTGTGTGTGTGTGTGTGTGTGTGTGTGTGTGTGTGTGTGTGTGTGTGTGTGTGGAAATGAACCACCCTTCGCTGACCGCTACAAGATCTTCTGTGAGAGAGTCATCCGCCATGGCTTATAGTTGACCAAGAGGTGCTGAAAATAAACCAGCTACAAAGGATGTTCGTAAACACAGTGAAGAAGCATGAGGACCTTGATGCTTCAAACTACAGGTAACTCAAATACCATGTGTGTCTTTGACAGTTCTGGGAAACAAAACAAAAACCTTTATGCTGAAAAGTATATTATAGATGTATTCCCTCACAAAAGAGTATATTTAAACTAAGTTGGCTATCATTGTGAATACATCTTTACTTACACACTTGTGCTCATCTTTCCCTAACATTTTATGTTGCAGGCAGGATAAATTGAAGCGGAGGTTGACCCCTGATTTCCCCCAGCTGGTTTTTCACTGCCCTACCAAGTGCAACATCTCTGAACATACATACATGTCCTTCCTAGGTATTTTTAGGAAAAAGGTTTGGTGATGCTGCAAGACATACGCATTGAGTCAAGTTGGTGCCCCAAATCCATTAATGGTGTGATCAGTGGTCATCCAGAGGAGATGCAGTCTGCACTTTAATATTTTGTCATATTTGTATACTATTTTGCTGCCGTTGCACTGTCAACCAACATTTCTCTGTTCATACCTGTGAGTGACACAGAAGGCCTGATCTTGTGGGTGGGTGGGAGGGTTTATGTACAAATGACACATGCTGTGACACACTTTGGTATTTTAATAAATATTGTATACCATATGTTGTAATAATTTGGAGCTTTAGTGTATTTATTTTAGTCTAGTCCATTTTTGGCATTATTCCAATCTAGGGGGCTGATTTTCAGCCATTTTGGGCCAAGGAGTGCTGCTTTTTTCCCCTACCTTTCAGTACACAGTAGGTTGTGACATTTTCTATGTATGAAATATAAGCTTTTATCTAAATGTACTATGTGTATGTTTCATTGTGCTGGGCGCCGATCACTTCAGTAGAAGCGTTTTCTTTCTACATTTCATGATCAAAATTCAAATATGAGTACACTAAGGCACCAACACTTGTTTCAGGTGTTAGGTACATGTATTTATGACATTTGAGAAAGATTTTGTGTTGCCAAAAACACATTTTACAAGCAAAAACAGCAGCACAAGATTTTCGTTTTTTGGTTATTCACTTTTATACACATTTCTGGCTTGTGAAAAAATACTGCAGGATTTTGTGCGGAGAAATTTTAACCCAAAGTCCACAAGGGTATTGTCTATGCAAAAATGCATTGAAAAAGTAGATCCAAGTCGTGGGAACGAAATTCATTTTCTAGGCACTTTTTGGTGGGTCACCACACGGCCTATATAGGCTATTTGAAAATAGCAGATCTACAAGCTCACAACGCGTCGCATCGCGACGCGTTGTGAGCTTGTAGATCTGCTGTTTTCAAACATTTTAGTACTTTTACTTTTGGTACCATGACATTTTGATCCCATTACTTTTGTACTTTTACTCAAGTCAATTTTGAATTCCGGACTTTTACTTGTAACGGAGTACTTCTCTATTGCATATCGATACTTTTTCTTAAGTAAAATATCTGAGTACTTTTTCCACCACTGCCTCTGTCTATGAACAAATAATGGTCGCTGTCAGGTGGAAACCCTCTATGTCCAAAATGTTCCTGTTCAGGAAATGGGGGAAAAAAAAGAATGTTCCATTGGACGGGCAAACACAGGTAGCACCCACCTGACTTTTCATTGGTTCAATATTTTACAAAGCCCACAAGACACACTTAACCACTTTCACTTAACCCATTGAGATCGGGAACGCATAGGCTACTGTGTCATTTTAGATTTTGAAAAATCTTTAACATTTTGTGCAAATCTTTGAATACAATTATATATATTTTTTTACTCAAATATTTCCCTCTGGAGGTCCCTGAAACCATTATTATTATTATTATTTTATTTTTTTTTACAAATGTTCGCTTTAAAAGATATATATTCAAAGATTTGCACACATTTTCATGATTTAAAAAAGAAATAGCAGATATACAAGCTCATAGCGCGGCACTCGGCTTGTATATCTGCTACAATAAGTATAAGAGCCGAAGAAATGTAAAATGGCACCGATACTTTCCCGGTCTTAATGGGTTAAATAAATGCAAAAGTAGCATAAATAGATGATCTACAAGCTCATAACGCGTCGCAATGTGACAACGTGATTTGCTTGCAAATCGACTGTGTTTGTTAGTGTTGTGTGCGACACTGTAGGCAGTGAGGCTGACATAATGGAGATTGGAGGTTTCTCCCTGCCAGCAACAATTATTCTGTTGCGTATGCAAAAATCACATCCACCATGATTAACATTTGATGGACAAACATGTCTTTCATCAGCGATTTATCAATGGAGTCTCTCTCTCTCAATGTACTCTCTATCAAGGACAATGGGACCTGTTTTATTAAACGTTTTACCACATAACAATCTATAGTAGGTTCTACTTTATGGAATTAAATTAAAATAGCACACACAAGTGTCCCCATTTATTTCTCCTCTTGTTCTATTTGCCTTGTGAATTCGTTTTTTAGCTCATCCGGAGGCAAATAGGAAAGCCAGCGGGGGGTGGGGGGTAGGGGGTAGGGGGGGTAGGGGGGTGTCATAGACAAATGAAGTCATTATTGCTAATGCACTCCAGCGATATGGAGCAGATAACGTTCTCTGCACAGACACCACACAGGGCAGCGGCTCAATTTAGTACTAGAAAACACCCCTGATTTTTAATGAGTAAAAAAACAAATAAACACAGAGCTTAATGGCTTCTCTTCTCTTATCTGTTGCCGAGCAGGAGGGCAAACGAACGAAATGGGGAGGAAACCCCACCGTGGCAGCCATTACAGTACTGCAGTATATGTGTGTACCTATAGAATGAGACGTTTACAACACTGCAGTATTTAGGATTGGGATCCTTTATGATTTCAACGATTTTGCGGTTCCCTCTTAACAGTCAGATTCCTTAACGGTTCACTTTAACGATTCCTATAGGCCCCTATAGGAATTGAGGTGCCCAAAAGGTAGATCGTGATCGTGATCTACCAGTAGATCACAAAGGCTGTCTAGGTAGACCACGTGCCCTGCCCCAAAGAAGGGGAGGGAAAAGGAGGAAAAAAAGCCACTGCCACTTGAAGTAAGGTGACTTGATTGATTGACCTGAAGAACGGTCTGTCAGCTCCCTTCGCTGCTTCTATAGTAAGCATACCCACAATCAGTGGTGGTAAAAGTACTCACGTTTCTTACTTAAGTAAAAGTATCAATACTGCAATGTAGAAATACTCTGTTACAAGTAAAAAAATCTTCAATTTTCAAAAGACTTTCACCGTGTCCCATTCCAAGTGTGTTTGCTTTATATATATACCATCAGCATCGCTATTCCAAAGAAATTAAATGTGGAGAGACATTTACACAATTCTTTACGTATTTTCAAAGGTTTTCAGCAATAGAATAATATATTTTTTTTGGTCGGTAGATCTCGTTGAACTGGTCATTTTAAAAGTAGTTCTCAAGTGGAAATAAGTGTGGGCAAAAGTAACCTACAAACTATGAGAAAGAGGTAAAACATTGGCCAAATTTTCAATTATCACCAAAGGAAGGGGCTTCCAGAAACAAGTTGCTATGCTGGGTGTCACTTCATCAAAAACAAAAACCA
>NC_137625.1:34011706-34170574 GCF_963280865.1 Gymnoscopelus braueri | reverse complement strand
AGAGAGATGGGGGAGAGAGAGAGAGAGAGAGAGAGAGAGAGAGAGAGAGAGAGAGAGAGAGAGAGAGAGAGAGAGGACCCCTAGGGTAACTAAGAGTTACTACAGGGGGACCGCCAAATCTTTGTGAGAGAGGATTTTTTTTTCTTTGTATATTAACCACTTGAACCCTAGCATTCCTATTCTGAGGGGTAACATTGGCCAAAATAGCAGATCTACAAGTTTTTCGTGAGCTTTTTTGGCAAAGATGTTTGGTGGGGAGGGAAAAAAGAGCAGACCAAGTACAGAGTGAAATGTCAAGTTTACTAAGTATTGACGGTACTAAGTATTGACGGCTAAGGGGTCCCTGGGCTGTAAAACATTGACGACCCCTGGGCTAGAGGAGAGAGGGGGGCGAGAGAGGGGGGCGAGAGAAAGTGAGAGATGGGGGAGAGAGAGAGAGAGAGATGGGTAACGAAAGAGATCGAGAGAGGCATATGAGAGAGGCATATGAGAGAGGCATATGAGAGAGGCATATGAGAGAAGACGGTAGAAAGGGAGAGAGAGGGATGGATACAGAGGAGAGAGAGAGAGAGAGAGAGAGAGAGAGAGAGGAGGGGAGATAAATGTGATACGAGAGAAAATAGTCTGTGAAGAGAGAGAGAAGAAAGAGAAAAAACAGTTCAAACAACATGAACCCCCCTTGCAGATCTCACACACACACACACACATGATTGTGTTACTATACTTATGAGGACACCAGCATTTCTGTGCACCGATTTTTATGAATGCCATTTGTAAAATCTTTTTGCCATTTTTGAACCGTAAGCCAAAAGCCGGAAAATAGCCGATCTACAAGCTGACAACACGTTGCCAGCTTGTAGATCTGCTATTTTCTGGGTGCAACGACGCCAGAAATCTTTCTAATTGTAACTAAGAATTATACAACAACCGTATGTCTATTTCTGACGTTTGGTCCTCACAAGTATTGTAATACAAGTGCACACACACACACACACACACACACACACACACACACACACACACACACACACACAGAGTGTGGTCGATATCCCGCGGCTATTGTTTTTCCCTGCTACTGGTCACGGTGGTTACAACGTGCGGTGTTGTTCACATTAGTGAATTTATTCTTTATTTATTTTTCTTAATTAGTCAGGACATTCAATCGGCCACAAATCCCATGATTGAGTCGTTTGTAAATCGGAACTGTTGTGTGTGTGGGAGAGAGAGAGAGTGTGTGTGTGTGTGCGTGTGTGAGTTATGAGGACAGCAGCGCTTTGGAAATCCAATGCATTTATCATGTAAAGCCCCCCCGCGCCCATAAATCGATGGAGAACGCCCGCACACCGGCGCGGACATTCATTTCATCGCTGCTTGTCATTTATTTGGTTCTCTCCCTCTCTGTATCTCTCTCTCTCTCTGTATCGTTCTCTGGAAGATCTGATTTAATTGTGAAATGTAAAATGTCTTGTTTGTTTTTAAGGAAAAGTGCCTGGAGCATTTTTTTATTTTTTATTATTACTGTATTTCATGTATAGTGTGTGAAGACACAGGTTTTGTTTAAATAAAGGTATTTTAAAAGTCTTAGTCTCTCTCCCTCTCTATTATCATTCTTTCAGTATATGCCGGGGTTGTTTTTAATCAGGCTTTTATCAGCATGGCTCCTCTCCTCTCTGCCTTCCATCTGTGGCTTTTTCTCTCTAACACGCCTTTGACTGCCTTTCTAACCTTTAATCCTCCTCTCCTTTCCTCACCCCACACTCACTATCCTTTTATCCCCGTCTTTTCCCACGCCTCTCTCCTCTCTCTCTCTCTCTCTCTCTCTCTCTCATCTCTCTCTCTCTCTCTCTCTCTCTCTCTCTCTCTCTCTCTCTCTCTCTCTCTCTCTCTCTCTCTCTCTCTCTCTCTCTCTCTCTCTCTCTCTCTCTCTCTCTCTCTCTCTCTCTCTCTCTCTCTCTCTCTCTCTCTCTCTCTCTCTCTCTCTCTCTCTCTCTCTCTCAGGTGTGAAGGTGATTTGTTGACAGAGAGGTCTAAGGGATATTGACCACAGAGCAGCATTGTTTGATGGATGCCACTTCCTTGGTCAATAATGTGTGTGTTAGTGCTAGTATGATGGTCATGCTGGTGTGTGTACTGTACTGTACAGTATAAAGTACACTTCAAGTTGTAATGAGACCACTGCTGACCAGGCTTATGCTTTATTTTTTCTTCCTTCCTGTCTTTAGCATCTTGGGACAGAAATTCCATCCAATGACATCACATTTTATCAGCTTCAATGTTATAGTGTTACAGTTCCAATTTGGTCTGCTTAGTTTTTTTCCCCAATCACTTTCAATTGTATTCTGTGTCCTCCTGTATGAGTGCTCTCTACCCATTGGATAGACTTGGTGCCGGCCTGAAAAAGCATTTTCTCACAGTAGGTGCCGTGACGCAAGTCCAGGGGTGCCGCAGAATACCATTTGAATTAAAAATTCCTTTGTGAACTAATGGGCATATGCTGCCTTCACACTGGCAGCTATAAAAAGGCACGAAGCAGCGCAGACTCTCATTGGCGTCAAGCATGCGTTAGACAAGAGAGAAAAAACAAAAAGGAAAATATAAATATAAAAGAACACGGAACTGGCTAATAATTAGTGTTCCCTCCACTACAAGCAGGAGTTGTGTGAAGAGAGAAGGTGGGTGGAAACGGTTAAACAACACTGATAGAGTTAATCTTGATTGATCCTAATTTGTCTAGTGTCCTAAACCTGCTTTAAATGTCAAATTAATATAATGATGTTATATTGGCCTAATCCAGTCATGTTAAATGTACTCTGTACTCCTATTCTCTCTGTGTCTCTATTCAAGGTCAAACTAGCTACAGGCTTTCTGTGGCTATCTGTTGTTTTGAGAACACTTCCTATCAGTGTTCTTTTCTACGCTAACCCTTCCTTCAGTGTCACGAAATCACCACTGACCAGTGACGGGTCAGAGCCGAGGTCAACGTGTTGACCCAGACATGTGGACGCTGTTTGTCCAAAGATAAACTGTCACACCATCATCATCATCTTCATCATCTACCATCATCATCCTCATCTGACGACGATGTAATCATCACTCTCATCCAATCCAAGAAGTCCACCTTCGCCCGGAAACTCATCTATGTCACATCCTATGATGTCATATGTTTATGTTAACGGACGCTGTTAAAGTCCAGTGCTTTCTCTGTCCAACTGCAGAGAGACGACGACCGATGATGCCTACCATACCTGTGACACTGTAACCTTCCATTCTCTCTCTGTCTGAATACAAGTTATTTCACTATACCCAATGGCTGCCTGTGTTCTGAGTCTGGTTTTTCTTTGTCGCCTCTTTATGAAAGTGTCTGGTACTTTGTGTGGGTGATAAGGAAAAACAGCTCCATCAAACACAGTTTGCTCGTTGTGTAGCTCTACTTGGGATTGTAGCTTTGTAGATTTTGTAGCAGCTACGAACGTCCGGTGTTGCTTTGTATCTCCACCAGCTTCTAGTGGTGTAAAGTAACTAAGTACATTTACTCAAGTACTGTACTTAAGTACAATTTTGAGGTACTTTTATTTTCCTGGAGTATTTCCAATTGTCTATACTTTTACTTCTACTCCACTACATCTCAAGAGGCAAATATTGTACTTTTACCACTACACTTACTTGAAAACTTGAGTTACTAGTTACTTTACAGATATACATTATTATATTATAAAACATACATTAACCACCTTTATTTTAGCCCTATTTTATACCTATGCTATTTGAAAACAGCCGATCTACAAGCTCACAACGCGTCGCGATGAGCTTGTAGATCTGCTATTTTCAAACATTTTTGTACTTTTACTTTTGATACTTTAAGTACATTGAAACATTTAAGTACTTTTTCCACCACTGCCAGTTTCCATTGAAAATGCATGGTAGCCAGTAGCTCTGTAGCTGCCAGTCTGGATGCAGCAATATAGTGTGGGAAAGAAGCTTGAAATCAAATGACGACTGTTATGGGCTCGATATACTTCATTGCACGCCGGTGTCACACAACTAAGTAGGCTATAAATTTGGCTTTAAGGCCATTAATGTCAAATATTAATTAAGAATTTCAATAAAATAGAAATGACTGTGTTGTGCCTTCTGCTGTGCCTTCTGGGTTTGGTCCTTGAGGACTGTTTTACGAGGCCGGTTCACTCGGGGGCCGCTGCAAGTCGGGAACATTGCGAGCTGGAAGTGCATGGCCCCAGCCAGTTACGCAATACCTGTTGTACCCATTGTCAGAGTACCTGTTGTACCTGTCTGTCTGTCTCTGTTGCTTTTATGCCCATAAATGGACACTGGTCATGTCCCTTTTATGAGCATATATGGAGATCCCTAATGTCATCAGTATATGCCCACCTGTATATGGCATGCACATATAATGGGCATATCGGTCGGACCGACGGGTCTGGTAAACCGGATCTCCAAAATATATGCCTCTATATGTGGGCACATCAGTGCGGAGCAACTTCACACCGGGATGTGCTAGAGGTCCAGAGTTAAAAAAAGGTTGAGAACCACTATTCTACACTAAGTTAGAACCACTGTTCTACACTAAGTCAGCATAAGCTAGGTCAGTGGTTCGCAAACTGGGGATCGCCAAATTATTATTTATTTTGAGTCCCCAGATGATTCGCTTAATGTGCAACATCGAGGCATTCTGAGCTTGTAGATCGGCTATTTTCACAATATTCATCTGTGGAACAGAGTCTAAATGTAATGCCTACAATTCCAAGAGCTAGTTTGGGAACCCTTATAACAAACCGGCAACCAGGCTGCTATAAATTCCTGAGCCACTTGTCCCAGGCCCAGCACCAAGGACGCTTGCGACGCACAAAGAAATGTGCATTCATTGTGTTAAATCTTTAGTTCTTATTCCAAGTCTGAGCTCAACAACAACAACAACAACAAAAACAGACATGTTATTTGCCTTGTTTTGTTTTTCTTTGGCAACGATCCGTTGATGATTTCATCGAGCGTTCCGTCAGCCTGACGTCAGCAAATGGACTACTCTCCCCTCCGCTACTCGCGTCTGTACAGACCAGTGCGTTTTCAATTACTGACCACAGGACCAGCGTCACTCAATAAGCCACAAGGTTGGCTTCACTCCTCCGCCTCAGTGACTTGAGGGGGACATTTGCAAGCTTTATTGACTCTTTAAAAAACTAAACAATGCTCTCAGAAAAAAATCATTGCAATGCCGAGTGTGTCAATCAAGAATAGGAACAAGAAGACGGATGAGTTATGATGTTTGTATATAGGGACAATAGGCTAAAACAAATCACAAGTTAACATAAAAGAGCAGCTGTACAAGGGTAAAAGAGGAGTTCAATGAAGTATAGAGGTTCAAGGTGGTTAAACTATCCTACTATTCTGCTGTGAAATGAAGAAAACTCTGTCCTTCTTCCAGTCTGTGAATGATTATGATGATGATGATGAAGAGTACATCTTCATCATCCATAATCAACCCGACAATACGCCCCCCCACCCCCCTTCGATTCTCCGAGACCCCAGTATGTCTTTTGAGGCGATCGTCAGGTGGATCGTTGTGAAAAATAATATTCTATGATTTTTTTCTATGAAGGTTTGTAAAAACGCTCGCAATCGCTGGCAAGGGCAGCTATAGACGATGTTTTAACTCCGGCAGTTAAAGGGTTAAGCTGCATTTACTGTACGTGAACTTCTCACTCAATTAAGACTGCCGTGGGTGGATATGGTGGGAGTGCCAGGGTTAATTGATAGGCGAGTGTTTCCAGTTTTTCTCTTTAAGGCCCCGTGTCCCACTGGGCTTGTATTTCATGAGCACAGTGCATATTTTTAATTGTTTATAACGTGAGCGCCGCATTTTTTTTGGAAACTCCAGCAGCTTGGCGTTGCGCTGGGCCTTTACTTTGCGCACGTGCGGCGCTTTTCCTCTACCTGCCTGAAAGCTAAAATGTGTTCAACACGGGCGCCTGGAAGCGCTTTCAGGCGAGCGCCTTGGCGTTTTAAGCCGAGGAAAAAAAGCCCAGTGGACACGGGCCTATAGTAGCATGCTTTACCTGGGCTCAGAGCTATAGAAACGCACAATGCCCTTCAGAGAGAGAGAGCTGGATCAATGGTGCAAAGTTATAAAGGACTTTGATTTAAACACAGCAAGCAGCTAAACCCAGCAAAGGCTGCATGGGCTACAGAGACTTGGTGCGCCAAGCTCGCGTTATTGTTCATGTACGTGTGTGTGTGTGTGTCTAATCAATAAGGCGCAGGAGCTTTAATTACAAAATGGTCTCATTAATTGTGTCGGCAAAGAATCCACAGCAGCACTCTCTCTGCGTGTTAAAGCGAAATTGATTGAGTTAACGTGGCTGTTCTCAAGCTTTTTTCTCCTTAGTGGGTTCGGTCAGTCGATCTGAAATTGCACATTGACCTTTGGCTTATGCAGAGACTGATGATGCTGACTTTTAACTTATAAGCTGTTCATCAGCATTTTGCCACAGGGCTTTGACATCTGTGGGTCATGGTTGTGGTCCCAAGTAGAACGTAGTTTGGATATTTGACCTACTTATTTAAATAATACTAATAATTGTATATATTATGACCAATTCCAGAATTGCGGGCAAATTCCATGTTTCCAAGATTTTGTTTTCTTTTTTTTGTCTGCATTGAATGAGTTTTTAATAACAATACTAATTAGGTTTAACCTTCACCATTAGTTATGCTTGATGTATATTTTAAGCTAAATGTAAGTCAAATATGAACTAACCATTTCACGATTCATACCTTCAACTTGAATTAGAATGAAACACTTTCACAATCAATTGCGTTTCATTTTATCGTCTCTGTCGGGTGGAAAGCTCATATGTACAAGATTACAATTCAGAAGTATCAAAAGTAGCAGATCTACAAGCTCGAAACGCGGCGCAGAGCGACGCGTATATTTTCTGTATTATACGTTGTACTAAAAAGGTAATGAATCCCCTTAAGCACTCATTTATAAATGTGTGTCCTACACCCAGGGATGTCACTTCTCCTTGCCCCGAACATTTTGGAAGGCAGTGAAGTATGTCATGCTGCTTCCCCACATCGTTTTATTACACAATGTTCAGGATACACCAACGTAGATTCATTGTTTGTCAAATCTGTACATTGTTTGGAAGCTACTGTGACGAACCCTGCAAAAAACCTATTCTAAAGTACAACAAACGAGACAAGTTGAGTGATTAGAGCAGCACTGAGAGAGTGTGTGTGTGTGTGTGTGTGTGTGTGTGTGTGTGTGTGTGTGTGTGTGTGTGTGTGTGTGTGTGTGTGTGTCTGTGTGTGTGTGTGTGCGTGTGTGTGACGTATTGTCCTGTTGTTTGGGAGTCTGGGCCACATTCACAAACTTGAGCTCCGTGGCCTGCAATTGGGAGGATTGCTAAAGGCAAAAAAAGTTGTCTAAACACTGTTCTGTCTCAGCCAGCATGGGCAGTCTGTCTATCTGGAGCAGACAATGTTTCATATCCTTGAGTAGCTAAGAGGGGACGAAGGAAAAAAGAGAAATCATCTGTGAAATGTCTGCATATAGTAGTAGGTCATCATCAATGTGTTATCTTTTTGTGCAGATCCAAATAAAATAATTCAAATGTGTGGCTCTTGGAGTCCATATTTTCCAGCTGATTGTTAATCAGCTCCCATCTCTCACCCAGCCACGCTGACATGTCTATTTGGCTCAACATAAGTGCATATATAAGCCTATAGGTGCTGTTTTTCATAACACGCAAAAAAAGCCATACGTTATCGATATCGCTGCATGTTAATTTAAAAATGTTTTCCACGCGCCATACTGTGGTCCCGTCTCTCACCTGATCTCCACACTCATGCATGTTTTTCAATCTCGCTCAAAAAGCAAACACGATGTTCATCTGAAATAGAACCACTTTTTTGCAAAATCAACGCATTTCTTCGCAATGAACTGGAATAACCATGAGCATAATAAGGCACGGTCGTAAGAAGCCCGGCATTTCTTCATAATTTGTTGACTGCTATTTTCTCTGACCCAGCTGGGGTTCATGGGGTTAAAATAAAAACATTTTTTAAAAAAATATGATTTAGGGGGTGACCCCATAGCCCAGCGGTTAGGGCACATACCACATGGACTCTGACGAGTGACGGACAGCAAGTCCCGTGGTTCGATTCCAGCCGCACCGTTTGCTGCATGTCACTCCCTTCATGCTCTTTGCCCACATTTCCTTTCTCTCTCTCTACTGTAACTAGTATAAATAAAGCATGAAAACGTCAAATAAATGAATAAAATGAAAACATCCCCGACATTTTCATGTTTAGATCTGCCTCTGTGTGTGTGTGTGTGTGTGTGTATGTGCGTGCATGTGCGTGTTTGTTAGCATACATAAAAGAAGATGGTAACATTAACCCATTAAGGCCTGAGGTTCCGATTCTACAAATGTCTTCTAAATCCTAACAGTTTTCTGAAAAACTTATGTTGCTATAATATCAGTGGCGCTCATACGTTTTCATGTCAAGGACCCCCAAAATTGTATGTATTTGGCCGCGGACCCCCATCTGAAAATATTTTCTTCCGGGGACCCCCCCAGAAGCAAAGATTTGAGTTAAAAATGTTTCCTTTAGGTATATTTAAAGATTTGCAAAACATTTCACGATTTAAAAACAAGAAATGACAAAGTCATAATATACCCGCTTGCGGCAGGCTGTTTTTGCCCCAATCTGCAGCACAAAATGTAAAAGTTGTCATCAAAATAAAATCTCAGCCATTCGAATGCAACAAAAATAACTCCACAGAGGTTCATTGGTTGGCTACCAATATAAAGTGTGTGTGTGTGTGTGTGTGTGTGTGTGTGTGTGTGTGTGTGTGTGTGTGTGTGTGTGTGTGTGTGTGTGTGTGTGTGTGTGTACAATATCAATGATAGTGAAAATAA
This sequence comes from Gymnoscopelus braueri, assembly GCF_963280865.1. Lineage (NCBI taxonomy): Eukaryota > Metazoa > Chordata > Actinopteri > Myctophiformes > Myctophidae > Gymnoscopelus > Gymnoscopelus braueri. The sequence continues at coordinate 34,161,632 of NC_137625.1, read as the reverse complement.
TTGATCTACAATCTGACAGATCTGCTATTTTCACCAGCTGATATAGTTACTTCATAATGTAGCCTACCCTTACCCAAGTCAAAACTACAGTGTTTCACTTAGAAATGTATGAACAACAAAAATGACAAGACACACACACACACACACCCAGGAGGACTGGTTGATAGTGTTGTATGCATTGTTCCTGGACAAAAGACCGGTGGTGACCAGTTAGTATTCATTTATGTATGAAAGAAATAAACTATTTTCACAATAAACTAAGTGAGTCCATAGAATACAGGTAGCGTAAGGGCAGTCATGGTAAAAACATCAACAGTGGAGGAAAAAGTACTGTAATGTTTTACTTAAGTAAAAGTATCAATACTGCAATGTAACCCTAACCCTTTATAAAAGTGAAGCTCACAACGTGTCTTTTGATTTCACTGTTTGAAACAGCTAGGCTTGAGTTGTAATGCATAACTGCAAGTTTGCCCTTTTCACTACTGGCTTACATGAAAGAAAAACCCAAATGGGTCCATTTGGTTTCATTAATGTCTTTTGTAAATGAAGTATTCAATAAAACGTCATAATAAAAAATAGCAGATGTACAAGCTCACAAGGCGGCGATGCGTTGTGAGCTTGTAGATCTGTTTTTTTCTGATAAAATGCAGCTGATTTTAGCGTCATACCTTACATGAAAAATGTTGCTACAGTAACCTTGGTTGTAGTGTGTAGTCATTCATTTGTAAACAGGGCAGTCATGCTAAAAACAGCAACAGTGGTGGGAAAAGTACTCGTACTAGTGTTGCCATGTATACTAATTACCGCCGTCCGAGTTATGTACCGATAGGCACAGAATAGTAAATGATGTTGTGTGGGGACTGCGTTTGCCCCAACTCGTTTCACTCAACTCGCCGGTCTCTCCCCGCACCCGCCCCGCCCCCCGCTACTGAGACCGGGGGTAAAAAGGCAGGTCGCGTGAAAGGCAGTATTATGTTGAGAAAATAAGTCATTACAGCACCATAACATGGTGAATAAATTTTGTTTTGGGATGTACAATACATGAAAATTACGAGAGTAATAACGCGACTTGCGTCGATAACTAATGGGGAGCGGACAGTAGCGCGCTTGGCTAAAAACAGTTAGTTAGTAACATCATACAAGCTAACTATTAGCCAAATTCGGCTAGCGCTCGGAGGACTGCATAGTCCCATAGCTTGGGAGGACGAGGCCGCCCGTTCAGAGTATGGGAAAGTATCCCATTGGCTTAAACGACAGCCAATGACGCAAATCTGTCGAACAAATCTGTCTAATGCAAATTAATCTGTCGAATGATGAGTCATAGGTCTGCCTCTGCATAGACCCACCAGCTTTCAGCAAGCGGGTAAAAATAGCAGATCTACAAGCTCATATCACGGCACTCATATCTGCTATTTTTGCATAGCCAAAGAATAAAACAATGTTTTTAAAGGACGACTTCACCGATTTTCAACCTATCTTCATATAATAGGTCCTCACTAGTACTCATGATAAAATGGTAAAAAAAAAATCTACTCGGTCTGTGTCTCAGAGGGCTGTGGACAGTTCAGAGTCCCGTCTACCAGTGACATCATCAATGGGGAATCCAAGCTAATAGAAACTGCTGGCTTTCTATTCCTGGAAAGTTGCAATGCAATAAAAGAAGCCATTGTTCTCGCGTTAATAAAAATCGAAATAAAAAATGTGAAATCTTGTTGGAAAAAAAAATCATGCCTAACGATGATGTCACTGGTAGACGGGTTTCTGGACTGTCCACAGCCCTCCTATGAGACACAGACCAAGTAGATTTTTTTTTACCATTTTATCATGAGTATTAGTGAGGACCAATTATATGAAGATAGGTTGAAAATCGGTGAAGTCGTCCTTTAAGTGGTTACACAGATGCGTTCCCGGTTTTAATGGGTTAATAAGGAAACCGCATTTGACCAATTCGGACAAAATGCCAACGTCGTGCACCTCTACCGCGGCAGAGCACTGACAAAAGCCTGAGTGTTCATTTAAATGTAAATGACTGTACAATGTGCAGACACCGTGACCTTTACCAGATATAAGCACACTATGCAAAGCAGCTCCGCTCCCCTCGGACAGGAGGGGGAACGTTGAACTCTCGCTCCGCGTCCCCACCCAAACGGGACGTTTTGTCTCTCGCATGGCGTCCGCGGGGGACGAGAAAAAAAAAGACCTTTTAATTTTTTTTACCAGGAAAAGGTCATCACATTAACCCATTCAATCCGGGAACGCATCTGTGTCATTTTAGATTTGAACTATAACCATTATTTTTTATACTTTGGCTATTCAAAAATAGCATATCTACAAGCTCGTAGCACGGCACCGAGTGCCGCGCTACGAGCTTGTAGATCTGCCATTTTTGAGAAATCGTGAACATTTGCGCAAATATTTGAATACATATATTTTTTTAAACTCACATTTTTTATAAACTCAAATCTTTGCTTCTGGGGGTCCCTGGAACAACATATTTTGATGGGGATCGGTGGGCAATTTTTTTGGGGGGGGTCCTTGACCTGAAAAGAGTTTGAGAACCACTGATATAACATAAGTTTTTTTTTAAACTGTTAGGATTTAGAAGACATTAGTAAAGATTTTCACAAATTTTCAAGTTTAAAAAAATAAAAGTGCATATCTGCTATTTTTTTAATAGCCAAAGAAATCTTAAAAAATTACCCAGATGTGTTCCCGGTCTTAATGGATTAAACGCACCTAAAATAAAGACCCTCTGTCCTCCCGTGTGTGATTTGAAAGCAGCGTGCGGGCATCACTTTTAACAGGGGCGTTTGACCCCTGTCTGCCTCCCTGGGACAGAGCCCCTCACTGGGAGCAGCGTGGAGCTGCCATTTTGAAGAGGAGCCGAGAGGGTCTGCTTGACCCTTGACTCTTGTTCTGCTCCATAGGATGCTGTTCTGTGACACATAGGCCAGTGGGGTGTCGCCATTTAATAAGGGTGACCCGCGACGCGTTGTGAGCTTTGCGCTATTCTTGGCGACGGAGCATAAATCTAGCTTTAGAGAGAGAGGAGGACTCACATTCGGACTGGGGAGGGGGGTGTGACCACTGTTGCCAGATTTTGCGAGAGAAATAAGCAATCTCTATGAAAAACAAGCCCAAAAGACACGACTATAAGCCACATGAGCACTTTCAACCTATACACTGTCTATTTGAAAATAGCTGATCTACAAGCTCAAAACATATATTCATGTGGGGGTCCTTGACATGAAAAAGTTTGATAACTGGTTTAAACGACATTTAGGAAACCAGCCCAAATAAGCAACTACACTTTAGAAACAAGCCCAAAAAACTGCAACCCGCAACTAACAATATTTACAAGCGACTTTATAGAAAAAACAAGCCCAAAGTCGCATATAATAAGCAGACATGGCAACACTGGGTGGGACAGAGAGAGAGAGAGAGAGAGAGAGAGAGAGAGAGAGAGAGAGAGAGAGAGAGAGAGAGAGAGAGAGAGAGAGAGAGAGAGAGAGAGAGAGAGAGAGAGAGAGAGAGAGACACACACACACACACACACACACTGGGAACAGCATGTATAGGATTTAACTCTAACCACTTAAACCCTATATACTTAGTTGACTGGAGTCCCCCAAGGGTCCATACTAGGCCCCCCTCCTTTTCAAATCTCTTCGCCAAAAATAGCCAATCCATATAGATCGCCCCCAGAATAAGGGACGCTATAGAGTTCATGTGGTTAACTCCAGGTAGAAAAATGAAAAGAGGACAATTGACAGAGAGAGAGAGCACTGTGGGGGTTCACTTTAAGGACAAAAACAAGAACAGTGGGACACATGGAGATATGAAGGACAGAGAATAAATGGGACATTTCTAACAGAAGGCTTCTGTCATCACACTGCTGCAAGCGTGTGTGTGTGTGTGTGTGTGTGTGTGTGTGTGTGTGTGTGTGTGTGTGTGTGTGTGTGTGTGTGTGTGTGTGTGTGTGTGTGTGTGTGTGTGTGTGTGTGTGTGTGTGTGTGCGTGCGCGTGTGTGTGTGAGCGCGCGCACGCTCGCTAGCGTGTGTGTGTTTGCGTGTGTAATGAGAATAATGAAAATGATGCCTTTTCAGGTAATACACCAGATGTTGTTGACAGTAGAGAAGTGACCATTTTAGAAGTGGGTTGTACATTGAACCACAGTCTGGAAGAGGTGTTCCTTACCACGGTGCTAAAGTACCAACGTCTTAAGGATGCTATTAAACAGCTTGGTTACAAACGTAAATATGCTTGTATTCATAATTGTTAGCCTCTGTAATGTTCATACATTATTTGTGAGAGGCCTGCAGATTGCAGGAATGCCCAATAAGCCAAGAGCTGATAAGGCAATAGCTAAATTCTGTTCAGTGTCTGTGATAATTGGCAGTCGCCACATTATGGAGGAAACGATGCTTCCTGTGTCCGTGAAACACTTGTTGTTGAGTTCAAGTTTGTGCATCTACTATTGTTTGCGTTCAAGAATTTCTTGTTAAATGTGAACGCAAATAAAGATGTTAAATGTGTGTGTGTGCGTCATCGTGCAGGTGCAGAAAATGTCCTTACCCTCTCCTCCAGTCGAGCCACCTGCTCCCTGTAGAAAGCATCCTGTTTCTTCAGCTCTACATCTCTGGCCTCCAGCTGTCTGGCCTGAACACACACACACACACACACACACGCACGCACGCACACACACGGACAAAAAGAGAAGAGGGAGGAGAAATACTATTACTTATGTGCTCAGTGGTGCATAGCCATAGCTGGGACAACAGTCTTACTCATACACACACATACGTGCGCAGTGGTGTAAAATGACTAAGAACATTTACTCAAGTACTGTACTTAAGTACAATGCCGAGGTACTTTTACTTTACTAGAGTATTTCCAATTGTCTTTACTTTCACTTCTACTCCGCAAGGCAGATATTGTACTTTTACTCCACTACAATTATTTGAAAACTTTAGTTACTAGTTACTTTGCAGATATAAATTGTTACGTTATAAAACATACATTAAGCACTGTAGCCCTATTTTATACCTAGGATAAATAGCAGATCTACAAGCTCACAACGCGACGCGTTGTGAGCTTGTAGATCTGCTATTTTCAAACATTTTAGTACTTTTACTTTTGGTACTTTAAGTACATTTTGATACCAATACTTTCGTACTTTTACTCAAGTAAATGTTTTATTCCGGACTTTTACTTGTAGCAGAGTACCTCTACGTTGCAGTATTGATACTTTCACTTGAGTAAAACATTTTGAGTACTTTTTCCACCACTGTACGCGCTAGACGCAAATGTCAGAGATGGAGGATAATACATATAGATGGTAGTACATAAACTACTGTATAATTAATAATGGTAAATGAGAACTTTAAATGGATGTAATGAGATGAATAAAGAATGACAATATCTCTCATGTCCCCCAGCTTCCAGGTGATTAACTCTTTGCCTGCCCCCAACGAGATTTCTCGTCAGATTCTGCCAAAGGCAGCCTGCCGTTGACGAGAATGACGAGATGGGGGGGGGGGGGGTTGTTCGCTACCCTATGGATGATGCTTTCACTGCCAGAAGACGACAGACCCGGAATTGATTTAAAAGAAAAACGGCTCATTTACTTCCTGTTTTCCCTGTGGGAAAATGGCTATATCTCCGTTCCTCTTGCTTTACGGCAAAAACAAGCCACAGCTGTGCAACGGATTACCACGACCACATAAAACTTTTTTTTCGAGACCCCCGTGTGTGTACTGAGGCGATCTCCATGAGGACGGCGATCACGGATAATATTCCATGATGTTTCAAAGGTCAGTAAAATCGCTTGTTTTCGCTGGCAGTAGCGTCCCACAATTACACTATTACTCTGGCAGTTAAAGAGTTAATAATTACATAAATATGCGCGTGTGTGTGTGTGCACGTGTGCATGTATAAATTGGTATCTTGTCATGTTAGTGTGTCATCTTAAGACTTTCTGTGCGTTCCCTCAAACTCAAATCGACATCATCAGCTGTGAAGATGATAGCAGTCAGTATGATCTCTCCTCTGTGACCTTGACCTCAAATACATATAGACTCATAAGTATAGCTACAGGACGTTATTATCTAAGATCCACTGTGGGTCATTTATTTATGCTTTTCACTGAAACTTCATCATCGTGCCACGGCACTCTGTTTTTTTTCCATTTCTGTGTGAACATGTGGAAAAACAAAAAGGATTAAGAGAGTGGGCACGAATGATAAGTAGGTATCGTAGTGTGTGTGCGTGTGTGTGTGTGTGCGTGTGTGTTGCCGTCGTGTCATGCAACATTTATTCCCGAGAAACTTTTCCTGTCAGGTAAAAAAAGCAGAGATGATATTTTCTTGGACCCAAAGAAGAGCTGCCAGGCACAAAAGAAACTGTTAAGGAGATAAAAGTGGATGGATTGCGACGGGCGGGCGGGCGGGGGAGGGGAAAGAGAATCTTTTAAAAAACCACACACTTTGGATTGGGTGAACTTAACCCATTAAGACCGGGAAAGTGTTTCATTTTAGGATTTCTTTGGGCTATTTTAGAAAAATCTTGAAAATGTGTGCAAATCTTTTGAATATATATATTTTTAAAGCGAACGTTTGTAACTCAAATCTTTGCCTCGGATGGGGTCCCTGGAACATAACATTTTGAGTGGGGGTCGTGGCCATAATACACATCTAAAAATGTCTTCATCATAACAGTTTGTTGCTAAATCAGCTGGTGCGCAAACTTTTTCAAGTCAAGGACCCCCAGAATTCTATGTATTTGGCCGCGGACCCCAATCTCAAAATCTGTTGTTCCAGGGACCCCCCAGAAGTAAAGATTTGAGTTAAAAATGTTCACTTTAAAATATATATATACAAAGATTTGAACTAATGTTCAAGATTTTTCAAAAATAGCAGATCTACAAGCTCATAGCGTGGCACTCAGTGCCGCGCTATGAGCTTGTAGATCTGCTATTTTTCAATAGCCAAAGAAATCATAAAAAGACACAGATGCGTTCCCGGTTTTAATGGGTTAAGAAACTGTATTCTTCCTCTCTTTTGAAAGGCCGTTTTTTGCCATTGTCATCTCATCTATAATTCCACAGAAGTATAACCTGCCAAATAGCTGGGAGATCGAGGCTCTTTCAAGGAATATATGGGAGCTGTGAACAAAACTACTGGAATGGAAAAAGAATGGAAGCGTGTCAAAGAAAAATGCATGAAAAAAATATGGAATTCAGTAACTGAGCATGCATATCGACTCTGTCGGGTGGAGACCTCATATGTCCAAAACTGTTACTTTTCAGGATACCAAATTCAAAAGTAGCAAAAGCAGTGGTGGTAAGTAACTAAAACATTTACTGAAGTACTGCACTTAAAGGGTAAGACCACTTTGGTAGAGGTTTGGGTTGTGTAGTTACCTTGCCATGATGTAACTCCAAAGGTGGGCAAGAAATCAAAAATAATTGCTCCATTGATTAGAAATTGATAATTCAAAATATGCTCCTCATTGACTTACATTCTACGGTAAAACAGCTCTCAAGTCACTCTTTTAGCACATAAATGAACCCAAACATAGCTGATTCAGACAATATAGAACATCACCAAACCCAGTACTGTTTTTTTTTTTTTATAAAAATGTCAACTTCCTGTTGATTTTACTATTTGAAGATCTGGATCTGGATCCGGATCCGCGGATCCAGTCCAGGTTTTCTACTTATTAAAAATGGCAAAATCAACAGGAAGTTGACATTTTTATTTAAACAAAAAACAGTACTGGGTTTGGTGATGTTCTATATTGTCTGAATCAACTTTATTTGCGTTCGTTTATGTGCTAAAAGAGTGACTTTGAGAGCTGTTTTACAGTACGATGTAAGTCAATGAGGAGCATATTTTGAATTATCAATTTCTAATCAATGGAGCAATTATTTTGTATTTCTTGTCCACCTTTGGAGTTACATCATGGCAAGGTAACTACACAACCCAAACCTCTAACAAAGTGGTCCTGCCCTTTAAGCAAAAAAAATGAGGTATTTGTACTTTACTTGAGTATTTCCAATTTCCAATACTTTTTTACTTCTACACCACTACATCTTGGATCCAAATATTGCACTTTTACTCCACTATATTTATTTGAACACTTTAGTTACTAGTTACTTTACTAGATTTTGATTATTATTACAAAACACACTAACCACTTCAGCCCTATATACATTTCGGCCATTTGAAAATAGCCGATCTACAAGCTCTCACAATGCGTCGCATTGTGAGCTTGTAGATCTGCTATTTTCAAACGATTTTTATGGATTTGAATTTTTAAATGGGACATTCTGCATAATGAGTACTTTTACTTTTTGTACTTTAAGTACATTTTGATGCCAATACTTTTGTACTATTGCTCAAGTATATTTTGAATTCCGGACTTTTACTTGTCACACAGTATTTCTTTATTTCAGTATTGATAATTTTACTTAAGTAATACATGCAAGTACTTTTAATATGGAGATAAGAGGTTTCTGCCCGACAACAACAATAACGATATAAAGAAAGGAAGAGAGAGAATCCACTGAAGACGCCCCGGAGCGCCGATTTATGCTTTGATGCAAGACGGTGTCGCACGCCCCCCAAAAATAGCTGACCTACAAGCTCACGGCGTGTTGCGGACGCAACACCGTTATGAGCTTGTAGGTCTGCTATTTTTTCCGGGGGCCATGCGACACGACGCAGTGGTGGAAAGTAACTAAGTACATTTACTTAAGTACTGCACTTAAGTACAACTTTTAAGGTATTTGTACTTTACTTGAGTATTTCCAATTTCCAATACTTTTACTTCTACTCCACTACATCTCAGAGGCAAATATTGTACTTTTACTCCACTACAATTATTAGATCACTTTAGTTACTAGTTACTTTGTAGATGTAGATTATAATTACAAAATATACATTAAACCACTTCAGCCCTATATACATTTCGGCCATTTGAAAATAGCAGATCTACAAGCTCACAATGCGTCGCGGTGATCTTGTACATCTGCTATTTTCGAAAGATTTTGAGAACTTGCAATAGGACATTCTGCATAATGAGTACTTTTACTTTTGGTACTTTAAGTACATTTTGATGCCAATACTTTTGTACTTTTACTAGTTTCAATGTAAGTACGTTGAATTCTGGACTTTTACTTGTAACAGAGTATTTCTATATTGCAGACAGTATCGATACTTTTACTTAAGTAAACAATGTGAGTACTTTTTCCACCACTGCACGGCCGTGCATACGGAGCATAAATTAGGACTGGAGGACCCAGGCTTACCTTGCGTCCAATCTCCTGAATGAGGGAAGCATTGAAAGAGAGAGAGAGACAGAGAGAGATGAGTGTAAAAAAAGAGGGGCTGATTCATCCATGAACTTCTTGGAAATGACATTTGGAGGGTTTTTTAGGGGTGACTGTCTGTGACATGGTTCTGCTCTGATAGTCAGACGTCTCCTTCAGTATCTGCATCACACACACACTTCTCATGAGCACGCATGCATATGTGGCACGCACACACGCACACGTACACACACACACCCGCACGCACGCACAAGCTCACAAACACACACACACACACACACACACGTATCTACTATTTCCACTTTCTTGAATGTTGTGTGCATGTGAAATTAAACAAACGTACGCATACACTCACACTCACACACGCGTCATATACATTCTATATGCAGCGCTGTGTCCCACAGAGCAGCAGCCATGCAGATAGAGAACATATTTAATCACTAGAGGATGCCTGGAGGGAGAGGGAGGGGAGGAGGGAGAGAGAGATAGAGAGACAGAGACAGAGAGAGAGAGAGGGGGGAAGCAAGTACAACTTATGAAAAATCGCATTTCCCCCATTCAATCACCAGCACACTGATAACCATCTGTGTTTGGTGACTCAGCGCAGTGTGTGTGTGTGTGTGTGTGTGTGTGTGTGTGTGTGTGTGTGTGTGTGTGTGTGTTTGGGGGGGGTATGGTGATGAAGAGGAGTCAGCATCGATACCAAGAGGCCAGATGAGTGGGACAACTTTCAAAGTCAAGGGGGTGTGCCGAGTTACACACACACACACACACGCACACACACACACACACACACACACCACTAAGACACGCACGCACACACACACACACGACAGCCAAAGTCCACACAAAGACAGACACACAGCACTTTGTCACCTCAGGCTGCTGTGCAGCAGTGGAGCATTGAAGAACAGTCCTGACTGAAACAGAAACGCACAGCCTGCTTAACACCAACACTACTACACAACACAACACATCACGCACAGCCTGCTGCTAGCTCCATCTGAACACTAACACTTAACACTACGACACAACACACAAACACAACGCCATACTGCCTTTGATAAAGTGAGCTAAGGACCACACATTGGACTATTGGATTGAAACTTGAAACACATGGTGATGTATTATGCTAAAACTGCATGAACATAGAATCCACAGCTTTTAATATATTCACAGTAGAAACATTAATAACAGGTTCGTAACAATAAAAACAACTTTGTTAGGAAAAAAAATAGATTAAAAAGTTAAAAACCATAGAAGTAAAGGTAAAAAGGGGGGATTAGGAATACGTAGGGAATACGAGTCTGAAAAGGTGGGTTTTGAGTGTGTTTTTAAACTCAATGTTTCGCTGGTAGGTTGCAACTAGAGACTCACTCTTCAGACAAAGACCGAGGATATATAGATTCTGTTGGATGGTCCAGACACACACACACACACACCATGCAGACACTAAATGCAAACACACACACAAACACAATGCAGACACTAATCTCACACACACACACACACACACACACACACACATACACACACACACACACACACACACAGCGCAGCTGTACCCACAAAGTGCTGGCGGGGAGATAAATGCGTGATGAAGGCGAGACTAAAGATGGTCGTTAAAAGACGGGAGGTTGTGACAGAAATGTGCACCCAGGGATTTTCTTTTCACTATTTGTTGCTCTGCGTGTGCGTGTGTGTGTGTGTGTCTGTGTGCACGGGTGCACATGGGTGTTTGTATTTAATTGAATTTCCATAGGAGCAGGTTGTTTCCCCCCTTTTGATACAAAGACGCACCCACACACACACACACACAGACGCACACGCACACACACACACACACACACACACACACACACACACACACACACACACACACACACACGTGCACACACGCTGTCAGGATTACTTCCGACTGATTAACCCCATTGAGCGGGGCTTTTAAAGATAATCTAATCATTACTAAAGGCCAAACAATGGGGACAGACTTCACCAGTGACCAATGCAGCCTTTTGTTCACCATAATGAAGAGGAGAGAGAGGAGGACGGGGGTCTCGTATGGAGGAGGGGAGGGGGAACGGGGGTGGAGGGGGTGGATTGGAGGGGATGGGGGGTTGAATTGAACAAGAAAACGGAGTGAACTTGAGAGTGGACCAGAACTGAGGGGAGGATGAAAGGAACAATGAAAGGTGATTTATCATGAGAGGTGTCACAGTGGAGAGAGAGAGAGGATCTCTATCACATTTCAAGAGGGGAAGGTACTTTAGAGCTATAGTGGTTCTCAAAGTAGGGTCCCCCAGGGGTCCTGGGGGGGGGGGGGGGGTTGGTTTCCAGGGGGTCCCCCAGCTAAAGTTGTTAATACAGCGTCACAATAATTTGAACCACTTTAGGCATTTAAATGTTGGCTATTCAAAAAACTAGATCTACAAGCTCAGCGCGGCTGTGAGCTTGTAGATCTGCTATTTTTGGGGGTCCTTGACACAAAAAAGCTTGAGAACCACTGCGTTAAGGAATCGGACTGTTAAGAGCGAATCTTTAAAATCCTAAAGGATCCTACCCTATTGATCACTGCAGATTGTACCCTCCAGCAAGCACGTGTGCACACGCACTCACTCACAAACACACACACACACAATAACAATAGCACCAACTTTTCTCCGTGTCTGTCTCTCTCTAGGTCTTTGCAGCATCTTCAATAATAGACATTAAACACAAACACACGTACAATAGACGGGGGGGGGGGGGGAGGGGGTACGTAGCCCGGCCCAGAGAAGACCCTGGTGGTCAGATTAAAACGGGGATCGTTTAGGCGGCGGGCGGGCGGAGGTGAACGTCGTCCTCTGTGAATATCAATTAAGTCAAACCGCCCGAATGAATAATTAAGGACCAGCCACCGTGTTTTTTTTCCTCCTTTTTTTAATTAGCCCTCTATACTGCCGCAGTTTGAGCTGCATGGGAGAAATCTGTGAGGAAGAGAAGGGACTTTTTTTTTTTTGCTGCGTCAGGAAAGGAGGACCCCCCTCCCCCCCTCCACACACACACACACACACACACACACACACACTTTTCTTTTCTCTCAGCGTCTCCATTCTGCTTTCCTTTCACACCTGCTTTCTTCCAGTTAAGTGTTCTTTGACACGCCGCTCTTTTCCTTTTAAGCGTTCCAGAGGGAGGGAAACAAAAATAACTCCTGCCTGCATGCCGCATCGCCAAGACAGCAGCAGCACAGTATGGCTGACAGCGCGTGTATATACGTCTGTGTATTTAAAAGAGTAAAGATAAGGATGTGTATAATGTCCTTACACAGAAGACAATGGTTTATGTTTTCGCTCTATCTCTGCGAGAAAACCGTAGATGAATAAGTTTGAAATTATAGAATTATTGTCCAAAGAAAACGCTCAGCAATTCAGTGTTTTACGTATTCATGCTAATTTTGTAACAGTAGAACAATAGTCTTGTTGTGACTCGACTGGGATACTTCACTAATATGTAAATTCAACTTTTGTTTGTGATGTGCATTTTGTATGCATAGAAAAAGAAAATAATTACAGTCAGTTTGATGGATTGTTTTGTTCATCTGTTTTTCTATCTCAGATATAATGAGCGTCTTTGCTGCTTGAAATACGATATAAATATGCTCTTAAAATTTTGAGCCCAAATAAAAGTTTTACTGTTTACAAAGTTTACACTGATAGCAATGCATATAGGCCAGAACTCAACGAAGGAAACATCCTCCAACTTATACGTTTTTTAACCACTTCAAGCTGCACTATTTAACTTTCCTCTTCTACCCCGGATTTGAACCCGGTTTCCTGCGCATGTGCTGACATTTTTACCATTGATCCTGTGTCTAGGTGAGACATGACCTTTGACAAGATCTAAATGTCTCAATAGAAGAGCAGGGAGACAAAATACAACCACCCCAATAGTACAAGTTATATTAACATACTCTAACATACAGATTGTAGAAGTTATACTGTATTAACATGCCATACTCGGACAAGATTACATTTTATTCATTAAAAACAAGTTACAAAGTGCCGCTTTAAACACTATGTACTTGGTTGACCGGAGTCTCCCAGGGATCTACAGTATACTAGGCCCTTCCTTTCCCCCCCAATTTAATCTTTGGCAACCTTCTTGTGGTGTCCTTCTGTATTTTGGGGCCAATTTGAGCCAATGCTTATTTTGATTTGTTTGGAGGGCCGTAACATAGCAACGTACGTTTTTTTTCAGAAAACTGTTGGGATTTAGAAGAACATTTTGTAGAATCGGCCCCCGGTCTTAACGGGTTAATGAATAAAGCGAACGCCGCCTTATTCGGCCGCTGCAGTACGCTCCACTCTCTCAAATATTTGACACAAGCCTTCTCCTGACAGCTGTCGAGAAAAAAGAACCCTCTCGCTCTTCCTCTCCCGACTCTCCATTCATCCATATTCCGTCCACACAGTGACCCCTCCGCCCCACCCCCGCATGCCCTCCATCCGTCCCCGCCCCCCTCTCTCGCCACCCCCGCAACCCGCTCAATCCATCTCAACCCTCCCACGCGCCAAACCCACACCTTTCGGCGTACCAATTAAACCACCAGGAGCTTCGGCCCACGTTTTGGCCCCGACCTTCGACCCGCGCTCCCCCTTGCCTGCCTGTCGGAGCGCGAGCTGTGGACCCCCGCTAGCGTCAGTATTAGTTTGTCCCCCCCCTGTCTCACGGCTCCATGATAGATGGTCCCCCCCACACCGCTACGCCGGCCGATCTGACCCGTCGCGCTAGCCGCCGGTCACCGGCGGCGCCGGCGTGAGAGAGCATTGATTATGACGCCCCGCTGCCTGTGACAGACAGACAGCAGGGGAATCAAGTGATGGAGAGAGACACGATCGGAGAGGAGCTGCCAAGACAAAGGAGAGAGAGAGAGAGAGAGAGAGGCAGCAGGTTATGGATGAGGTGGTGTTAGTTAATGTGATGAGATTTGATTTGTGCGTTATCGACCGTGACGTGTTGTTGCGAGATGATTTTCATCTATAGCAGTGATTCATTCCCCCACAGCATTGACTGTCAAGAAGTGTGTGTCCACCGCATGTTTGATGATGATGCAAGTCCTCATCGCCGAGCTGTAAAAATGAAAAGTGTGTCGTTTAACCAGCCACCGACGTTATTCTGCTGGTAGGTTCACCAGTTCAGCCAGTTAAAAGTCATACCCCCGTAACATTCATTTCTATGTGGGGTTAGGGTAGACATACCTCTGGTTATGTCTACTATAAGGCTTGGTTTAGGAGGTCCTAGGGAGATTCTATAGTGGCCATCACAGTCTCCTGACTTGAACCCCATAGAAAATCTCAATGGGATTTGAAGGAGGCAGTTGCGAAGGAGGCAGAACGCGAACCCAAGAACATTAGTGAACTGGAGGCCACAACATGAGCAATGGGCTAAAATGCCACAGGAATGCTGGCAGAAGCTGGTTCCTGTGGCTATGCATCACAGCAAAAGGGTGCTTTACAAAGTATTAAAGACACTTGATATTACGGGTTTGAATAATTATGACACTGCAATAGTCATTAAAAGTGTCATTTTGAGTTCAATTTGGAGAAACCACCATTCATTTTTAGTAGTCTTTTTTGGGTTAGGGAGAGATATGCTGTACCTCTGGTTATGCCTATGGTCTGTTTGAACTGCGATTCCCAGAATTCAGTACAAACCAAGTCAGTAAAATGCTCCAAAATGCACGCTGCAGTTTCCTAGTGCCGGATTTCCGAAAGCAACAATCTTTCGCGCGCACACGCACACGCACACACACACACACACACACACACACCGAAAGCCATTACACTGCCAACCACTATCTTTAAAAGCCATCATTAACAGATCAAATTGAACTGATGGAGAGCAATACGATATCACCTACTACCAGAGCCGTTACTGGCACCAGTATTAACATTAGCCCAGGACCGTCTGCCTGCCTATTAAAACATCAGGCCCCCGATAGCATGAGCGCTATAAAACGCCACGAGAAACCATTCACTTTGGCTAGTTAATTAGCATCAGGGGGTTATGCTACGCTATTACTCTACACGGGTGGCGTCGTGTGGTAGGGTTATGGGGATGTAATGATGTCCAGATATATTGTGTTCAGTTAAGAGGCATAACCTTGGCTGACCGCACTAAAGGACCTCCCCCCCCCCCCCCACACACACACACTAGCGCCCCTATTACCTAAATAATTAGTTTTGGTGTTTATCATTCTGTTCCTGCTGTTCTACATACTGTACAGCCAACCAGTTGAGGAAAAAAATCACAAATTGAGGCTTTAAGTTAACCTTTGCTTTTATGAAATGAAACGAGACCATTGAGTTAGGGCCTCTATGCGACCCTCACACCTACGTCGCACTGCCGATCCGACCAATATGTTTCAATAACACGTTTTAATGTGATTTGGATTAAACCTGGCAGATGATGAGGTGGGGGGGTCGGACGGGGGTCATGACCTACACTGCTGGATTCTTTCTTCTCAAATCGGTCAAAAAGGTTTCACTGCGCGAAAGGTCAAACGTTAGCCTTCCCTTATGCTTCTACATAGCATGTAGCATAGTTCTGATTAGTTTTTTGTTTATTTTTTTTAAAACATTACATCTCCATATTTCATTATATTTTATTTTATGTTTTTCTCGTTAATTAACGCCGTACTTGATCATGCAAGAGTGGCGCACATAAGTAGTGGAAATAGCCGGATCTACAAGCTCACAACGTGTCGCACTGCGACGCGTTGTGAGCTTGTAGATCGGCTATTTTCACTATTATGATTATTATATTTCTTTATGATAATAAAAAAGTAACGTTTTTTGGACATAATGAGGTTTTCACCGCGACGACGTTGATGTCTACAACACACTTGTTGTCATGGTGATGTTTGTTTGTGCCAGTATGGCTGACATGGGTAATGATGTCACTCTGGTGGAGGTGGCATGGAGCATGTGACACATGATGACAGGCCACAGGGCAGGAGAGGGGGGGGGTCTCGTAGAGGGCAGTGAGTAATGATCCGATGACCCCGGGAGGTCAACGGTGGCAGACCCTCGCCAGGACAAGAGACCAAGGGGCTAGAGGAGAAAGAGGTGTGTGTGTGTGTGTGTGTGTGTGTGTGTGTGTGTGTGTGTGTGTGTGTGTGTGTGTGTGTGTGTGTGTGTGTGTGTGTGTGTGTGTGTGTGTTAGCTTGTTTAACTTCCTGTGAAGTAGGTCAGTGTTATTTTTTGTATTGGCATTCCCATAGGGGAATCTTAGATGGCGTCATATAAGAACTGTGTTCCAAAAATAAATAAACCACCCCGGTGATTTTGTCAGGCATGTGACTCGTCGTTTATGATTTTTTGATAATGCCTGTGTTTGGAGAAAAGAAAAAAATGGTACTCTTTGGATAAATTAGTACTTATTAGTTGAGGTTTCATATCAATATGAGTAAAATGGCGGGTGATTTGTTTATTTTTGGAACACAGCTCTTGTATGACACGACCCGACGGGAATTCCGAAATAATGCCGTGACCCAGTGGGGATAGCGCCCTCTAGTGGCAGTGATGTCAGACCTCGTGCTCTATTGCCCGTAAGTGGAGGTCAACAGAGGCCTTGACCTGAGCCAGCTGCCCTTAATGACACAGAGAGAGAGAGAGAGAGAGAGAGAGAGAGACAGAGACTATGACCCTGACATGTTGGACTGTACATCAAGCCCAATTAGAAGATAACACAGCAACGATTTATGTTCCAATCAATGTGACGTTAACGACATTCACTCTTCTAATTGATAGATGAATTGACAGATGAATTGACAGATGACTTAATAGATGAATTGACAGATGAATTGCACTGTTTTTTTGTTAGAATATGAAGTACTAATACTTCTGAATATGAAGTACTAAGTATTTATTTTATTCATCTTTTTAAAGAGTATTGTAGGATATATGTAGTATTGAAGGATTTTATGTCTTTTGAAATGCTGACCCTGGAAGCTGAGCTCCAAGATTTCCAATGCATTTGTGCAAATGGCAAATAAAGTCAAAATAGAATCCAATTTTGTTGTTTAAACCAGTGATTCTCAAACGTTTTCATGTCAAGGACCCCCACACTAACATGTATTTGTCCATGGGCCGCCCATCTGAAAATACTTGGTGTCAGAGACCCCTCTTACAAGATTTGTGTTGTAAAAAAGTTCCTCTCTTTTTCTTATATAAGATTTGTTTTCAAAATAGCAGATCTACAAGCTCTATATAGCAAATGGGCTGTGTTTTCATAGACCTCGTTCCTCATTTCTCTCGCAAAACCTGGCAACAGTTGACAAAGCTCCGCAGACCTCCATGCAGCGAGCAGCAGCAGCTCCAGTACCTCCTCGGAGCGACATCACAACATCTGCCAGCCCCCCCCCCCCACCCCCCCAGATTGATTCATCGGCTGATCAGCCTGCCCAGGGTGCAAACTGATTGATTGATCGTCCCGGAGAGGTTGGGTTGGTATAGCATGCCTTTATCTGGGAGCCCCGGGGACAAGCACCTCTGGGGGCTCTCCTCTCATCTGTCATGTCCTACAACCAACCCGGGAGGAGAGGAGGAGGAGGAGGAGCAGAGGAGCAGACATGTGGAGGCGATGGGGTGTTCATTACCGAGACACTGTAGTGTGTGTGTGTGTGTGTGTGTGGGGGGGGGGGGGGTACACGGATGGAGGCATCTCAACTAAAGCTGAATTTAAACTATCGCAAAAAGCCCACAGAAGCGTCGTCGTTGATTGCTACTGGAGGTTGACAGTGGAAGAAAGGCAACGGGTACGACATTTTAATAAAAATTCGATTTCTAACAAATATACAATAGAAATAATTACTTCGCGTTGTGACAACTTGTAAACGTGCAAATTGCCTATTTTCACCATTGTGTTTGCATGACACCGGTGTACGATGACGTAAAAGAAACAAGGTTTAAGAGGTTAATCCGACTAAATCTGTCAGTAAGCTGATTAATTTAGCCGATTAATAAAAATTAAAAAATGTGTGTTGTCAAGAGCGATGTTTGATTGTTAGAGCACAAATAAAAACCATTAAATGCTGCAAAAGATATAATGTAGATTGTCTCAACGGACTGTAAATACATGTAAATACATAACTCTGGCATTGTGGTGTTAATAGTTGGGTTGATTGTGTTGCATTGTTTTTAACCTTTGCCTTTCAACCCCCCCTGATGTTGTCCTTGTAATGAATGCTAGACTCATTGCTCACGTCCCTGCTTCTAATGAATGTTAGACTCATTGAAAAAACACGTCTGCTTCTGGTGACTGATATTGTCCTTCTAATGAATGTTAGACTCATTGAAAACACACGTCTCTGCCTCTAATGAATGTTAGACTCATTGAAAACACACGTCCCTGCTTCTGGTGACTGATATTGTCCTTCTAATGAATGTTAAGACTCATTGAAAACACACGTCTCTGCTTCTAATGAATGTTAGACTCATTGAAAACACACGTCTCTGCTTCTAATGAATGTTAGACTCATTGAAAACACACGTCCCTGCTTCTAATGAATGTTAGACTCATTGAAAACACACGTCTCTGCTTCTAATGAATGTTAGACTCATTGAAAACACACGTCTCTGCTTCTAATGAATGTTAGACTCATTGAAAACACACGTCCCTGCTTCTAATGAATGTTAGACTCATTGAAAACACACGTCTCTGCTTCTAATGAATGTTAGACTCATTGAAAACACACATCCCTGCTTCTAATGAATGTTAGACTCATTGAAAACACACGTCTCTGCTTCTAAAGAATGTTAGACTCATTGAAAACACACGTCTCTGCTTCTAATGAATGTTAGACTCATTGAAAACACACGTCTCTGCTTCTAATGAATGTTAGACTCATTGAAAACACACGTCTCTGCTTCTGGTGACTGATATTGTCCTGCTAATGAATTTGTTCCATTAGTTATTTCATTAGGTTAATATTTTCTGTAATGTAATGTTGCATAAAGGAGTCATCTAAGTCCATGCATGAAATCAATGAAGTCGACGCATGAAATTACTGTTTTAACCCATTACAACCGGCAACGCATGCGTGTCATTTTAGTTTTTTGCGTTGGCTATCAAAAAAAATCAGATATCCAAGCTCACAGTGCCGCACTGCGAGCTTGTACATCTTGTAAATCTTGAAAGTGTGAGAACCATTGATTTAGAAGGCGATGGTAGAATCGGCCTCAGGTCTTTAATGTTTTAAAGTGAAATTCCCCTTTGATGGAATTGGACATAAAACAGACACAGTGTGTATATAACCAGCTCAACAGGGCTGTGATTGCTTCTGGCTCTGATTAAGGACTCATTTCATTTATAATGGCACATTACCGCTCTGTTTGTCTGTCTGTGTGATTATGCCCTGCTACACTACAATAGCAGTGGAATTACAAGACTTTGTGAATACTAGCACTAATAATATTAATAATAATGATAATAATAATAATAATAATATATGAACTCTTTAACTGCCAGAGTTAAAACATTGTCTATAGCTGCCCTTCCCCGCGATTTTGAGCGTTGTTACTAACCATAACTAAGAAAAATCATAAAATATTATTCTTCACAACGATCTACCTGGCGATGGCCTCAAAAGCCGTACGGGGATCTCGGAGAATCGGGGGGAAAAAGCGTGCCGCTGTGATTAAAGCACTATATTCTGATAGTAATCATTGCTATAGAAGAGTGTTTGTTCAGCAACAGGAGTCTACCCGTCTCTCCAGCTCTTTAACTCTTTCATTGCCACGGACGGGAATTCCCGTCCGTTTATTTTTTTTATAGTTTTATAAAAGATCGCGCTGTGATCTATAATCTGGAGGGACCACTTTCACTGTAACTCACACGGATACGGAAACGTCATCCGAAGATTTCCGCCTCCATCCACTTTCTGTCTACTGGTTTCCTGCAAATGCATGTAACTCGAGTTAATTTGTTTTGCCCTGGATTCGACGAGACACAGTGGATTCAATGGGCTCTAGCAAAGGGAGCGACAGTTCCGGTTCATTCTTGTTTTCTCTGGACGACGATCAGTGATCCCCTTTGTGTTTACCAACCGTCTTACAAGCGCTCATAATGATATAAATGTTCTGTGGCCAGTTGGGGAGGTGGGAAAGACGTGCGTTCTTGACAAAAGATGGTGTTTTCAGCGTGCCTGCAGCAAAAAAAGTTACCTCGCGGGTGAAATTATTTTCCACTGGGAAGCGGACACAGGTCCTGTTTGTGTCGACGCACAGTGAATCGATGGATTATTATGGATCTACATTTTCTGTGACCAGTTGAAAAGGTTATAAAACACGAAAATCTCTGGCAGTCGGTGAGTTTATTAATGTATTTACTCTGGCAGTGAAAGAGTTGATACAAAGAAAGTACATTTTCAAATGGGTGGCAAATCTTCAGCCAATCAGGAGAAAGTACCCCGTTATCAGCTTCAATTGAATAGTGTTCCAGTTCTAATTTTGTCTGCCCTGTGTGAGTTCTCTCTCATTATTGGATCAAATTGGTATCCCCGACCTTTCTGCTCCATTCACTTCAATGTTAAAAAACAAACGGAGGAAAAATTCACCTTTTTCCTGGCACTGGGACGACACAGTCTGAAATAAGTGTGGCAACGAAAGAGTTAATAAAGAGCTGGGGAGACGGGGAAACCCCTGTTACTGAACAAACACGACTAGTCTATACTAATGAGTACTATCAGACTATAAAGCAATTTAACACGTATTAATAATAATGATAGCTTACAGGGAGGAACAGAAGATGGATGAAAGGACGGAGAGAAACAAAGGTGGAGAACGCTAGTAGGCATAACAAATTAAATGTGGGTGTAAAGAGGGAGGGAATTCCTTCAGTTAGACATGCAGAGGACATCATGGATGACCTGGGAGAGGTACCACTGACTTTAGAGGACACCACCATACCTCCCTGGGGAACACATGGAACCAACCAGGAGAGGAGAGAGAGAGGAAGGAAGGGCAGAGAGAGAGAGAGAGAGAGAGAGAGAGAGAGAGAGAGAGAGAGAGAGAGAGAGAGAGAGAGACAGACAGACAGAGACAGAGACAGAGACAGAGAGAAGAGACAGAGAGAGAGAGAAAGAGAGAGAGGCAGAGATACAGACAGAGAGGCAGACAAACAGACAGAGACAGAGATACAGACAGAGAGAGACAGAGAGAGAGACAGACAGAGAGAGAGACAGAGATGCAGACATAGAGACAGAGATACAGCCATAGAGAGACAGAGACAGAGAGATACAGAGATACAGACAGACAGCAAGCGAGAGACAGAGATACAGACAGAGAGACAGAGATACAGACAGTGAGAGAGAGACAGATACAGACAGAGAAAGACAGACAGCAAGAGAGAGACCGATACAGACAGAGCGAGACAGGCAGATATAGAGAGAGACAGAAGGAGATGAAGGGATAGCCCTCAGGGTTATGGCTGACTTTAGACCTCTTAACAATGGTACCAACTCCAAAGTCTGCGTGTGCGTGTGCGTGTGTGTGTGAGAATTCCTCCATACGTGTATGTCTCTCAGGCACATTTATCACTCATTATGCGTCTGTGTGTGTGTGTGTGAGTGTGAGTGTGAGTGTGAGTGTGTGCTTGTGTGTGTGTCTGACACGCACACACTGTA
The DNA here is from genome assembly GCF_963280865.1 of Gymnoscopelus braueri. Classification (NCBI taxonomy): domain Eukaryota; kingdom Metazoa; phylum Chordata; class Actinopteri; order Myctophiformes; family Myctophidae; genus Gymnoscopelus; species Gymnoscopelus braueri. Next base: position 34,139,634 of record NC_137625.1, on the reverse strand, counting down.
TGTACCCTGCGTACATTGTTAATGCATATTTCTCCTCTGCCACAGTGGGGGGGTCTTTGCAGCACTGATGAGGCAGGGTGGGTGTGGTGGTGGTGGGCTTTACGTTGCCGTGGGGGCCGCTCTCCATCAAGTTGACCACCACAGACAGGGGGGGTGGTGGGGGGGTTGGGGTCACCTCCATCTGACCACTACCTCTCTCCTCTATAGCTCCGTCTTTGTTTACCCCACACATTGTTTTCTTCCCCATTCATTCATTGTATTGTGTATTTGAATACAAATCCTTCTGGCCTTTGTGTAAATATTGACTTTAATATTGTCATTATTCACAGATGCTATGAAACATTGGTTCTCAAAGTGGGGGTTCCCAGCTAAATGTGTTAATATAGCATCACAATAATTTTAACCACTTTAACCTTTTATACTTTGGCTATTAAAAAAATTCATAGCGCGAGTGCCGCGCTATGAGCTTGCAGATCTGCTATTTTTGAAAAATTGTGAAAATGTGTGCATTTATAACTCAAATCGTTGCTTCTGGGGGTCCCTGGAACAACATATTTTGAGATGGGGGGTCTGCGGCCAAATACATATGTTGGGAAATCTTGACCACTGCTATAAAAGACCCAACCTCACAGATTAATTCCTTGTACATGCAAATATATAACTGGCAAATGAAATAAACTCTAGCAGCACTTTCTATATTCAGTGGTGGACAAAATACTCAACCCTCTTCAAAGCCTATAGGTCAGACTTAAGTTTTGCAACTGGACGAAATGAGTTTTTTTCACACGGCTGGCCTCTCCCTTAGAGATAGGGTGAGAAGTTCAGTCATCCACGAGGGACTCGGGGAGTCGAGCCGCTGCTCCTTCACTTGGAGAGGAGCCAGCTTAGGTGGTTTTGGGCATCTAGTACGGATGCCTCCCTAAGCGTCTCCCTGTGTAGGGAGGTCCTCGCTCCACTAGGAGGAGGAGAACCCCTGGCAGCCGAGGCCCAGATGGGGGGATTATCTCCACACTGCTGGCCTTGAAACACCTCGGGATTCCCCAGAAGTAAGTGGCTAACGTTGCCCGGGGAAGTCTGACTCCGGATAAGTGGTGATGGATGGATGGATGGATGGATGGATGGACCAACTGACGAGACTAAATCATTTTAAGTCTGACTCATACTCCGTCGTACAAATGGTGTCGTGCGTCCCAAAATAGCCGATCTACAAGATCACAATGCGTCGGAGCTTGTATATCTGCTAAGAGCATAAATTAAGCGTTGCAGACAGTTGCAGAGGAAAATCGAAGCGTTCTGAATTATCCCTTAAAATAAAGATGTTCTCTCTCTCTCTTTCTGTCTCTCTCTGCTCCACTCCTCCCATACGCTTCCATTCTCCTCCCCTGTGCATTTTCACAATGCACTTCTTTCTCTCTTCAGTGTTGCCATGTCTACTTATTATAAGCGACTGTGGGCTTGTTTTTCTGTAAAGTCGCTTGTAAATAATGGTAGTTGCGGGTTGCTTTGCGGGTTGACTTTGGGCTTGTTTCTAAAGTGTAGTTGCTTATTTGGGCTTTCCTTCCTAAATGTCTTTTAAACCAGTGGTTCTCAATCATTTTCATGTCATGGACCCCGCAAATTATTATTAGGGACATGTGTTTGTCCCTAACCCTCATCTGAAAATGTTTTGTGTCAGGGAGCCCCACACCAGATTTGTGTTGTTAGAATGTCTATAAAAAAATGCGACGCGTTGTGAGCTTTTAGATCGGCTGTAGGTCTAAAGTGCTAATGTGGTCTATAATAATAATTAATTAATTAATTATTATTTTGGGCTTGTTTTCATAGACCTGGTTGCTTGTTTCTCTCGCAAAAACCGGCGACACCGTCTCTCTCCTCCATCTAGCGCTTCTCCCCTTGTTTATGGCCTCAGTTCGTCTCGTCTTCCTCTCTCTTTATTCTCTCCATATGTTTGAATTCATCCCCCCCACCCTCAGACATAGCTATAGGAGCTAGCGCCATTATCCCAGCCAACTGTTCACTTACACAACCTCATTAATATACTGCTCTCCTGTTGGTGCCAAGAGGGAAACAGGAGACAGAGCGAGAAAGAGAGAGAAAAGAAGATGGGGAGAGAGACAGAGAGAGAAACAGCGAGTGTGTGTGTGTGGGTGTGTGTGTGTGTGCAACCACGAAACAAAAGAAAATATTTGTCGCACTTTAACAGTGTCTGTTATGCACGACAACAGCTACACTCAGTCAAAGCGTGCACACACACACACACACACACACACACACACACACACACAGCAGAGAGCTGAGATGACTCAGTCAACATGGTCACTTTCACAACCTTTGTGACTTAGCATTTTTTGCCAATTAAAACGCATCCCGTTGGGAAAGAATGAAGGGAACAGAGAAAGAGAGAAAGACACGCAAGCACACTCGTGCACACACACACACACACACACACACACACACACACACACACACCTCATCAAACTGTGCCGAGACGTTTAAGTCTCCGGCTGAAGATGCTGTTTGATCATCAATGCATCGCTAATATCCAGTATTTGTAATGAGGCGCTCTACCCTGAACTTCACAGCTATGTCAAACTATACAGTGCTGAAGAGGAACTTTTAAGCACGTAAACAAACTCCCCATTGCAGTTAGAACTGCAGACTCACACCTTAGCCCGTGGCACTTACTGTAACCTAGCCTTGACAACCTTGCAGGCTTATGCAAAGGCTAGAATGTAATTTAGATAGCATGTTATGTAGACAGATGCCAGGTTGAATTGTTGACCTGGCATCCTATAGTCACTAGTTTAGACTGATGATAGGTTCATGGTTTACCTATGATCCTAGATTACTATTTCTATACATTTGATGTATTACCTTACTTACTGTAAATCGCTTTGGATTAAGAGCATCTGCTAAATGCCTGAATTGAAAGTGTAAATTGTAAAGACACTTTGGTGCAGTAGATGTTTTGTGTAATTAGTCACCTTTGATGATGATGACCATGATGTAACTCCACATATCACAGAGATGCAGCATCTTCAATAGTTTGCTTTGTAGATTGGAAATTGATATTCCAAAATAATCTCCTCTATGACTTACACTGCAGTAAATTTAAACAGGTCTCAAAGTCACTCTTTTAGCACATAGACGAATGAAAACAAAGCATATTATGCCTATATGTAACATATCGTCTCTGTCGGGTGGAAACTGGGCCTAAAACTGTTCTTTTTCAGGATTCAAATGCAAATATAGCAAAAAAAAAGTAGCAGATCTACAAGCTCTATGACTGTATAACTTAGTCCTGTAACATGAAATCATATTCAGCAGGGAGAAGTTTTAAACTCCTACAAAATATGTTCCTGGTTTTATTATTCCTTCTCTGCTGGATAATTTTATTCAGCTTTAACAAAAAGAATGAGGGAAAAAAAATCTGTACAACTCTGAACACACACACGCGCACGCACCCACACACACGCACACAGACAGACAGACAAAAAATCGGTACAACTCTGAACACACACACGCGCACGCACCCACACACACGCACACAGACAGACAGACAGAGTACAAAACGTTGCACAAAAACCGCCCGTTGCTTTTGAGGCAGTAAATTGACTTTACAGTCTCTCTGTCAGCTCGCAGCTTCCCTGACACCTGCAGCCATCCATCAATCGAAGCACCGCCATTTCCCGGCCCTGCCAGCGGGGCCGCCCACGCTGCCAATTAGCTGCCGGGGTGAGGCCTGGACGGCCTGTGCCAGCCAGCCAGCCAGCCTGCCGGGCCCGAGCTGCCAATTATATCCACCGAGCCCCTCGTACCAATAGTATACCAAGACACTGGCACAGCATGTGGGCACGGGGCAACACTGAGCAAGAGGGGAGAGAGAGGAGAGCCCAGCCGCGCGCTATAGTGGTGGAAGAAGTACTTCGATTTTTACTTAACCCGTTCAACCTAGCCTCGTTCCCAGCCTTTACTCATCTGTGGAGAGAAGAGCCTGGTCATGACCTAAAGCAGAGAGTGTCTATAGGGGCGGGACTTCCCTCGTACGTCTACTTTTCTTTGACCAATCACAGCACTCGTTTCATTCATGGAGAATGTAAACAGATTTGCAAAGCGTCAACGTCATTTCCTTGGGTGGTACTTTCGCCAAAATTCCGGTACTTCCGTTTAGGCACTCAATCGGCTAGGTCTTGCCCAGCGTGCGTTCAACCTGGGAAAGCATCCGTGACATTTTAGTTAAAAGGAAATAATATAGCATCACAATTATTTTAACAACTTTAACCATTATTTTATGCTTTGGCTTTTCAAAAAATAGCAGATATAGAAGCTCATGTCACTTCGTGCAGCGCTATGAGCTTGTAGATCTGCTATTTTAGAAAAATCCTGAATATGTGTGCAAACTTTGAATATATTAGTTTATAAAGCAAAAATGTTTAACTCAAATGGAACAACATATTTTGAGATGGGGTCCACGGCCAAATACATCATTTTGGCATGAAAAAGTTTGAGCACCACTGATATTATAGCAACATATACGTTTTTCAGAAAACTGTTAGGTAAAGGTAACACTTTACTTAAAGGTCGGGTCTATAATGCATTATAAGCACATGTATAGTGCATTATAATGCGCTTATAAGGCAATATAACACTCGTTATAAATGTTTATAATCATGTATGCCTACTTAGAACAACGTTTATAACGTATTATAAGTGCTGGTAATAATGTATTATAAGCTCAGTGGAACAGCATATTATAACTACCTTAACTTAGCTAGTTAAAGTGTCTTTGTTATAAGTTTCTAGATCGTTTAGATCATTTAGATCGTGTCAAAGGTCATGTCTCACCTAGACACAGGATCTGACACGAAGTTTGACCTGAAGGTCAAGATTCAGTTTATCCCCTGAGCAAGCAGGCAGGCTCTATTAGCTCAATGGTAAACATGTCAGGACTTGCGCAGGAAACCGGGTTCAAATCCGGGGCAGAAGAGGAAAGTTGCATAGTGCAGCTTTAAGTGCAGTAAGTGAGTAAATGTACTTAGTCATTTCCCACCATTGCTGGACACACACTGCAGAAAATGAGAAGTGGGCGAGGGAAGGAGAGAGTGAGTGTGGGAAACAGTAGAGAGCGAGAAAGAGAGAAACAGAGAGGAAGAGAGAGAGAGAGAGAGAGAGAGAGAGAGAGAGAGAGTGGAGTGGGCAGAGAATGACCGGAGGTATCCGTGTACATTATCAGTTATTATTTTTAAAGGAAGTAAGGAGGCACATCATAATGCGTACCCAGTTTATGAACATACATATTTTAGAGTACTTAAAATGAGTGTTTAATGAACCCATTAAGAAAAGCAACCTTCTCTTAATGGCTGTGGGCGCACACACACACACACACACACACACACACACACACACACACAGTAAAGACACCCCTTCCGACACTCCACCAGAGTAAAAATGTGAAAGCCTTGCATCATCTCTCTAACACAGTGGTTTTCAACCCATTTCCATATCAAGGTCCATTAGTTATTCGGCATTTGAGCCAGAGAACCACCATTTGCTGAGATTTAGCCTCTCAGACCCCAAACCTATACGATTTTGTCCACAATTCCATGCTGTATTGATGTTGGTACCATAGGAGTCCATTTGGTTTCATTTTACACACTCAAGAGTTAAAGATCTAATAAATAAGGGTCCATTTGGTTACCAACTCTCCATCATTTAGCTGGGGACCACCTGGAACTCCCTCAAGGACCACTGGTGATCACTGGACCACTGGTTGAGAACCACTGCTCTAAGAGGCTACTATTCAGGTATATGTAAGTAAAACCTGCTGATTTGACCACCAAAATAATAGTGCGAGGCGTTTTTTCACAATGTGTGCCTCTTTCGTACATAATATTAGATTTTTTTGGTATTAAAAAGGTCTTAAAAGTCCTTAAATTGTCACTTTAGAAATGTGCAGATACCCTGTATATACACTTATACTGTATGTTGGTTTGTTTACTGTTGAGTGAGAAAACAATGTTGCGCATTAAAGCTAATCATCTGGGGACCCCCCCCCCCAAAAAAAAAACATTTAGTGACCCCCCCTGGGGGTCCCGACCCCCAGTTTGAGAATCCGCCGCTCTAAAGTAAACAGCGAAGCACTTGAACCTGAAACCGTTACTCATTTCTTTCCGTCCTCCTCTACGGCACGTCTTGTCCTCCCGAGTCCTGACACAACCTTAACCCATTAAGGCCGGGAAAGCGTCGGCCACTTTAACCATTATTTCATACTTTGGCCATTCAAAAATAGCAGATATACAAGCTTATAGCGCCACGCCATGAGCTTGTAGATCTGCAATTTTTTGAAAAAGCGTGTCATTTTTTGCAAATCATCAAATATATATAGTTTTTTTAAACTTTTTTTATAACATTTTTAATTCCAATAATTTTTTGATATGGAGGTCTGCGGCCAAATGCATATAATTTTGGGGGTCCTTGACATGGAAAATGTTTGAGCCAAACAAGAAAAATGATATGTATTCGGCCACGTAACCCCCATCTCAAAATGTGTTGTTCCAGGGACCCCCAGAAGCAAAGATTTGAGTTACAAATGTTCGCTTGAAAAAATATATATATATCCACAGATTTGCACAAATTGTCACAATTTAAAAAAAAATAGCAGATCTACAAGCTCATAGCTTGGTGCCGCGCTATGAGCTTGTAGATCTACTACTTTTTTAATAGCCCAAAGTATAAAATAACGGTTTTAAGTGGGTTACACAGAGATGCGTTCCCGGTTTGAACGGGTTAACGTCTATATCTGACGGTGGTTGAAATAATCTCGGCAGAGAGACAGACACAGAGAGAGAGAGAGAGCGAGAGCGAGAGAGAGAGAGAGAGACTCCTTTGGATCCAGATGCTCCACCGACGAGAGGGCTGACAGGGTTGGTTTTACACAGCAAGCCCAGAGGGTTTGAACTCAGAGAGATATACGACTCAATCTGAAATGTGTTTACATCACTATACACTCCAGCCTCCGCTACTTCTTTTTTTCTCCTTTATCTCATTCAGAACTAAACACGCCGTTCCCCCCCCCCCTCCTCACTGCTGTGCTCTGGCAGCAGGGAACCAGAATAAATATGAGGGAAAAAAATTATAAAATGCTGCACATTCCCCCCTTTAACCCATTAATACCGGTAACGCACCTGTGTAATTTTTTAGATTTCTTTGGCTATTCAAAAACATATTTTTTATTTTAATTTTTATTTTACTTCGATTATTTTTTTTAATCTTCGAAAATGTGTGCAAATTTTTTGAATATATATATATATATATATATATATATATATATATATATTTATTTATTTTTTAAGCGAACATCTTCAACTCAAATCTTTGCTCCCTGGAATAAAATATTTTGAGATGGGGGTCCGCGGCCAAATACATGTGATTTTGGGGGTCCTTGACATGAAAAGGTTTGAGCACCACTGATATTATAGCAACATACGTTTTTTTGTTTTCTTTTTTAAACTGTTGGGATTTAAAAGACATTTGTCTAATCTCCCAGAAGCAAAGATTTGAGTTAAAAAAATTCGCTTTAAAAAACATTAGAAAAAACAACGTACATTTAAAGATTTGCACATATTTTCAGGATTAAAAAAAAATAGCTACAAGCTCATGTGCCGTGCTATGAGCTTGTAGATCTGCTATTTTTGAATAGCCAAAGAAATACAAAAAAAACTACACAGATGTGTTCACGGTCTTAATGGGTTAAATAGCACCCAACGACGAAAGCCTGCATCAATTCAACAGCCTCTGTACGTACGCCTTCCTCGCAAATACCTGGGAAATTATTAAATAGAGTTCCCTGTTATCAGCACCGGCCCAGTCGCCTCAATCTGTGAAACGCAACAAACAGCAATGCATTCGAAAGTACACAAGATTTCAACCAGCCAAGCACGACATCATGCTGGAGATGGCACTTTTTTTCTCTGAGGCTGGTGTGTGTGTGTGTGTGTATGGGGGGGGGGGGGGGTCGGGGTGAGTCGCCTTAAAAAACGTTGAGCTTACCCAAAGTCATTTTCAGACCAGCCAAGCATCAAATGGAACACAGTTTAAGGAGAGAGTAGCTACTGATTTTCTCTGGTACTGTTGGCTCTCTGGAACGAAGGGTTTATAGTTTCTGTGTGTGTGTGTGTGTGTGTGTGTGTGTGTGTGTGTGTGTGTGTGTGTGTGTGTGTGTGTGTGTGTGTGTGTGTGTGTGTGTGTGTGTGTCTGTGTGTCTGTGTGTGCGCGCGCGTATGTGCGTGCGTGTGTGTGTGCGCGCACGTGTGGGTGTGCGCGCACGTGTGGGTGTTTGTGTGTGAGTATACTGAAGAACACACAGCAACCATCATACCCACCCGCCCCAGACATTCGCCAGAAAATTGTGGTGGAAAAAGTACTCAAATGTTTTACTTAAGTAAAAGTATCAATACAGTAATGTAGAACCCTGTTACAAGCAGAAGTTCAGAATTAAACATTTACTTGAGTAAAAGTAAAAAGTATTGGTATCAAAATGTAAAAAAGTAAAAGTACTAAAATGTTAGAAAATAGCAGATCTACTAGCTATTTTCAAATAGCCTAGGTATAAAATAGGGCTAAAGTGGTTAATTTATGTTTTATAATTTAGATCTGCTTAACTAGTAACTCAAGTTTTTAAATAATTGTAGTGGAGTAAAAGTACAATATTTGCCTCTGAGATGTAGTGGAGTAGAAGTAAACGTATAGACAATTGGAAATACTCCAGTAAAGTAAAAGTACCTCAAAATTGTACTTAAGTACAGTACTTGAGTAAATGTACTTAGTTACTTTACACCACTGGTGAGTATACTGAAGAACACACAGCAACCCCAGACATTCGCCAAAAATGGACCACAAACAAAGTCATCATTAAATATCAGTGATAGCACTCTGTTTAGCTCTGCCATGCTACGAGTGTGATAAACCGGCATGGACTGTTAATAGAGATATTACACAATGACTGAACTTTTCTCAATGTCACATTAGGGCGTGTGTGGGATTGGGGGCGGAAACACCTGCTGTTGCAAGGTGACATGTTAATGCCATTTTGTGCTCGCTTTAACCACTTTAACCATTATCTTATACTTTGGCTATTCAAAAATAGCAGATCTACAAGCTCATAGCGCAGCATGAGCTGTGAGCTTGTATTTGTTGCGCAAATTTGTGCAAATCTTTGAATATATACTTGTTAAAGCGAACATTTGCAACTCAAATCGTTGCTTCTGGGTTTTTTGAAAACAATTATGTTGCTATAATCAGTGGTTCTCAAACTTCTTCATGTCAAGGACAGTCCCAAATTTGGCCGTGGACCCCCCCCATCTCAAAGAAGCAAAGATTTGAGTTAAAAATGTTCGCTTTAAAATAATATATAGATTCAAAGATTTGCACAAATGTTCAAGATTTTTTTTAAATGGCAGATCTACGAGCTCTATGAGCTTGTAGATCTGCCATTTTTTTAATAGCCAAAGTATGAAATAATGGTTAAAGTTCCCAGTTTTAATGGGTTAATGGGTTGAAACAAACAGATGATACTGAAATATGGATGTCGTCTGTCAACAGGAAGTACATGAAGATCAGTTCACACTGTAACTGCCAACAAACGAAAACAAGACTACATCCATACCTTTCTATACATCTCAGCTATATCGTTCTCCACAGGCTTAGCCTTAAGCCATTATGCTCAACAGGAAAACCATACATTCCTAACTGATGTTGTGTGGTAATTAAGCCCTAATTGACCCGGTTATCTAATTACAAATGCATCCCTATTGTAACGAGTCCATTAACGAACTCCTTGACGAGGCCGTCTTGACGATAAAATGCCACCAATCAAATTCCTCCTGTGCTGCGGCTGTCTTCTCGTTCAATTATACCGTTTTAGTAAATAGCAGGACGGAAGGACAATACAGTTTGCTGTAATTAGTTTGGCGAGGTGTGTTGGGAGTCATGGCAACCCAACAAATAGACCTGACATTTTGTTCCATGTAATGTCTGTCTCTGTGACTTTGTGTGGAGTGTTGTGAGCAGAGCTGCCTGCAACTATTGATTTGTTTCTTAGCGATTATTCTATCGATTGCTTCCAAATCATCATAATTAATTCACTTTTTATATAAACGGATCGATTAACCACTGAAGTGTTATTTTATACTTGTATACACAACGGTGTCATGGAAAAATTGTGAAAATGGCAGAGCTTGTAGATCGGCTAATTTCCCTAAGTTTTAAAACAATAAACAATCACCTAAAATGCCCAAAACAGGAATTAATAATTCATTGATAATGTTATTAAATGATTGAATATGGATTATTTGTATAAACAGATCAAATTGATTAATTCGATTAACTATTACGCCCCTAGTTGTGAGCTTCTTCCCCAGGTGGACAACCATGACCTTTGACCTAGCAGCAGGTCATGATGGTTCACAGCAGTCCAGAGGTCAACAACCATGACTTTTGTCACCTAGTTCAGCTACACATCACAGGACACTTTTAGACCATACATGAGTCTAGACATCTATTCAGTCTATACATGAGTTAGACCTGAGGCCGATTCTAAAAACGCCTTCTAAATCCTGACTTAAGTTTTCTGAAAAACTCAAATATTTATGAAAAAACGACCAAACATTTATGTCACTACAGTATATACTGTACATAGCAACAACCCAAAAGGGGTTCCCGGATTGAAAGGTATAGTTACGTATAGGGGTTCTCGGTCTAAATGGGTTAATGCAGTTGAGAACATAATAAACATGATTTTGGAGTGTGTTTTGTGTTTCTTTTCCTGTGTTTTGATCATTTTGACTGACTAGTGAGCAACTCACACATAAATAATGTGAGCGTCAGATTTTGGCGTGCCCAGAGATACGGATGTGCCACGTCTGGCCAATGCGTACGCACTCACACACCTATATCTGTGTAGTGTTGCTTATATCACAGTGTACCTACTATACGGTTGCTGTCGGGGGAAAGAAACCTCTTATCTCCATATTTTAACTTGTTGTGCTTTTTCGTAAATTAATGCGCCTACTTGATCGTATTAAAGCGTCACACAAAAGCATCAAAAGCAGCAGATCCTCAAGCTCGAAACGCGGCGCGAAACGCGGCGCGAAGCGACGCGTTTCGAGCTTGTGGATCTGCTGCTTTTGATGCTTTTGAATTTGAATCTTGAAAAGTAACCGTTTTGGACGTATATGAGGTTTCCATCCTACAGAGACGATAAGGTCATTCTTATACGTCCAGTTTTTTTTTACCCTGCTATAGTTTTGAACCTAAATCGAAAAAAACAAAATCAATTTCGGATTATTGCCCCCGTTTACACTTGATTCCCGTCCGCGGTGGATGTTCTGCTCTTCACTTAATAATGACTATTTTATTGGCAGTCGTTCCCTGTGGGTCACGGTGACCGACTGGCCCCCCGCCCGACAGATTGACTCTTTAAAATTCAAACGGCAGATAATAACGTGAATAGAGCCAATTCACTTTCTCAAAACCAATTAACGGGAATTATGCTTAATGTGCCAGAAGAAACCACCTAGTTTGCTAAATGTGTGATTATACGAGACCTATTTCACGACGCATAGAGGGAATAACGCTGATAAAGGCTTATAGCGCAGAGAGCCATACGTTGTTCTGTATGCTTTAACTGTCTGTGCCCACGCCAACTTCATAAAAGTGCCTGAAGGATATTTCCTACAGTATGAGTGGGGCTGGTGTTGGAACTTTTCTGCACCAAGGGTTTCCAAACTTTTCAGGCCACGACCCCTCCAAAATAAATCATATTTGAACTGGGGACCCCACAAATAATAATCATATTTGAACTGGGGACCCCCCAAAATAATCATATTTGACCTGGGGACCCCCCAAAATAATCATATTTGACCTACCCTGAAAAGCACTTGGAATTGTAGGCATTACATTTAGTTTGACTCGGTTCCACAGATAAATATTATTGTAAAAACAGCCGATCTACAAGCTCACAACGCCTCGCAGTGCTATTTTCACGCTTGCCTCTTTCTTACGTAATATTTGACAAGTTGATATTAAAAAGGTCTTAAAAGTCATTAAATTGTCACTTTATAAATGTGCTGACACCCTGTACAGGTTGTGAAACAAGTGTGAAGCAAGCTTCTTCCATCTGGCGGAGTCAGGTTAGTGAAATCAGGGATGCCGCACACAACCTTCAGTTGTCCAGGAGAACAACAGAATATGATTGGATAATTTTGTGGCAATGAAAATGGACATAATGCTACCGATGTTCTACCTGCTTCACTTTACTCTGAAGTCCAATCGTAGCTGTGGCGCTTGGATTCTGTTTGACCTTGAGAATAGTGAAATACTGACTCTGCAACTGCCCCCCAAAATGTTGGCCACCTCTATGTAGGGTAATTCTGAAAAAAATACTGTAAATGATATATTCTAGCTCAGTGGTCCCCCCCCTTCCCTCCCATGTTCACTTTAAAAAGGTAAAGTATAAAATAATGGTTAAAGTGGTTCAAATGATTGCGACACTATTAACCCATTAAGACCTGGAACGCATTTGTGTCATTTTTAGATTTGAGCTAAAAAGCATTATTTTACACTTTGGCTATTCAAAAATAGCAAATATACAAGCTCATAGCTCATAGCTTGTAGATCTGCTATTTGTGGGAAATCGAGAAAATGTGTGCAAATCTTTGAATATATATATATTTTTAAAGCGAACATTAACTCAAATCTTTGCTTCTGGGGGGTCCCTGGGACAAAATGTTTTGAGATGGGGGTCCACGGCCAAGTACATGTACATTTTGGGGTCCTTGACATGAAAAAGTCTGAGAACCACTGATATAGAAACATAAGCTTTTTCAAAAAACTGATAGGATTTAGAAGACATTTTGTAGAATCGGAACCACATGCCTTAATGGGTTAACTACTTTTCCTTGGGACCCCGGAACTCCCCCAAGGACCCCATAGGGGTCCCCACTTTGAGAACCACTGCTCTAGCTCAATACTACAGACATAAAGAAAGACAGACAGACAGACAGACAGACAGACAGACAGACAGACAGACAGCAAACAGACAGACAGACTATAGCTATGAACAAAGCTACTTCCATTTGAATCACTCATGTTAACTGTAGTAACGTCAGACAGTGGATACAAGGCTGTGAGTGCTAAAGCTATACTGCCAAAGCCCCGAACACAGTTACCTGTCGTCCCCCTTCCTTCTCGTACCGCGGTTCCCCCTGAATGGCAGGACACGTGTGAGCCCTGACACGGGACATGCTCCCCCCCAGACAGGCAGGGACCCCCCAGTGGAAGCCCTCAGCAACAATGACAATGACAACACCACTACCACTACTACTACTACCACCCTGCTCTGTGACGCTGTGAAGTTTCAATTACTGCTGCTCCACGAGCGGGCTTTAGCTACCTGCCGCCAGTCAGCCTGACAGGACAGGGAAGGAAGGAGGGAAGGGAGCGACTGCTGGAGAATTGGACACCGGGGAGAAGGAGGGAGGGAGGGGGGGAGAGAGAGAGAGAGAGAGAGAGAGAGAGAGAGAGAGAGAGAGAGAGAGAGAGAGAGAGAGAGAGAGAGAGAGACTGAGAAATTGAGAGAGAATTGGATATTGAGAATGAAAGAGAGAGTGACATGAATACTGTAAGATTTAACCATATGAACCTGATGAATTGAATACACAGGACCACAATGGAATCAAGCCCTTATAGGGCTTTTTATGTTATCCTTTTAGCATCGTTGTATAATCGTACCACTGTACCATTTGCAAACTGTTAATAAAGTATTCAAATCAATCAAACCCTAGTGTTCCCATTCTATTTGCGGCTAACTCTGTTGTTTGACGAGAATGGAACACAAACTTAAAAGAGTAGTTCACCCCAAAAAATAACAAATGTTTTATCAATTACCCCATGAAGCCTTGAATTCATGGAGATTTTTTTTTTTCACACATTCACATTCCTATAAGCCAATAATTTGATGATGGCGGAGTCTCCTGTAGGAGACTGAATTGACCTGCATTTGAGTCCGCAGGGTTAATTAATAGAAAATGTGTCATTTTGTGGGTGAACTACTCCTTTAATTAGTATCATTGGTACACACCAAGGAAATGACATCACACTACTATTTCATCAAATACGGCTGCCATGAAAAGTGCCCGATATCTCTGGGTCCTTTTCACTGCGTGCTCCGACTCAAACAAACATCCCCTTTGCTCTTGCTCTTGCACTTAGTAAATCGTTGTTGTCGGGCTAGAAACCTCTTATCTCAATTATTATTATTTTTGTGTGTTTTTTCATAAATTAACGCCCTACTTGATCATTCTACAGCGTCGCACAAAAGCATCAAAAGCAGCAGATCTACAAGCTCGAAAGGTGGCGCGAAGCGACGCGTTTCGAGTTTGTAGATCTGCTGCTTTTGCCATTTTTTTTATTTCAATCCTGAAAAGTAACAGTTTTGGACGTATGAGGTTTCCACCCGACAGAGACAAAATCCGGAACGCAGTCATCCCGTGCATCTCACTCTGATCACGCAGTTTTAAGTGACTCTGGAGTCTGGGATAAGAGCGTCAGCTAAATGCCTAGGTTGTGAATTATAATTGTAATTCCACGGCAGTTTGCTTGTTGCTAATGTTTACAGCAGTTACACTCTGTACCGTTTCTCTATTTGCTGAAACAAAAGGCCCTGCAGGATTAGTGTTAGTGGGGGGAAAACCAATATCATTTTCACCAGGCGGATCAAACATAACTTCCCAAAGTCCCTCGTCAATTTTATTAGCATCCACATCAATCTGTAATTACAAATAATTGTTGCCACTTTAGAGCGCGGGTCGGCAAATACCGTTCGGGCCTCGGGCCAATTTCTTTCAAAGCCATTAGATGGCGGTCCAAAACATACAGTAGTTAATGGCTAATTCAATACATTGATTGATAACAAATCTTGCCGATGTGATTTAGGCAAGACAAGTGTATCTGCGTAGAGCACATTTCAACAGCAAGGCGATTCACAGTGTTTTACATAAAACAATGTTTATACTTTGTTGTTCGGAGTCTCCCAGACCTCTTATGAGGTCTTATGCAAAGGTTAAAATGTGATTTAGATAGCATGTTATTTAGACAAGATGCCATGTTCATTTGTTGACCTGACATCCTATAGTTTGTATAGTTTAAACATACATTGAAACAATAAATGTTTTTACATTATAATGTTTCGACCGATGATGGGTTTTTGGTTTATCTATGATCCTGGATTACTGAAGCACTACACTGTCTCTAAGCATTTGATGTATGTGTTTACCTTTTAAGAGTGTCTGCTAATTGCCTAAATTGTACATTGAAGTGTCCATTTCTCTAAATCTACTGTACTCGAGTGGACATTTGGCCCTCACAAGTATAGCAGTACAAGTACACACGCACACGCACACACACAGACACACACACACACATGCGCAGGTACCTCTCATTCTACAACAGCACACACACACAGCACTAAAAATAACCTATGGAGGAATTATGTGCAGAACCCCATAATGTGCGTGACCCCTCGTCCCCGGGGTGGGTTTCAGCGTAATTGGCGCGGCTAATGCTCGGCGGTAGCTGTTGGCCATTATAAGGTGAGCTGCGCGGTGGAAGCATTAGCGTCTCACAACAGCATCTCCCCCCATTGTGTGTGATGTACGGAGGGGGGGGGGGGGGGGGTTGGTGGGGTGCACGGGGGTCCTGCCGCCCCGCCGTGACCTGCATCTCGATGAGCTAGACGAATCAATACCGCGGCGGATAGGGAGGAACACAACAAGCTCGGTGCTGTTTAGCGGGGGGAACGCTAACCGCCGAGGAACGGAGCGGAGCACACAAGGGGTCAACCTTCAACAATTCATGCTTCGTTCCAAACAGGAAGGGAGCACAACCACTGTTGTTGCCCGATTTTTGCGAGAGAAATATAAGCAACCAGGGTCTATTGAAAACAAGCCCAAAGGAAGCGACTATAGGGGCACATAAATATAATACATTGGCTATTTGAAAATGGATCTACAAGCTCACAGCACGTAACGTATTAAAAAAAAACATTGTGAAACATTTTTTATCGTTTTTTAAACATTTCAAACCACACAAATCTGGTACGGGGGAGTACATATACATTTTGGGGGTCCTTGACATGAAAATGTTTGAGAATCACTGGTTTAAACGACATTATAAGAGACAAGCCCAAATAAGCAACTATCACTTCAGAAACGAGCAAAAAAAATTACATCATGGCAAGGTAACCACACAACCCAAACATCTATACCTAAGTGTTCCAGCCCTTTAAATGAAGTGAAATGGAATCTGATTTAATTGCATTCACACTCCAGCCTCTCCAGCACTCTCTTAACCCTTCAGTCACTTAAGACTATTCCAGGAGGTCATTGTTATGGTCAAGGACAAACTGAACCACATCTTGTGAATAAGAACACACTCTTAATGTCTTTGGACAGATGGGAATGGGAGCTCAACTAGAGGTGCAACAATTAATCGACCTAATCAATTTAACTGATGGAGAGTTACTGAACAACGCTCTATAGCAATGATTACTATCAGAATATAGAGCTTTAAAAAAAGTTTTTGCACTTACCCTATCTTAATTTTTTTGCATAATTACCAACTTTACCACACGAGTGCTACATAAACACTTTCACTGTATGGCAGAATCAGCCCTTTTTGTACATAAAAGTGAAAAATATAGCTACACAACTACTAGTGCTTAAAAGGATCTAGGAAGCCGAGTCAAATACAAGGTCTATTTAATCCTGTGCGCTGATCAATGGCACAAGGGCAGATATATGACATATATTATTACCTGATGTTATGCCAGGAGACCATATAAGTTTGAGGACTTGGGGACAAATCACCTGTGAAAGCTCCATCAGCGTTTAGATTGTGTGCTTAGTTCAGCATAGCCGCAGCCGTCTGCCAGCAGGAGCTCATTCTCAACTACTTATCGACTTCTAGCCCAACCATCCAAAACCCCATTTCAATTTCCAATTACACACACTTATGTGTTTTGGAACAATGCAAACGTCATTTGTTCGGTGTGGAAAAGAAACCCGCGGTCCATCTCCATCTTGGGAAGGCACCGTGTGCAAATGAGCCGCAAAAAAAATCTCATTACAGCAAAGTCTATATGTTCAAATATTACTGTCGCAGTATCTATCCGAGCAAGTCACTCAAACTGTTCCGTGATGTCAAGGCGAACGGAGTTGAAGAAAAGACGGAAGGCAGAGTCACACCAACGCAAGACAAAGGAACCGGAGAGACACACCACACACAGAAGAAGACTAAAACGTCATTTTGGTCACAGTTGTGACCGAAATGATATCAGTTGTCCACAGATATGTATCAAAAATGCCTTAAAAGTCCTTCAATTGTCACTTTAGAAATGTGCAGATACCCTGTATACACGTATACTGTATGTTGATTTGTTTACTGTTGAGTGAGAAAACAATGTTGCACATTAAGCTAAATAATTTGGGGACCCCCTGGGAACCAATGACATAGGGTATTCATTTATGACATGACAAAAGAACATAAAAAAAGATGACAAATGGAGGTATAAGGTTTCTGCATCTGCATGACAGCAGCGATATTCCTGGGAGGGTTGCAGAGGGGGACTGCAGCACTGGAGCAAAAATGACAACGGTTCAGCTGAGGGGACGTCTTTTAGGGCATGGGGTTGTCTCTTATCCCATTAAGACCGGAAACGGAGAGAATGCCGCGCTATGAGCTTGTGTATCTGTTCTTTTTTTAAATACATTTCAAATATTTGCTTCTGGGGATTCTAAAAAAGTCTAGGTTCTCAAACCTTTTTCATGTCAAGGGCCCCCCAAAATTATATGTATATTTGGCCAAGGTCAAAATATTTTGTTCCAGGACTCAATGAGGGTCAAGCAAAGACTTGAGTTAAAAATGTTCCCTTTAAAAAAGATAAACAGTATATTCAAAGATTTGCACAAATTTTCACAATTGAAAAAGAGAAATAGCAGATCTACAAGCTCATAGCGCAGCACTCACGCTATGAGCTTGTAGATCTGCTATTTTTGAATAGCTAAAGAGATCTAAAATGGAATAGATGCGTTCCGGGATTGAACGGATTAAAGGGAAAAGCCCATATTTGGAGTTGAAAAGAACGGGCCGTACGTATGAAAGGCATTCAGACAGACTTGACAATTACATGAGTGTAGAGGACGGGCTCGGAGCCTCCACTGATAACCCCTCCAGTTTCTATTAAACCTCCGCCACTCCAGAGGAGCGCTCAAACAGAAGCAATCATCACACACACACACACAGACGGACGGGAACACCCACACACACATGCAGTCAGCGTCAGTAGAAACCGTGCACGCTTTAAAATAAGAGGCTAAAGCAAAGGAGAGGAGAAACACATCGTCTCTGTTCGGGGTGGAGGAAACCTCATATGTCCAAAACTGTGACTTTTTCGGCATTCAAATTCAGAAACAGCAAAAGTAGCAGATCTACAAGCTTGTACAACTGCTACTTTTGACACTTTTGGGTGACACTGTAGTATGATCAAGTAGGGTGTAACGAAAAAACGACATCAAGCGTATGACACGGGGGGAAACACGCACGAGTCGATGCATCTGTGGCATATTACGCGCACACACACACACACACACACACACACACACACACACACACACACACACACACACACACACACACACACACACACACACACACACACACACACACACACACACACACACACACACACACACACACACACACACACACACACCCACCAGTTTGGATGTCTGTCACCTCTCCTCCCTTCCCTCTCACAACTCTGCCGTCACCTCTCTCCTTCCCTCCTCTCCTTTCCATCCATCCTTTCCTTCAGCCCGGATCCCAAAAATGACAGAAATTAAATTACAGAAAACTAAGAACCGAAAAAGACTTCTCTCCCTAGCTCTCTCTCTCTCTCTCTCTGTCTTTCTCTCCCTCTCTCTCTCTGATCACCGTTCCAAGCGAAGGGTCGCTGATACACTCGTACCGCGGGCGGCGTGGCATATCATGTCCACCCCCCCCCCCCCCTCCAAAAATGATTCATTTTTCTATCACGGGGCGATGAGCGTGTGAAATGAGGTATATAATCAATAGCATAGGTTTGTAAACAGCAGCCGCACTCCAGGGAAAATGTGTTTTCTTTTGTGAAAATGAGACGCCCGCCTGATGTGTGCGTTTTTGTGTGTGTGTGCGTTTTGTGTGTGTGTGTGTGTGTGTGTGTGTGTGTGTGTGTGTGTGTGTGTGTGTGTGTGTGCGTGCGTGCGTGCGTGCGTGCGTGCGTGCGTGCGTGCGTGCGTGCGTGCGTGCGTGCGTGCGTGCGTGCGTGCGTGCGTGCGTGCGTGCGTGCGTGCGTGCGTGCGTGCGTGCGTGCGTGCGTGCGTGCGTGCAACGATGTTTACAAGGGCAATTTAGGGGAATCAAGGTCCCAGGCCCTCTCAGATGAAGCTGGGTCTCTGTAACAGGGCAGGATAAAAACGCCCAAGACGTGGAAACTGAAGCAACGATACTATTGTATCATGGGTGGGATGGCTCAGGGTAGAGGACAGAGTACAGCAACTTGCAATGGGCCTGGTCTTCAAGATACTCAAGACCACTTCAATAACGTTAAAGACGCACACAGGCACACCAGAGGGAGGTTAACATTAACCCCATGTTAAGTTTGCTCTACTGCTATGCCACCAAAATGTGGAATGCCCTACCAACAGACACCCAAAAGTGTGACTCCTAGTCCTTACCCTCCTTCAAAACCGCCATTAAAGAGCACCTGGTCTGCAATTTGTAACTGGTCCTAGCTTAACACCAGAAATTATCCCGCCCCCACCCCCGACTGTTTACTGTACATGTTTTGTTGCTACTAGTGTTGATGATGTCTTTGCGAACGCAGCGGAAGGAGGCGCGCCAAAGGCGCGCCTCCGCGCAAGTGGAGCTTACTATGAAACCGTGCTCGGGTTGTGTCTCTCTCTCTCTGTCTCTCTGTGTCTCTGTGTGCACTGCCTGTGTGCAGCTCCTCTGAGATAAGTAAATGTCCAATTTAGACGTACCATACATCAAATGAAAGGTCTTTCAAAACTGAACACACCTGTCAAGGTTGCGTTTAAGCCCGCCCCTTCCCCCGGAAGCCACGCCCCGGAGAAGGCTCCTAAAAACTCCCCATTGAAACCCCATGTTAAATGAAAAGTGCCCGAATGGCTCCGAAACTTTTTCTACCCCCCCTAAGTGGGGGTCTACGAACAAATACTTCGGCCTCGGATTTTGGCTCCGCCCCCCGGAAGTGGGTGAAACAGGCACTTCAAACACTTTGTTGAATTGTTCAAAAACATTCAAAGTTTTTTTTTTGGGAATTTTTATTTTTCTAACATGCTCCTTGTAACGCAGATTTCTTTTGTATTTTTTTTTTTTTTTTTTTTTGTTACTTTTTTTAAAATATTTGTTTTCATTATTATATATTTTTTTGTGCGTTCGCTTACCGCGTTCGCGCGTCTTACTTGTGTATATTACTGTATGACTTAATATGTCTTGATGAATTGAATACACAGGACCACAATGGAAGCAATTGGTACCACTGTGCTATTTTCAAACTGTTAATACAATATTCAATCAATCAATCAAACATAGGGATGAATTCATTCTACCGTTATGAAATGTGGAATGTCACAGTCACATGCACACTGGATTACTGCCCAGGGGCTGTGTTCAACACACTCACACCGACATGTGTCACTGTGACCTGCCGATAACAGCAGAGAGGTTCAGGTCTGTATGTGTGTGTATGTGTGTGTGTGTGTGTGTGTGTGTGTGTGTGTGTGTGTGTGTGTGTGTGTGTGTGTGTGTGTGTGTGTGTGTGTGTGTTTGCGAGTGCGTGTGCGTGTGCGTGTGCGTGTGCGTGTCTTACATAAAGCTGGGCGCGGAGTCTCTCGTCCTCGGCGCTGACCCTCTCTCTCATGACGGCGGTCTCCAGGGTCTCGTGGGTCAGGGCGCGCTCCACCGTCAGGATCCTGGACACCTCGTCCTGGACGTGGGCGTCGGCCTCGGCCCGCGCCAGCGCTGCCACCTGGGCCTTCTCTTGTGCCACCCTGGACAGGAGGACACACAACCACACACACACACACACACACACACACACACACACACACACACACTAGAATCAGTGGTTCTCAAACTTCTTTTTTTTGGTCTTCATTTCAAGGCTCCTCCAGATTACTATGCATTAGTGGTTCTCAACCTGTACCCACATGATTTGTTATTTTTTGGGGGGTCCGAACAGGATTTTTGGGGGGTCCCCAGATGACAGTAAAGTGACAATTTAAGGACTTTTAAGACCCTTTTAATACCTCATAATAAAACATTTAAAAACATTAATGCATCAAAAGTAATCAACAAACTATACTATAAAAACTGGTCAACCATTGAAAGAAATAACATAAGAAAGAGGCAAAAATTGTGTTGCGAGGCGTTGTGAGCTTGTTGATCAGCTATTTTCACAATATTTATCTGTTGAACAGAGTCAAACAAAAAATTTAATACCTCAACTCCAACAATTCCAAGTGCTTGTCAGGGTGGGGGGTCCCCAGTTCAGATATGATTATTTTTGGGGGGGTCCCCAGTTCAGATATGATTATTTTTGGGGGGTCCCCAGTTCAAATATGATTATTTTGGGGGGTCACTGCCCCCCCCCCCCCCCCCATCTTAAAATGTTTTGTGCCAGGGACCCCCGGAAGAGATGATTTGTGTTTTTTTTTTTAAACACTTTGAGAACCAGTTGATTAGGCCACAGACCTCCCACATTGTTTGTTTTGATTTATTGGTATCGGTCTTTGTCAGTCATTTCTGAAGTTATTTGTCATTATCTTCCCCAACCGTGCAATTTACGAAGCCTAAAAGCCAAACAGAAATGTAATTTCTACGTTCCAATGTGTAAACACAATGAAATCGTTCATCGCAATTATTTTTATGACTATTAATTGTCAAGTAATGTCATAATCGTGACAGCCCTATTAGTGCAGAGCTCCAAAACAGAATAGTAATAGTAAATACATCCTGCAAACTAACCATACACTCTAAAGCAGGGGTCTTCAATGTTCTTTTCAGGCCAAGGACCCCTTAGCTGAGACAGAGATGAAGCAGGGACCCCCCACTACATATTGGATAAAATTGTGTTGCAGATTAAACTTTTTCATAGATAGCTTCATAGACTTGTTTAACAGCACTATCATCAGTAGTTTGTTGGATTCTTAATGTGTATTGTCAGACATTTAACCACTTAAAGCAGATGATGGAGAGGGCCACTATATTTCCACACTCACTCCAGTGGGCCACATTGCACATACTGTCGAGCAGACACCTCTTATCTCTGTATTTAAACTTTTTTCGCCATTCTATGTCACACAAAAGTAGCAAAAATAGCCTATCTACAAGCTCAATACGCGTCGCAGCGCGACAGGTTTTCAGCTTGTAGATCTGCTATTTTTGGCTAAAGTTCTCCTCAGAATAGGGATGCTAGGGTTCAAGTGGTTAATGTAAAAACAAATATCCTGTCACACAAAGATTTGGCAGTCCCCCCTGTAGTAACTATGTGGACCCCCTAGGAGTCACGGACCCCCTGTTGAAGACCCCCTGTCTAAACACAGCAATGTCCTTCGTGCTCCACACCTTGCAGAAAGACGACGGCGTTTTCCAAACGAACAACAGTACATTCACAATCATCTGCGGCCAACGGTAAAAACTCTCAGCTTTAACATTTCAAAAGTGGCTCAAATTCTAAGCCCAATAGCCTGCAATGAAAGGAAGTTTGGAGGCCAACAGAGAGGACAAACTATGCTTAACTTTCCACACAAAGACGTAGGATAACATGCCAGCTGTTTGCTGCAGACACACTATACTGCTTTATTTGAACCTGGCCGCCAGGGTACTCATAGTTGCCTAGCAACACAATCCCTGCTTGGGAGAAGGTGGGGGAACGTCACTGGATACCAGAAAGTCTTTCTCCGAGTCGAAGTGAGTGAGTGAGTGAGTGAGTGAGTGAGTGAAACAGTGAATGAATGAATGAGTGAGTTAATGAGTGAACGAATGAGTCAGTTAATTAATAATTAATGCATGAATGAATGAGTGAATTAAATTATTTTATTGACCTTTATTTATTCAGGGAAAACCGTTGAGAGCAAGCTCTCTTTTTCAAGGACCCCTCGAGAGCAGCATGATCACAACATGATACTTAAAAAACAACACGAACAACATTAAAAACATCACAATGCAGGTAAATAAATAAGGGCTATACGCAGGTGCAGTCCTTACAGTATGTAATGCATCCTCAAGCAGTAAACCTAAATGTCTCTATAGAGACCAATCGATCCGTTTTCACAGAGTTCCCGGAGTTTGTTCCATTTGTCTGGAGCAGAGAAGATGAAAGCAGTCCGTCCTTGTTCACTGTTCATTCGTGGAGAGATAAGTCTAGTGTGTGTGTGTCAGTGAGCTTGTTTGCTATCCTGCAGTTTTTTCGAGTGAGTGAGTGAGTGAGTGAGTGAATGAGGGTTCCATTTGTAAATGCTCAGAGTTAAATTAACACTCAAGATTGTATCGGTGTCCTAAAGCAGTGGTTCTCAACCAGTGGTCCTTTGAGGGGGTTCCAGGTGGCCCCCAGCTAAATGATGGGAGAGTTGGTAACCAAATGGACCCTTATAGATCTTTAACTCTTGAGAGCCTAAAAACGAAACCAAAGAGTTAAAGATCTGCGTTACTTAATTAGAGACTTGTTATTTTGATCAAGTTTGCCCGTTATATCTCCTATTGGAACCACATCAATACAGCATGGAATTGTGGACAAACTCTCATCCAACGATAACAACATATTCGAAGTCTGAGAGTCTAAATCTCATCAAGCGGTGGTTCCATGGCTCAAATGCCGAATAAATCATGGACCTTGATATGAAAAGGGTTGAAAACCAGCGTTCTAAAGAGTCGTGTCAGGCTTTAAAACTCAGAAGGTCAAATAACAAAACCCTGCACCCTTGATACAGCTTGAGACGACATCACCGATGTCATCACTGAGCACCAAGGAGGACTATGACTCACAAAACATTGAGTTTTTGTAATGGATGGATGACTAAAGAGGTGTAGACTGTGTTGCCAGATTCTGTGAGAGAACCAAGCAACCAGGTCTAGGAAAACCAGCCCAAAAGAAGCGACTATGGGCCACATGAGTACTTTAACATGTACATCAGCTATTTGAAAACAGCAGATCTACAAGCTCACAACGCATCGCGATGCGACGCGTTGTGAGCTTGTAGATCGGCTATTTTCAAATCAAATCTTGCGGGGAAATTATAATAAGCAGATCTGGCAACCCTGGTAGATGGTCAAAACATTCCCTCAATGCCATCATCATCATCATCATCACCATATTGCAACGTGAGGAAGATGAGCGAGGGAGGCGATTGAAGAAAGAGAGAAATCTGGAGGGGAAAGTGAAGACAAAGGGTTCGACAGAGGTGGCATGACATGTTGTTTGACCCTGAGGAACAAAAGAAAAGAGAGAGAGGTGATAGAGAGAGGCAGAGAGACGGAGGGAAAGAGATGGAAAGAGAGAGAGAGAGAGAGAGAGAGAGGTGAGAGAGAGAGGCAGAGAGATGGAGGGAAAGAGAGATGGAAAGAGAGAGAGAGAGAGAGAGAAAGAACAGCCATGTCCAGCCTCACAGTCTAATAGGCTGCGAACGTCAGCACACTCCATCCATCACTGAGCCGTGACTCTCTCTCTCTCTCTCTCACACACACACACACACACACACACACACACACACAGTCACATACCGCTGAACAATAAAACTAGCACTCACACAGTAAAAAAGCACACATGCACGCACGCACACACAGTGTGTGTGCGTGTGCGTGTGTGTGTGTATATTACTATACTCGTGAGGACATCAGCTTTTTTGCGCAGCGATTTTATGAATGGCATCAGTAACATATTTTGTCATTTTTAACCGCAAGCTGGCAAAAGCGTAGATCTGCGATTTCTCGGTGCACGCCGCCATCGCACAATCGAAAATAAATCATGTTTAACTCTAATTTCAATCCCTAAACCTTAACCTCTAAATCTCTAATCCTAACCTGAATGTTTTTCTGATCGTTAACGTATCTCTAAAAGTTTTTTTCGTTTTTTTAAACTATAAAACAACCATCTTGTGAGGACCAGGAAAACGGTCCTCACAATGTATATTTCTTCAAATTCTACTATACTTGGTCCTCGCAAGTATAGTAATACAAGTGTGTGCGCGCACACACACACAGCTTCCTAATGGCCTCTTACATTCACCATTTCCCCACACACTCCTCCATGAATCCCTGCCTGCACTGCTAATGCGTGTGACTGCGGTCCTCCTTTAAAGCTGCACTCCCCTATAAGTTGACTGTGTCCTGTCCTTGATGCAGAAGAGGTCATTGTAACAACACCCGGGATGGATTTGAACCCGGGTCTCCCGCCCCCAGCTCCAAACATCTATATACCGAGCTTCAGGCAGTACTACCTGTTAACCAGTAGGTGTCCTCCTACTTGACACCACAGGGTCCTTAACCCATTCAATCCGGGAACACATCCGTGTAATTTTTTGATTTCTTGGGCTATTAAAAAAATAGACTATGGGTCACATGAGCACTTTAACATATACATCAGCTATTTGAAAATAGCCGATCTACAAGCTCGCGCCGCGATGCGGCGCGTTGTGAGCTTGTAGATCGGATATTTTCAAATAAAATCTTGCGGGGAAATATTAATAAGCAGATCT
This sequence comes from Gymnoscopelus braueri, assembly GCF_963280865.1. Taxonomy (NCBI): domain Eukaryota; kingdom Metazoa; phylum Chordata; class Actinopteri; order Myctophiformes; family Myctophidae; genus Gymnoscopelus; species Gymnoscopelus braueri. The sequence goes on along the minus strand of NC_137625.1, from coordinate 34,113,763 downwards.
GGCAACCCTGCTGCCAAGTAGCTTGAAAAAAGGGACCGCCGTCTTGCATCGATTCTGCTACCGGGGTCCCAGATGGAAGTAGCGTGTGAAACAAACGTGACGCAAGCTTCTTCCATCTGGCGTGGAATAAAAAGGTTACTATAAAACATGTTATAGTCTACAAAATTGTTTAGCCTCATTAACCCTTTTAGTCCTATTTTATACTTCGTCGGTGTCGGGCAAAAATAGCAATAGCTAGCCAATCAAACATGTGATTTTATCAGATTTTATCAGTTCGATGCACCCCTAGATTCCTCTGTTGCATGGCCTTCCCCCCCCCCCTACATGCAATAGTTTTCTTTCTCTACAGCCCTGTAAAATGAATTAAAACATGTATCATTATTATTATTAAAAAATGAAAAATGAAAAATTGTTTGAAGTTGAACAGGCTCTCATCCCAACCATGAACCGTGTGAGAAGAACTGGGAAAGGCACAGCAAACAGTTTGTCTGGCAGAGAAAACTCTTTCAACTTGCCAACCCCCACCACAAGTGCGAACCCAAGCAAAGCCTACTATCGCTATAGCCGGATGCTATCTGTCTGACTGACTCGCCCGCTATTGCTTTCTGATCATTATTGCCTCGTTGTGGGATATTGGAACCATTTTTCATTCGCCTGTGGAAGATTGGCATTGTGAAGAAGAGAGAGAATTTGAAAAAAGAGAGTTTGAGAAAGAGAGAGTGCCGCGTACGGACGGACGGAGGAAGGAAAAATAGATCTTTTTTGGAGGATAAGAGGGTGAGGTTTGCTCTGGCAGCCGCAGAGAGAGAGAGAGAGAGAGAGAGAGAGAGAGAGAGAGAGAGAGAGAGAGAGAGAGAGAGAGAGAATGAATATAATCTTTGGTCAAAGTATGAGAAGATTGGCCCGGCAACCTGTGTTTTGATGAGTCAGTGCAGTGGACAGAGAGATGAAAGCAGAGGGATAGAGACAGGAACAGATAAAAGGAGGAGCAGTATAGTGTGCCAGCACAGCCAGGCATGGAGCTGCCGTTAATTTGAAGAAGGGAAAGGAACTGCGATTGTGTCCAGGAATGCAATACCCTTTTCAGCTAAGATGACCTTGCGTACTTGAGAATGCATCAGTTACTTTGTGGGGGGGGTGGGTTTTTTTTTTTCTTCTTTTTTTTCTTAACCCATTAAGACCGGGTACGCAATTCTGTGTAACTACTTAAATCATAGTGCGTAGATCTGCAATTTTTTTTTAAATCATGACAATTTGGTACAAATCTTTGAATATACAGTATATATATTTTTTAAAGCATTTTTTTTACTCAAATCATTGCTTCTGGGGATTCTACAAATGTTCTACAAAATGATATATATTTGTCCACTCGGTGCCGCGCTATGAGCTTGTAGATCTGCTATTTTTGAATAGCCCAAAGAAATCTAAAAATGACACACAGACATATGCGTTCCCGTTCTTAATGGGTTAAAGGCTGACGGGGAGATTAGGGCTGCTGCTCTTTATGATCGCTTTATGGACAGCCAGGCTGAAATGCTGCCGTACTGGGGGTCAAGTGTGTATTAAAGTTAGGGCGGGCAGGCCTGCACGCGCGGGGGGGGGGGGGGGGTGTATACGTGCGTGCGTGTGTGCAGTTTTCTTAACAACCACCGTCAAAAATGCTGTGGTGTGGTTCAATATCACCAAAGCCAATTCAAATACATTTAGCAGTTATCACCTGGAATCACCCCCCCAGGGAGCCATCTAAAATACATTTACCCCCACACACACCCACACCCACCCACACACACACACACACAAACACAAGAAGTGTTCCCCTTTAATCTCTATAACACTTCCCTTTCGCTTCCCTTCCTACCCTGTCTCTCTCGCTCTCTCTTTCTCTCTCTCCTCAACAGCGGTGGAAAAAGTACTCAAATGTTTTACTTGAGTAAAAGTATCAATACTGCAATGTAGAAGTACTGTTACAAGTAAAAGTCTGGTGTTCAAAATTTACTTGAGTAAAAGTACAACATTATTGGTATCAAAATGTACTTAAAGTACTGAAATGTTTGAAAATATATTAAAAGCTATTTTCAAATAGCCTAGTATAAAATAGGGCTGAAGTGGTTAATGTATGTTTTACAATGTAATCATTTATATCTGCAAAGTAACTAGTAACTACAGTTTTCAAACAATTGCGGTAGAGTACAAGTACAATATTTGCCTCTGAGATGTAGTGGAGTAGAAGTAAAAGCATTGGAAATTGGAAATACTCAAGTAAAGTACAAATACCTCAAAATTGTACTTAAGTACAGTACTTGAGTACATGTTCTTAGTTACTTTCCACCACTGCTCCTCAGCCTGGAGACTTCAACTATTTGTTCATTAATGCGTCGTGTCATCTAGCTGTCATCCGGGCCCCGGCCATCTCGTCTCAATAGCGTCTTTCAGGGACAATGCGTTGTGACAGGTCTGGCAACAACAGTACAGTACAGTACAGGCCCGACCGCCTGGCTCGGTACAAAAGGCGTTTAACCCATTCAATCCGGGAACGCATGCTGTGTCATTTTAGATCGTTTTGCTACAACCGTTGTTTTATACTTTGGGCTATTCAAACATAGCAGATCTACACGCTCATAGCGCGCGCTACGAGCTTGTCTTCTAAATCCTTAAAGTTATTATTATTAAATTTTTTTTACAAATGTTGCTAAATATCAGTGGTTCTCAAACTTTTTTCATGTCAAGGACCACCCAAAATGATATGGATTTGTCCGTGGACCCCCATCTCAAAATATTTTTGTTCCAGGGACCCCGAGAAGCAAAGATTTTAGTTAAAAATGTATATATATTCATAGATTTGCACACATTTTCACGATTCTTCTTAAAAAATAGCAGATCTACAAGCCCATAGCACGGCACTCGGTGCCAGGCTATAGCTTGTATATCTAACATTTTTGAAAAGCCAAAGAAATCTAAAAAATTACACACAGATGCGCTCCCGGTCTGAATGGGTTAAAGGCCCCATGCAATATTGATGTCGGAATAATGTCGGCTGAATGCTGGCTATGAATTTTTCATAGACGTAAGCCCTTCCCTCTAATACACTCGTATGCACGCGTACGCGCGCGCGCGCCCACATGACTCGACTCCCTCCTGGGCGCTGCTGTGGAATGCCGGGAGGAGACGGCTGAGGGCAAGTAGACAGATTCTTCTTTAGTTTTTTCACTTTGGTGTTCTTCAGCACTGTAGTAGCCACCTTGGTATGGATGTTTATCTGTTGCCTTAAAGCAGGGGTGGGCAACTTTGATGATGGAGAGGGCCACTATATTTCCACACTCACCCCAGAGGGCCACATTGCATATTCTGTCGGGCAAAAACCTCTTATCTCCGTATTTTTACTTTTTTCCTAAATGAATGCCATACTTCGCCATTCTATGTCACACAAAAGTAGAAAAAATAGCCGATCTACAAGCTCAAAACGCGTCGCAGTGAGCTTGTAGATCTGACTTGGAATCCTGAAAAGTAACATTTTTATTTAATTTCAAATGCATGTAGTTATACCTATGTTAACTTTATGAACTTAAATACAAATACTTTATACTTAAAAAAAGACAATAGAATTTTAATACTAGTCATTAAGCTACTAATATGGCCCGAAGTAATTAAAGCAGGTCATGTTTGCATGTTTGGAATTGTAACAGCTGAAATCAATAACATAATATTATCAGTATTCAGATATTAACCTGCTGGCCGCATGTGGCCCCCGGGCCACCAGTTTCCCATGTATGCCTTAAAGTCACGTCTGCTGCTGCAACAACTGAACATTATTTTGTTCAAAGATTGTTGGTCAAACACAGCCTCTAACTAAACATAAATACTCCCTTTTTTAGACACAAATTAAGTGCATTTGCAGATCCCACAATCTACCTGTTGTAATGTGAAGATTGTACAACAATCGAACTCTGTTAATATATATGTTTTAAACAATAAACACAAGAAAACAAAATCACTTATTCTTATTCAAAATCACTATTTTCTAATTTTCTGCCGTTTCACAACTCGCGAGTTGTGTCCCCTTCTGCTGGCCCTGGACACATAATTACAGTATATTGAGGTTGGCGAGGAATATCACTTCAAACATTAGCCGTGTTTTGAATGGGGAATATGAGTTTCTACCTTCAAAACAATGTCAAACAAGTCTATGAACATATCTATGAAATCTATGACAAAGTTTAATCTGGAAAACAATTTTATACAATATGTAGTGGGGGTCCCTGCTTCATTTCTCTCTCAGCTAAGGGGTCCTTGGCCTGCAAAACGTTGAAGACCCCTGATTTATAGAATGCAATTTATTTCGATGGCTGTTCTTTTCTTTAATGGCGTTTATGTTTTGGATCATTTAAAACCCCATGACCTGGTTTAGAAGAGGTGAGGGAAGCATTAGGAAGCACTTTGATGCTGCCATGGAGGTCAGACATGGATGGAAATAACATCCATTTGGTGCTGCGAGCAACCAACCTGGGATTGGTAAACACACCTACACACACACACACACACACACACACCTCGACACCCCCAGAGAACACAAAAACGAACACGAGAAACGTATGGAGTGTGAAATGATCTCGGTGCTACTGTACGTTAGGGCCTGAGGATATTAAAGCTTCTGTGTGTGTGTGTGTGTGTGTGTGTGTGTGTGTGTGTGTGTGTGTGTGTGTGTGTGTTAGGGATGGGCATTTGGGATTTTTTCTTATACACCCCCCCCCCCCCCCCCGAGATATTTCTCCTGTATTGATAGTACACAGTAGAGAGAGACAGGAAACAGGGAGAGAGAGACAGGGAGAGAGAGAGACAGGGAGTGACACGCAGCAAAGGCCGTCAGGCATTAGAGCCTATTTGTGGTATGTGCCGCTAGGCCATCGGCGGCCCGGCATTTCTTTGAAAATGTGGACACATGGAGTGTTCGCGGTTATCCGCAGTTGAACGCAGCGTGATTTATGCAACTGTATCATACAGCGTAGGCTACTGTATATGTAGTGCTGACTTCAGGAATTTATATTCAATGAATGATTAATTCCCTCTCCTTTGAGTTTTTTTTGTCACTGTATATTTGCACATAATCTGCACCCATCCTAACTATTAGCAGTGGGCATTAACCACTTAATCCCCAGCACCCTTATTGTGGGGAAGACTTTTGCAGGAAAATTGCAGATCGGCAAGCTTACAACGCGTCGCGCGTTGTAAGCTTGCACACACACTCTATAGCAATGCGTACTATTAGAATATAGAGCTTAATCGTTTAACAAAAAAAACGTTTTGTTTGAACCAAAAAACATCAGTAACCCTACCTTTAATAATACTGGGAGCAGTTAAGGGTTAAGTATCTTGGTCAGGGACACTTCTGACAGGTAGACTGGGTGAACCGAGAGGCAAACCGGAGACGTTCGGATTCAAAGATGGCCTGGCCTCTCTTTTTTCTTCCCATTCAGCTACGGTTGCCACGCACTGTACAGTTGAACGCTGTGAACAAAGCTAACCGACTGATTCTAGACGGCTCACAAGGTGAATAGTGTCCATATCAAGTTAATCAGTCACTGTCGTGTGTTTTTTATCATTGGTTCTCAAAGTGGGGTCCAGGGGGTCCCCAGCAAAATGTGTTAATATAGTATCACAACAATTTTAACCACTTTAACCTTTTATGCTTTGGCTATTCAAAAAATAGCAGATATACAAGCTCATAGCACGGCACTGAGTGCCGCGCTATGAGCTTATAGATCTGCTATATTGAAAAATCGTGAAAATGTGTGCAAACCTTTGAATATATATATATTTTCAAGCAAACATTTGTAACTCAAATCTTTGCTTCTGGGGGGTCCCTGGAACAAAAGAATTTAAATGGGGGTCCTTGACATGAAAAAGTTTGAGAACCACTGGTTTATATAGATTAGTTTATCAGGTACGGTTGTAGATCAAAGTAAAAGATAAGCAAAATTGTACTGTACAGTATGTAGAATACAAAGCCATCATTTCCCCCTTAGTGTGCCACTTGTTTTGAAGTTAATATTTCTTTTTATACATCTTTTTTTCTTCCTTTATTGATTGTGAAGGTTGGCAAAATTCATAGGTTAACCGAAAGGAATCAAAAATAATAAAGACGTCTAAATGTAGACTTAGAAAAAATGGATAACTGCAGACAAAAAGACAAAACAACTCAGGCAGCGCTATACCAGGCTATACCTTACTACAAAGGCCCTGCAGCTCTCTCCCCTGACTGTTGTCAGACTGTTGAAAGTTCAGATTATTATTATTATGGCCCTGCAGCTCTGGACCAAATAGGGTGCTTCAGCGGTCATCACTAGCGGTGCATGTCAGCACCGCGCCAGGGTGGAGAAAAAAGAAGCCTGCATCCCATAATAGGACCAAGCACTTCCACAACTAATTAATGTTTTAAATCCAGGCTGAGAACTGTCGAACTGACACTTTGAGAAACACAACGAGCGTGTAGCACTGCTAGAGCAGCAAAGTATTTGTAGGAGTTGCAATATATAGGGTGGGGGGGGTTGGGGGGAGTCACTGAGCTCAAGTATTTTGGGGTTGAGCAAGACGGCACATGAATTCTACCTCGCAGATCAATTCCGGTCGCATCTGGGGACAACTATATTACCTGAAGTCAATTTTACAATTTATTTTACACGACTACTGCAAACATCACATTTGATTCAAACATTTTAACCCTTTAAGACCGGGAAAAGCATCTGTGTCATTTTTTTATTTGACCTAAAAAGCATTATTTTACACTTTGGCTATTCAAAAATAGCAGATATACAAGCTCATAGAGCTTGTAGATCTGCTATTTTTGAGAAATCGTGAAAAGCTGTGTAAATCACTTTTGTCAATTTTGAATTCAGGACTTTTACTTGTAACAGAGTACTTCTACATTGCAGTATTGACACTCTTACTTAAATAAAACATTTGAGTACCTTTTCCACCACTGCACAGCATGTATCTGCGTGTGTGTGTGTGTGTGTGTGTGTGTGTGTGTGTGTGTGTGTGTGTGTGTGTGTGTGTGTGTGTGTGTGTGTGTGTGTGTGTGTGTGATGACAGATCCAGGGGGACGTGAGGATTCAGCGATAATAAAAACCTAAGTGAATGTGAGAATGGGCGGGCCGGCCAGCCTGTCTACCTAACGGGGGAGGACACCCAGGCAGCGGCGCTGGGAGAAGGTCATCTTACTCACTCACAAGTCGGAGATGCAATTATGCCAGACAAGCACAACGCAAGCAGTTCGACTACACACGCACAAACACGCACTGCATGCAAGTACTGAACGGACACATGTATAAAAACACACACTAACATTAGAGCTATAGAATAAGTGAGCAAACCTCACGCCTACTAGGCAATGTTTTATAATAATGTCAATGGAATGGACTCATTTTCAACAAAATTCAAATGTAATTTCTGAGCTCAGTTGACATGCACGCACATGCTGTTATGTACGTGTACGTGTACTAGGGCTGGTGAATTAATATTCGAATTTCAAATATTCCTCGAATATTGGGAAAATATGTATATTCGAATCTGAAAATGTATATTCGAATCAAAAAAAAAAAAAAAAAGCTTCTTTTTTTTTGACAGGCACAATACAAAAACAATGTATCAAGTTATAAAAACAAACAAAAGATATGTTTTATTGGATCCGAGCACTCGATACATTGTTTTCTTCTTAATTTCTGAGGAAGGTTGACAGCCCTAACGTGTACGATGCGATAATACTTTATTGTCAGCTCACACTGAAATGTGCCTTGCGACCCACCAGCCAATGTACTGTTTGCAACACATATACAGTACACACATTTGACATAACACAGAAAACAAAAACTAAATTACATACATGAAAACATAAAGACAAGAGCAATGTCCACCGCTCAGCCTAAACTCCTGATTAAGCCTCAATGTCGTCTGATGGACAAAGGACCTCTTCAGTCTGACCTTATTGTATGCTGGAACACCATATCTCCTTCCTGAAGGCAGCAACCTAAATTCTCTGCATACAAGACATGGCTATGAAGTTTGAAGTGATATTCCTTGCCAACCTTAGCATACTGTTATTATACGTAGTTGTATAGAGCCTTTGAAGTGGTTGTCCAACAATATTTGAACAAAATGTTCAGTTGCTGCAGCAGTTGTGACTTTAAGGCTACAGACAGACATCCATACCAGGTGGTACTACAGTACTGAAGAACACTCATAATAACAGAAGTGAAAAAATATGTCTACTAGCACCAAAATATTTCAGACGGCGAAGGAAATAGATTATTTGCTTTGTCTTTTTACCCACTGATTCAATCTGATCTTTCCATGACAAAAGATGGTCTATTACTACTCCTAGTATGTATACGAACATACCTGGTTGATCTGTTCACTATGAACAGTAATGGGCGATCTGTGCATCTGCGTATGCACGTGTATGGCATGGACATGCACGTGTACGAAAGCGCACACACACAAACACACACACACTTGCTCAAACCGCACATCCCCCTAGAACTCACCACACAAACATTACTCCCAATGTGTCTCTCAGAGCCCCCTCGAGAGCAGCCTCTCCTCCTCTCTATCTGAGAGAAAGTCTCCCTGAGTGACCTATGTTGGGAGGAGGGACCCCCCGCTGAGGGGGGGATGTGTGTGTGCTAAAACATGCCAACAGCCAACCAACAGAGGGCTGCAGAGGGCTCACACCTCCCCTAGTTAGAGAGAAGTTCAGTGGAGAGCAGTGGTGTAAAGTAACTAAGTACATTTACTTATGTGCTGCAGTTAAGTACGCTTTTGAGTGAATTTTTCCCATTTTCAATATTTTTACTTCTACTCCACTACAATCTCAGAGACAAATATTGTACTCCACTACAATTATTTGACAGCTTTAGTTACTAGTTACTCTGAAGATTTAGATTGTTATCACAAAACATACAGTAACCACTTCAGCCCTATATATATTTTGGCCATTTGAAAATAGCCGATCTACGAGCTCACAATGCGTCGCGAATCGCGATGTGACGCATTGTGAGCTTGTAGATCTTCTATTTTCAAAAGATTTGTATAAATTATGAACAATTTCTGCAGACATTCTGCACAATGAGTACTTTAAGTATATTTTGATGCAAATACTTTTACTTGAAACAGAGTATTTCTACACTGCAGTATTGATACTTTCACTTAAGTAAAAGATGCGAGTACTTTTTCCACCACTGGTGGAGAGAGACAGCAGGAGAGAGAGAGAGGCCCAATTCCAATCCGCTCCCTTATAGACCCACTGACTTATAGGCGCGTTCACGTGAAGTGTGCGAGGGCTCGAGGGCTGTCCCAATAGAAATGGGTAAGTCAGTGAGGGCTCAGGCAGAGCCCTTTATGCACCTGTAACACACATGATATGGAGTGGGCTACACATGACATTAGAGTGACAAGTGGTTCTGGCCAATTAGCAGTCAATCAGGTCAGGCCGATCTTCAGAGGCAGCCAAGTACACACACCTGCAGTCCTGCACTAATCAAACTAATCCCCAATCAAGCTAGAGTCAGTTCAGCTGTAGGTTGGAGACAGCCAGAAAAAAGCCACTGTTGCACAGAACAGACAGCACAGAACACAGAGAGGAGAAGTTGAGATCTAGAAGAATATAAATATATGCAAACCACAGAGAAGCAAGAACCCAATTGTGGATTCACTGGGGCAGCCATTGCATTTCATGTTTGTGCCCAGCCTGTTTCACAGAATCGGTCAGGTTTTTTGTTGGATTGGATCTTTTCCAGTGACCGTTCCAATAGATGGCGAGCTAACCCACCCAGGATCTAGAGAGTGATTGACAGCGATCACTGGACAGTTCTACTGCACTCTACTGTGTGGTAGGCCTACTTCTGCAGACTCCCCCACTCTCAGCTGCAGTACTCCCAATTCTCCCCACTCACCCTCACACACACACACACACACACACAATTCCCCTGGAACTTGGAACCCAGATACTTACCTCCTAGGTATTGGAACCCACCTGGAACTTTGACACGTATACTGATACCTACCCTCCTGGTTTATCCTTGGAACTCTGACCCCTTAACACGTATACTGATATTTACCTTACCTCCTCAAATTGGGAATTGTGACTGAGTGGAAATAGTTACCTATTTAAAGGGTGGATTTGTATTTTTGCAATTGTCCTATTTTCATTGTTATTTTGATTGAACTGGAACAGAATCTTGAATTTAATGTTGATTGACTGAAGGTTCAAGTTAGAAGGGTGCACCCAAATTAGAGAGACACAGTGAACTGTGATAAGTGAAGTGGCCAAACAATTGCCACAGTGTTGGTACCAACTAATTGTATTCCCTTGTTGATGTTACATGTTTGTTTGTTTTATATGTTTATCATTTTTCAATATAAATAGCCGGCAATCAGTTAACATTTTGTGTCTGAGTCTCACTAAGTATTCCCCACAGCTCCAGAGAGTCGAACCTAACCTAAACCTAGACTAGCCCAGATTACACTACAGTGCCTTGGGTACTATAAGTTACAACTAGAAGTGTCACTCACCGACTAGTGGCACAAGTGAGCGCTACATTTGGCGAGCTAGCCAGGAGCTGTGTTGGATGCTTAATTGTCAGACTTATTTGGTTATCACTGATCTGCAACTGTTTACATTCAAAATCTGGTATCTAAACAAAAGTCAGGCAACATGGAAATTGTAATGAAAGAATCGATCAAAATCCCCAACTCAGTAATAGTAAGTGGACTAACAGGCACATCTGCTGATGATAAAGTAGATACTTATCTTCAGAAATATGGTGAAATTAATCGACTCATACCCATTGATGACAAAAATTCAGATTTTCACCAACACTGTATAGCAGAGTTCAAAAGTGGCACTGCCATGGAAACATTAGAGCCCTTGCTGCCGCTTAAGCTTAATAGTTCCACTATTGAAAATACTGGTTACGAAATACAGAGTTTGGCAAGTGTCTATACGCTAAATGCCCGTGTTAATGCTACCAAAACGTACATGGACGAGCTGCGTGCAATTGCCAGCCTGAGCGGAAATTCTCTTGTGCAAATGCTAAAAGAAGAACTGGAGAGTCTTACATTGTCTGTCACTCCCCCTCCCCACTCTTCCTCTGATCAGAGGCAATTCCTCTCCACAGAACAACCCCTACCAGTTCATCCGTTGTCTTCTCAAAGTTCACACCCTTCTAATCCTCCAGTCCTTGAATCCCCTCATGATGCAGCAACTAAAAACCTGACCGACTCCCTCTCAATGTCAGCGACATCAGCTGCGGCTCAGGGCAGATTACCGCCCACAATTGATTTAAATCCACCCAACGTGCAACGAGTGGTGGTCGAACATGTCGTCCGCAGTAGTGGAACCTCGTCACACTTCACTGCAAATAGGCTTCGAGCATTTTCAGGGAAAAACCCTCGACCCAACAACGAAGCAGATTATGACACCTGGCGCGCAAGCGTTGAAGTCCTTATGAAAGATCCTTCCGTTTCTGACTTGCAGTGCACACATCGCATACTTGACAGCCTCCTTCCACCTGCTGCGGAGTTAATCAAGCATCTAGGCCCACAGGCTCAACCCTCCGCCTATCTTGAACTACTTGACTCTGCCTATGGAACGGTGGAAGATGGTGATGAACTCTACGCAAGGTTCATGAGTACATTTATGGATCATGATGAAAAGCCGTCCACATTTCTCCATAGATTGCATGTGTGTCTGAGCCTGACTATGAAGCGCGGTGGTGTGTTCGCACAAGAATTTGACAAGCAGCTCCTAAAGCAGTTCTGCCGTGGCTGCTGGGATAATGCTCTAATAACTGACCTCCAGCTGGGAAAAAGAAGGGAGACTCCGCCTTCCTTCCCAGAACTCCTGCTGATGCTAAGAACAGAAGAGGATATACAGGCCGCGAAAGTCAGCCGTATGAGGCAGCACTTAGGCACTGTCAAGCCTGCTCCTAGTATCACTAAGCAGCGAACAATGTCTCATCTACAAACAGCACATGCCACTGCTGATTCTGGTCATGTCACTGAATTCGAAATGCTGAAAAAACAAATAGCAGACCTCAGCGCCAAGCTGAGCAGCATGAAAAGTGAGAGCCAGAAACCGAAACTGAAACAAGAGAAAGCTCAGTCCCCTGCAGCAAGTGCAGAGGCCCGACCTGCGAAAAATAAAGAAACCAAACAGCAGAGACCTTCCACCAAGACTAACAGCATGCCACGCCCTTGGTATTGCTTTCAATGTGGTGAGGATGGTCACATCAAGTCTGCTTGTGACAATGAGCCAGACCCTTCTCTTGTAGCTGCCAAGAGAAAGCAGTTGAGAGAAAAACAGGCAATGTGGGAAACTACTAATGCCTCTGATAACAAGTCCCATTTAAACTGACTGCTGCTCCCATCGAGGGACATATGGGAGCAACACCAAACACATCTAGTCCCAGACCAAACAAATCTAACCTGAAGAGAGTTCAGGCCAAAGAACAGTCTGTAAAAATTCCTAAGGGCCTTGTTGGAAATAAAACTACAGCCCAAGTGATTATTAAAGGAACTGACACCAACTGTCTTTTGGACACGGGGTCCCAAGTGACAACTGTACCCCAGTCTTTCTATGAAAACCATCTTTCAGACCTGACTATCCATCCACTACATGGTCTCATTGATGTGGAGGGTGCCAATGGTGAATCAGTCCCCTACTTAGGCTATATAGAGCTCTCCATCACTTTCTCTAAAGACTTTGTAGGCTCTGATATCGAGGTTCACACCTTGGCCCTGGTTATTCCCCACCTCCGCTCTGGAAGCCTAGAACAGGTGCTTATTGGCACTAACACTCTGGACGTGCTTTATGCAGACTTCTCTGCTGATCAGAACCTCTCTACCTTTCAGCCTTCAGCTTATGGCTACCGAGCTGTTCTTAAAATCCTCAGACTGCGTCAGAATATCTCCAGCAGTGATACCCTTGGCGGGGTGAAGATGCAAGGAAAGTGCCCTGAGGTTGTCCTCGCAGGACAGACCGTCGTTCTGGAGGGAACAGTTAACATGTCCAATGCTCATACTGAGAAGTATGTCATCCTTGAACAACCATCAGTCTCTTCCTTACCTGGTGGCCTACTGGTTTCAACCAGCCTAGTCACTTTGCCAATGAAACAGCCCTGCCGGTTGCCTGTTGTGCTGAAAAATGAAACAGACCATGACATTGTCATACTACCCAGAACAGTACTGGCAGATGTTAATGCCGTAGTGCGAGTGCTTCACAAAGAACAGACTGTGAACGAACCAAACTCAACTGACATGCAGAAAGAGTGCAGTCAACCTGAAAAGATGAGCTTTGATTTCGGTGATTCTCCCTTACCTGCCGAATGGAAGGAACGAGCAACACAAATGCTTAATTCCATGCCAGAAGTCTTCTCCCAACATGACCTGGATTTTGGACGGACAGATAAGGTCAAACACCATATCAAACTCAACGATGACACACCTTTTAAGTTCAGAGGCCGTCCCATACATCCACATGATGTGGATGCAGTGAGGAAACACCTTCAGGAACTTCTCGACTCAGGAGTGATACGAGAATCAGAGTCCCCATTTGCTTCCCCCATTGTAGTCGTAAGGAAGAAGAATGGTTCCGTTCGTCTTTGCATAGACTACAGGAAGCTAAACCTTCAAACCATCAAGGACGCGTATGCCCTTCCAAAGCTAGAGGAGGCATTCTCCGCGCTGGCTGGGTCAAAGTGGTTCTCTGTTCTCGACCTGAAGTCGGGGTATTACCAAATAGAAATGGAAGAATCCGACAAACAGAAGACAGCGTTTGTTTGCCCATTAGGATTTTGGGAATTCAACAGAATGCCCCAGGGAATCACTAATGCGCCGTCAACCTTCCAGCGACTCATGGAGAAGTGTATGGGACAGATGAATCTAAAGGAGGTTTTAGTGTTCATTGATGACCTGATCATTTTCTCATCATCCTTAGAAGAGCATGAGAAGCGCCTGAAGCATGTACTACAGCGACTGAAGGAATATGGATTGAAGCTGGCTCCAGAAAAATGTAAATTTTTCCAGACCTCGGTGAAATACCTTGGTCATATAGTCTCAGAGCAGGGTGTGGAAACCGACTCAGAAAAGATCATGGCCTTAACAACGTGGCCTGTCCCTACCAACCTGAAGGAGCTCCGTAGTTTTCTCGGATTTGCGGGATATTACAGAAGATATATAAAGGGTTACTCTAACATCGTGAAGGCCCTTAACGAGCTAACCTCTGGATATCCACCGCTTGGAAAGGGAAGAAAGAAACCTGAAAAAGGTGCAAGCTCAGAGTACCACAACCCAAAAGAGTCTTTCGGTCAAAGGTGGACACCCCGTTGCCAGGAAGCTTTCGACTCGATAATCCAAAAACTGATATCAGCTCCGGTTTTGGGCTTTGCAGACCCTCAGCTTCCCTACATCCTACATACTGATGCCAGTACAATTGGCTTGGGGGCTGCATTGTACCAAATCCAGGATGGACAACCGAGAGTCATAGCTTTTGCAAGCCGAGGACTATCAAAGAGTGAAACCAAGTACCCTGCACATAAGCTTGAATTCTTGGCCCTTAAGTGGGCAGTCACTGATAAATTCGCTGACTACTTATATGGTACAGACTTCACGGTGGTGACCGACAGCAACCCCCTGACTTATGTCCTAACATCGGCCAAACTCGATGCGACAAGTTACAGGTGGCTGTCTGCCCTTTCCACCTATTCCTTCCAACTCCAGTACAGAGCTGGCAAGCAAAACCTAGATGCCGACGCACTGTCTCGTCGCTCTCATGGTACACCGGAGGATGACCCGATATCACGGAAGGAGAGTGAACGAATCCAGCAGTTCACTGATTATCACCTAAGTGATGCCGAACATTCACACGCTGTACCTCAAGATGTGGTCCAAGCTATATGTGACCGGCACATTGTCACCGTTACTGAAGGCAACGATGCCGAAATCTCTAGTCCCGGGCTAGCTCTAGTTGAGTCCCTTGCTCATCATTCTACAGCCATTCCAGACAGCTTCCAGGAAGAACAAGTTGATGGTTTCCCTCTAATTCCCTCTCTTTCTGAGGATGAGTTGAGAGAAAAGCAGAGATTCGATCCTGCAATCAATGAAGTGATCGTTCAGATTGAAACTGGTCAAACTCCACCTACCAGTCTCAGAGAAGAACTTCCTGAACTTCCCTTACTGCTACGTGAGCTGAACCGCCTGGAACTGCGGAATGGAGTGCTGTATCGAAGGAGGCAAGATGGACCCAATATCGTCTTCCAGCTAGTGCTTCCTGAGGAGCTGAGAGCAGTAGCACTTAAGAGCCTCCACAACGATATGGGCCACATGGGAGTTGAGCGGACAGTGGATCTGGCAAGAGCCAGATTTTACTGGCCAAAAATGTACATGGCCATTGAAAAGATGATCAGAACCTGTGAGCGTTGTGTTCTTCGCAAGTCTTTACCTGAGAGAGCCGCTCCACTGATTAACAAAGACCAGTAGACCTCTTGAACTGGTGTGTATGGACTACTTATCCTTGGAACCAGACCGGTCCAACACTAAAGATATATTAGTCATCACCGACCACTTCACTAAGTACGCGGTAGCAATACCGACTCCAAACCAGCGAGCACGTACTGTAGCAAAGAGTCTTTGGGAAAACTTAATTGTTCACTATGGGTTTCCTGAGCGTTTACATAGTGATCAAGGCCCTGACTTTGAGTCAAAGACCATAAAAGAACTCTGTGAGATAACGGGCATGAAGAAGGTGCGAACTACACCATACCATCCCAGAGGGAACCCGGTCGAGAGATTCAACCGTACTCTCCTCCAAATGCTTGGGACACTAAGTCAACAGGATAAACAGCACTGGAAGGACTTTGTCAAGCCTCTTGTTCATGCTTATAATTGCACTAAAAACGAGGTGACAGGATTCTCTCCTTACGAATTAATGTTCGGGAGACAACCAAGGCTTCCAATCGACTTAGCCTTTGGTTTACCCATCAATACCAGTGGAAAGTCTCATTCCCAATATGTCAGTGACTTGAAGTGCCGGTTGGAAGAGAGTTACAGGATTGCAACCTCTAACGCCCAGAAGAATGCTGAACGCAACAAGAACCGATTTGATAAACGTGTCACAGAGTCAACCCTGGAAGTGGGTGATAGAGTTCTTGTCCGTAATGTCAAGATACGTGGAAAGCACAAACTAGCCAACAGGTGGGAGGATGATGTCTATGTCGTCATCAAGAAAGCTGGAGAGATGCCGGTCTACACGGTCAAGCCCGAGGGTAAAGATAGACCTGTACGCACCTTACATCGAGACCTGTTGCTCCCTTGTGGCTTTCTACCCGCAACCTTAATGGACGAACCTGTCAGACAACCTACTGTCAGGAGACCAAGGACAAGACAGAATCCTGATGTTGTGAGTGAAGAGGACGAGGATTCTGACTCAGAGAATCTACCTGCCATGGTTAGATATCCTAGTCAGACACAAGACCAAGATACTCACAAGTTGAGAAACCCTCCTTGTGTGACCAGACAATCACATGCACCTGATGTGTCATCTCCTGAAGTTCCTGCTCCTCCGGCAGTTGAATTCCCTGAAGAGGACACAGATGGAGACCTATCTCTACATAATGTATTTGACTCCGTGGAACCGGAAATTGAAGAACCTGTAAAGGAAAACCTACCCGAACATGTCAACTTACCTGATGAGGACATACCATCCGAATGTGATGATTTAACCGGACCAGACCCCTTACCTGAAAATGACTTGGAGGACATTGACAGGTCCCCTCTGGACACATGTCTGCAACCACCTGAGGAAACGTCCCTCAATGTAAATGAGCCATCCCCAGTGTTGTCATATGTGCAAGAAGAGGAGGAATCTGGAAAAAATGGAACTGCACCTGAACAGTCCAGTTCAGTAGAGACACAGAATGAACTACCCCAAAATACTGAAACCTCTGTCCGTCGTTCTCAGAGACAACGTGAGAGGCCTGAAAGACTACAATATTCTAGTTTAGGTCAACCCTTATCATTTGTTGTGAACTCCCTCTTCCAAGGCCTGAGTGAGGCATTTGCAAGTTCCATGCAAGGTTTTGATTGCTCAGACTATTTAGGAGACCTTTGACTATGCGACCTTCGTCATCTGAATGCACAGGGACGTGCATACCGTCAAGAAGGGAGGATGTAACACACATGATATGGAGTGGGCTACACATGACATTAGAGTGACAAGTGGTTCTGGCCAATTAGCAGTCAATCAGGTCAGGCCGATCTTCAGAGGCAGCCAAGTACACACACCTGCAGTCCTGCACTAATCAAACTAATCCCCAATCAAGCTAGAGTCAGTTCAGCTGTAGGTTGGAGACAGCCAGAAAAAAGCCACTGTTGCACAGAACAGACAGCACAGAACACAGAGAGGAGAAGTTGAGATCTAGAAGAATATAAATATATGCAAACCACAGAGAAGCAAGAACCCAATTGTGGATTCACTGGGGCAGCCATTGCATTTCATGTTTGTGCCCAGCCTGTTTCACAGAATCGGTCAGGTTTTTTGTTGGATTGGATCTTTTCCAGTGACCGTTCCAATAGATGGCGAGCTAACCCACCCAGGATCTAGAGAGTGATTGACAGCGATCACTGGACAGTTCTACTGCACTCTACTGTGTGGTAGGCCTACTTCTGCAGACTCCCCCACTCTCAGCTGCAGTACTCCCAATTCTCCCCACTCACCCTCACACACACACACACACACACAATTCCCCTGGAACTTGGAACCCAGATACTTACCTCCTAGGTATTGGAACCCACCTGGAACTTTGACACGTATACTGATACCTACCCTCCTGGTTTATCCTTGGAACTCTGACCCCTTAACACGTATACTGATATTTACCTTACCTCCTCAAATTGGGAATTGTGACTGAGTGGAAATAGTTACCTATTTAAAGGGTGGATTTGTATTTTTGCAATTGTCCTATTTTCATTGTTATTTTGATTGAACTGGAACAGAATCTTGAATGTAATGTTGATTGACTGAAGGTTCAAGTTAGAAGGGTGCACCCAAATTAGAGAGACACAGTGAACTGTGATAAGTGAAGTGGCCAAACAATTGCCACAGTGTTGGTACCAACTAATTGTATTCCCTTGTTGATGTTACATGTTTGTTTGTTTTATATGTTTATCATTTTTCAATATAAATAGCCGGCAATCAGTTAACATTTTGTGTCTGAGTCTCACTAAGTATTCCCCACAGCTCCAGAGAGTCGAACCTAACCTAAACCTAGACTAGCCCAGATTACACTACAGTGCCTTGGGTACTATAAGTTACAACTAGAAGTGTCACTCACCGACTAGTGGCACAAGTGAGCGCTACACACCCTTTCTGTAAGTCAGCATCCATGCAGACTTTGGCTATAAGGGAATTACCCACAGTTGCAATTTTTCGCTCTGAAATGGAGATGTTAGGGGGGAGGTATAATTACTAAAAATAAGGGACACGAGATAAGAAATGTAATGAAAGTAAATATAAATATACCGAATTTGGAAATACAATTGTGTAATGCATTATATTGCAATCCCTAATCTAAACACAAATTAAAACAGAACGTAAATATAATAATAATAATAATAATAATCAACGATCGCAAGCTTTAGCACGGACTGTAAATTAGGACAGTAGGAGTTTGCAAAGCCATAGACATAGAAACAGTTCAATTCAATTGAAGAAAGAGAAGAAATATGTCTGATCAGCATATCGTCACTGTCTTGGCAGATGCCTCCGATCACCATATTCTAACTTGTTGTGTTTTTTCGTAATTTAACGCCCTTCTTGATTATACTACGGCATCACACAAAAGCATCAAAACGTGGTACAAAAGCTTCAAAACTTGACACAAAAGCATCAAAACTTGGCACAAAAGCTTCAAAACGAGGCGCGAAGCGACGTTTCAAGCTTTTAGATCTGCTAGTTTTTCTGCTTTTGAATTTGAATCCTGACGACAGACGATATGCACAAGGGACGTAGCGGATCAGTTAGACCTTAAATCTCGGCTTATGGGTCATAGTTTCGGCACACTTTGA
Organism: Gymnoscopelus braueri; assembly: GCF_963280865.1. Classification (NCBI taxonomy): domain Eukaryota; kingdom Metazoa; phylum Chordata; class Actinopteri; order Myctophiformes; family Myctophidae; genus Gymnoscopelus; species Gymnoscopelus braueri. The sequence goes on along the minus strand of NC_137625.1, from coordinate 34,094,650 downwards.
AAGGAAAAAAGTTTGAAAACATTTATTGACAATATGTTCTGAAGTCTCTTTTTATTTTGCCAACTAAAATTGAAGCTTCTCCAATTCACACACGTTCCAGTATATAACCAAATCATTGTCTGCCTTTCATCATATTTGCCAAGGAAAACAAACGAACCTTTAAAAAAATAATAATAATCACTTTACGGCAACAAAGCAATCTCTGCATATAGAGATTAAAGAATGTTCTGCTTACAACGCATAGGACCCTCTCTGCTGTCAAGGATTACTTTTTAACCCATTAAGGTTTTACATTTTCTTTTTGCATTTTCAACCACTTAAATCATTATCTTATACTTTGGCTATTCAAAAATAGCAGATATACAAGCTCACCGAGTGCCGCGCTATGAGCTTGTAGATCTGCTATAAAAAAAATAAATCATGATCATTTTTGCAAATCTTTGAATATATTTTTAAAGCGAACATTTGTAACTCAAATCTTTGCTTCTGGGGGATTCTACAAATGTCTTCTAAATCCTAACAGGTTTTTTGAAAAAACGTATGTTGCTATAATCACTGGTTCTCAAGCGTTTCCATGTCAAGGACCCTCAAAATGATTTGTATTTGGCCGCGGACCCCCATCTCAAAATATGTTGTTCCAGGAACCCCCCCAGAAGTAAAGATTTGAGTTAAAAATGTATAACAATATATATATTCAAAGACTTGCTCACATTTTCACGATTTTTCAAAAAATAGCCAAAGTATAAAATAATGGTCGAAGTGGTTACACAGATCCCGGTTTTAATGGGCTAATCAAACTGTTGTGTTGGAAAACTAAACTTTTGAACAAGCTCAAGCCACAGCGAGTCGAGACGACAACAGACATCCCTTCAATGCAGTCGGCTATTGATCCGACAGTGTCGCTGGTTTTTATTTCTACTCTGTGGCTCTGTAGGAGGCGAGACGTCTAGAAACGGGTCTGTGGGTCTGTCTGTCTGTCTGTCTGTCTGTCTGGGGCTAAACTCGCAAACTGCTGGACCCATCAGCAGTGGTGGAAAAAGTACTCAATTGCTTTACTTAAGTAAAAGTGTCAATACTGCAATCTAGAAATGCTCGGTTACGTTAAGTAAAAGTCCGGAATTCTAAATTTACTTGAGTAAAGGTACAAAAGTATGGGCATCAAAATGTACTTAAAGTACCAAAAGTAAAAGTACTCATTATGCAGAATGTATTATTTGTATAACAATCTTTTGAAATAGCAGATCTACAAGCTCACAATGTGTCGCATCGCGACACATTGTGGGCTTGTAGTAGGGGTGTGCCGATATATCGTCCCGCGATATATCGCGATACGTTTTCGTGACGATATGTATCCTTTTGAGAAAAAAAAATATCGTTAAAAAAAACGTTTTTTCCGGGGTCAGGTGTCACACTATTGCCCTATTTGGATTCAAAACGGCTATTGTAGCTGAAAAGCTACAAGTTTGCATGTCTGAATAATGCAAAAACTGAATTATTTGTTTGCATTTGAATTCAATAATAATAGAATTCAATAATAATAGAATAATGAATAAATTTCATGAAATTTCATGAAATTTCATGAAATTTCATGAAATTTCATGAAATTTCATGAAATTTCATGAAATTTCATGAAATTTCTGAATGAAAAAATAGAATTCAATAATAATAGAATAATGCAAAAACAGAATTATTTGTTTGCATTTGCTTTTTTTTCTCCCCCATATATTTTCATAATAAAAAAGTGCGTATCGTATCGAAATTGTGAGCCCAATATCGTATCGTATCGTTTCGGCACACCCCTAGCTTGTAGATCTGCTATTTTCAAATGGCTGAAATGTATACAGAGCTGTAATAATAATCAAAATCTACAAAGTAACTAGTAACTTAAGTTTTCAAATAATTGTAGTGGAGTAAAAGCACAATATTTGGATCCGAGATGTACTGTAGTGGAGTAGAAGTAAAAGTATTGGAAATGGAAATACTCAAGTAAAGTACAAATACCTCAAAATTGTACTTAAGTACAGTACTTAAGTAAATGTACTTAGTTACTTTCCACCTCTGCCCATCAGCGCTAAATGTCTTGTGTACGCTTAAGTCCCTGAACTTTAAAAAAACTAAACTGGCTAAACTAAAAAGTCAAAATGAAATTTTAAAAAAAATTATGAAAACTGCTAAACTATAATAACAATAGTCTCTGTCGGGTCAAAACCTCATTATGTCCTATGTTACTTTTCAGGATTTTAATTCAAAAGTAGCAAAAATAGCAGATCTACAAGCTTGCAGATCTTCTACTTTCTGTCGGTTTCTGTCCGACAGCAATGATAACTATGTTCCAGTGCAGGTATCAGACCACCTTGTGCTGCAATGTATATCCTTTCAACAGCCGGGAACATTTAGAGAGTTCTGGGCCGACAGACAACCAGAGAAACATGAGTTACCGTCCCCAAATTCAATTACATTTCAACGGCCCAGCTGAGGAAAAGAAAGACCCTGTGCCTCCCATCTATTTCAATTAAAAGATAGCGGCAGACTCCCCCATTTCTCCCCGATAAATACAAATGAACAGAAACACTCAATGGCGGTGAAATAAATAATACAAGGGAGAAAAGAAAAAAAACTGCCATCTCTACTGCAGCTGGCTGTGAAACTAAGAATGAAAAATGAAAGATTTTCAAATTTGGTGTGTGTGTGTGTGTGTGTGTGTGTTGGGGGAAGGGGGCAGTGAGTCAGCTCTTAATCCGTGTCCAGAACCCAGAAGGTGGCATTACCCATGTTCTGCTCCGGGTCTGGGAAAAGGGAACTCCAGTTATGCACAGAGCCTATTCTGGTAAGTGCTGCAACATAATCCATTTCTGACACCTTTGGTTGGGGTCATAAAACTGCTATTTTCACTATTTGAACACTTTTGAAAATGTCTGGATTTTTTTTTTTACATCTGAAAAACTTGGCTATTTACTCATGAACCATACAACTGCAACAAAGGCACTCAGGTGGTGCAGGGGTAAAGTACCTGCGGTCTAAAGCGTTGGTTCTCAAAGTGGGGTCTGGGGACCCCACTTTGAGACCCAGGGGGTCCCCAGCCAAAGTAGTGGGGGCTCCTCACTGGCAGGTGAGCCTGTAGGGCACCAACAGCAGTGGCAACACAGAAACGAGTTAACCCATTAAGGCCGGGAAAGCATCCGTGTCATTTTTTTGGCTGTTCAAAAATATCAGATATACAAGCTCATAGAGCTTGTAGATCTGCTATTTTAGACAAATCGTGAACATTTGGGGGGTCTTCTGAAACTTCTGGGGGTCCCTGGAACAACATAATTTTAGATGGGGGTCTGCGGCCAAATACATATAATTTTGGGGGTCCTTGACATGGAAAGGTTTTGAGCATCACCGATATTATAGCAACATTATATATATTTTTTAAACTGTTAGAGATTTAGAAGACATTTGTAGAATCCCCTAGAGGCAAAGATTTGAGTTACAAATGTTCGCTTTAAAAAATATATACAGTATATCGTCAGTGTCCGGGACGAACCAGCTAACTCAATTTTCAGCTTTTTTTTATTTTTTCATAAATCAACGCTATTGAACACCCTTTACGTCTGTGTAAAAAATCAAAACATTTGAACCAATGAAAAGTATTAAAAAGCGCCTCTGACGAAAACTCCCAACTCCATTGGATCCTCAAACTGTCCGTCAAAAACAAACAACTCCCCCCTCTCCTCTCCAGTGCTCCTTTTTAACAGCATGAGCAGAGCGCGCTGCGCAGTGAACGAGGAGGAGGATCACGTTACAAACTCCCCGTAGTCTGTTAAAACTATGCAGTGTACCTGTTTATCAAACTTAGCACTGACGCTAATGTTATGAAAACAAGTAATTATATTTCTAAAATCTATGAAGTGTTCAATGAGGAGAGCAATGTGACAAGAAGAAAGGCATTCATAGCATTTCTGTCGCGCTGACACCTCTCCCTCAGCAGCGAGTGGAGCTATTGTTTGGACAACAACTCCATTTCAGCTTGATTTCTGCTCGTCTGAAATTACTAACTCCACTAGCGCTGGGTAAAGTGTTGATTTACCCGCGATTTGGGTAAAGTGTTGATAATATAATGACACATGCAAGTATCTGACAATATATAAAGTCACTATACCAACTTTGATGAGGCAGTATTGATTTGTTTTAAAAATATAAGGTTTTCTTCATTTCCTGAAAAACTTATATTTTGTTTTCTCGTTTCCTGAACAATGAGCGTTTTGGAGTTAGTGGTTTCAGGCTGGATAGCAGATATGTTCAAAGATTTGCACACATTTTCAGATTTTTTTTGAAAAATGGCAGATCTACAAGCCCAGCTATGAGCTTGTAGATCTGCTATTTTCGAATAGCCAAGGAAATAAAAAAATTACACACAAATGCGTTCCCGGTCTTAAGGGGGTTAATTGGCATAATGACTCAATTGGGAGGAGGGAAGCCAGGTGGGGATGGTGATTGGTCACTGCTTGTATTCCATACGGGAGGGAGGAGTAGGACGAAGGCCTCTGCGTCCTCCCGGTGGGGGCTCCTCACTGGCAGGTGAGTCAGTAGGATACAACAGCAGTGACAACACACTAATGTGTGTGTGTGTGTGTGTGTGTGTGGGGGGGGGGGGGGGTAATCAATTGACATAGCAACTAAATTGGGGAGGAAAAAGGCAAGAAAACATATATAAATAAGATAATAATAAATGGAAAAAAAGAATCAATTGGGAGGAAAGAATTGAGTCGAAAATAATTGGCTACTCTAAATTCAGACAGAAGTGTAAGAGGTCCAGTGGTCCTGGTCATGGTTCTGAACACCAAACTTCGCTGGACGCCTGAGAACCGGTGCCAATTTGGCACCGGTTCTTGATTGGTCAGAACTGAAGAACGATAAGCTCCTGGACAAATGGTGTTGCTATGGGGCGTTTGACAGTCAATTCATTCTAACAAAGAGTTTAACAAACACGGGCTTCACTGCGGTGGAGCGCTCCAGTATACTAACAGCTGCTGAGGTGGTTTTAAAGACCCATTATTAGCAAGGTAGCGATCATAGACTGTTTTATAGTGCCAATAATCTAAATAATAAACTAAAATAATAATAAGATTATGGAAAAGGCAAAGCAGTGCATTTTGGGCTGCTTTCACTCGGACACCCAAAAAATTTGATCAAGGTCTTCAACTTGGTGTTCGGGACCCATAGGGGGTCCTCAGAGTTACTACAGGGGGGCCGCCAAATCTTTGTGTGAAAGGAACAATTTTTTTTACATTAACCACTTGAACCCTAGCATCCCTATTCTAAGGAGGACGTTAGCCGAAAATAGCAGATCTACAGCAGATCTACAAGCTCACTTGTAGAGCTGCTATTTTCGTCAAAGAGGTTCGGTGTAGAGGGGGAAAGGATCAGACCAAGCACAGAGTGAAAGTTTAAAAGTTTACTAATTATTGACAGTTTAAGTGGTTAAATGTCTGAAAATACATATTAACATGAATCCAACACAACACTGATGATAGTTGCTGTCAAACAAGTCTATGAAGCTATCTATGAAATAGTTTAATATGCAACACAATTACATACAATATGTATTTGTCCCTGCTTCATCTCCCTGTCAGCTAAGGGGTCCTTGAACACCCCCTGAATTAGATTAAAACAATTAGTGATGTCACATGGCCACTCCCACATGGTCATCATAGACGGGAAGAGTGACATCATGGGAGGACAGATGCCATCAAGTGAAGGGTCCAGATGTTGTTAGTGTGAGCAGTGCTGCTTTACAGCCATAATAAACAATGGCAGTGAAATCACTGACTAAAAAGCCCCATTCCCCCAAGTCGACGCAAAACACAAACATCGTAAAAGCAAGAGAGAAACGAAACGGGGGGGGAGGGGGGGAACAAAAAAACTAAGCCAGAGAACTTAGCGGAGCGAGAGAGACAACATTAAAGGAAATATTGATTCCGTCTGTCCGAGCTAGGCATCATGGTCAATAAAGTCTGTACTTGTGGCCTTAATGGCGTTGCCGGGGTGATGCGACAGAGGGGCGGGGTAACTTTAGCTCTGTCCCTGTGGCAACAATGACCACATAAAAGAGGACAGATAAAAGAAAAAAAAGAGAAAAAAAAAACATCCAAGCCTGCGAGGTCAAAGCCAACCAGATGCTCGTGTCTAAATTTTCTTCTTTACAGGCGTGAGGCAGAGAATGCATTTCTTTATCAATGGCAATTAGTCCACAGGTTGGTGGGTTTTAGACTGTGTTGAGTGTAACCACGGAAACACACACACACACACACACACACACATACCAGATATACTGCTTTACTGTCCGTTTCTCCATCTGGTAGAGCAACAGGCACGTAACTCTCTCTCTCTCCGTCTCTCACACGCACACACACGCACACACGTACGTGGTGGAAAGTAAATAAGTACATTTACATATAAGTACTGTACTTAAGTACAAATCTGAGGTATTTTTACTTTACTGGAGTACAATTGTCAATAAAAAATTGTACTTCTACTCCACGACATCTCAGAGGCAAATATTGTACTTTTTACTCCAATACAATTTGACAACTTTAGTTACTAGTTACTTTGTAGATTTTGATTATTATTACAAAACCACTTCAGACCTATATATACTATATACTATATATATATATATATACTTCAAAATAGCTCACAACGACGCGTTGAGCTTGTAGATCAATTTTCAAAGGATTTTTATACATTTGAAAACTTGTGAAATGGGACGTTCTGCCTAATGAGAACTTTTAATTTTGATACTTTAAGTACATTTTGATGCCAATACTTTTGCACTATTACTCAAGTGAATTTTGAACACCGAACTCGAGTATTTCTATAATAGGGTTTTGATACTTTTACTTAAGTAAAACACACACACACACACACACACACACACACACACACACACACACACACACACACACACACACACACACACACACACACACACACACACACACACACACACACACACACACACACACACACACACACACACACACACACACACACACACACAGCCAGAGAGTGTTGTGGAGAAACAGGGATAAAAGGATAATAAACAGAATTGCACGAACGCACACAAATTCTACAAATTAAAAACAACACAAACATAGGCTACGCACGTTTGTGCAGACAGAAGCTGCCCAGATGATTGCTTATTTAAACATGCTTGCTCACAATCACAAAGGCCTTTCACATTGAAGAGGTAGCTTAACAGGCCCAAACACAAATAAATAATGAAGCCATCTTCTTCACACATCAAGGCCCAAATTGCCACGACAATCATTGCAATCATTCGAATTAATTGCGAGGAGGAAAGTGTAATTTTGATGTACTTATTTCCTAACAGCAGCAGTCAATAACTACACACAGGAAGCAGTTCATTTAAAAAGAAACAATTAACCAAACGGGGTTGGAAAAAGTCAATAGACAAATAATTTCTGAACAACCCGGAATTGTCTTAACATAAATCTTCACTTCTGGGGGTCCCTGGCACAAAACATTTTCAGAACCCCTCAGAAATCCCTCAGGCAAAAGGCTAATCTAAATCTCGGAGGGTTTGCACTCTTGACTCGAGGCTTAAAACAAAAGGTACAGCCAGGTGCAACTGAAGAAGCTCTCATACGGACAAAAGGACGCTGAGGCTCTAAATATCTATGTTTTAATTACTAAAGTGAAAAGGGTGACACAAGGAGCGGGCGTGTCGGTCCTCAGACCATCATCAACAATTAAAAAGTTTGAGAACTGTGAACCACGGATTTATACAGTACAGACCTGCGTGTAGTGTTCATTTATACAGTACCATACAGACCTGTACAGTATGTAGTGTTTATTTTTTACCATACAGACTCGTGTTTAGACAGTACAGACATGTCTGTATGTTTATTTATACCGTACTGACCTGTACAGTATGTAGTGTTTATTTATACAGTGCATACTTGTAGTGTACAGTATGTAGCTACATACCTGTATGTAGTGTGTATTTATACAGTATATACTTGTATGTAGTGTGTATTTATACAGTATATACTTGTATGTAGTGTGTATTTATACAGTATATACTTGTATGTAGTGTGTATTTATACAGTACATACCTGTATGTAGTGTGTATTTATACAGTATATACTTGTATGTAGTGTGTATTTATACAGTATATACTTGTATGTAGCGTGTATTTATACAGTACATACCTGTATGTAGCGTGTATTTATACAGTATATACTTGTATGTAGTGTGTATTTATACAGTACATACCTGTATGTAGTGTGTATTTATACAGTACATACTTGTATGTAGTGTTTATTTATACAGTACATACTTGTATGTAGTGTTTTTATTAATACAGTACATACTTGTATGTAGTGTTTATTTATACAGTACATACTTGTATGTAGTGTTTATTTATACAGTATATACTTGTATGTAGTGTGTATTTATACAGTACAGACCTGTATACGAGTAGTGTTTATTTATACAGTATAGACATCATGAACTTCAGTTATAAAATGGTTTGTAGGTGTGTTACATACTAGGACTTCATTTTGGGTCTGGCAGAACCAGGTCTCCTGGTCTTGTTATTTATACAGTACAGACCTGTATGTAGTGTTCATTTATACAGTACAGACCTGTATACGAGTAGTGTTTATTTATACAGTACAGACCTGACTGCGGTGACTAATCAAAGTTGTTCATTCATCAGACACTTGGAACTCATCCAAGACCCATTAAAGAGGAAAAGCGAAGTGTTTATTGGACATTATGGAACGGAACGCATGCACCTGCTTCTTTGTGGAGGAGAGGAGAGGAGAGGAGAGGAGAGGAGAGGAGAGGAGAGGAGAGGAGATGGAAGATGCTTTCTTAGATGGAGGGTTGATTCTTCATCAGGCCTGCCTAATGGATCGCCCACTCAGCGCCCAGGAAATTACCTCAAGACGTCGTGCTCCTCTGCTAAGGCATGATTAATTGATCCAGCAAAGAAAGAGGAGTGTGTGTGTGTGTGTGTGTGTGTGTGTGTGTGTGTGTGTGTGTGTGTTACAAAATGGCAGAATGAGTTCTGATGTGCTTCGGAAGAAGGTGGAGATTGGAAACGGTGGGGGGGGGGGGATTTGGGACTGACCTTTTTGACTATTAATGAGCGCAGAAAGTGGCTCACATTTGAAAATGTCTTTTTTCTAATGAAATCCTGAACCTAGACTTGAAAACATGGTGAGGAACCATGGTGAACACTGTCTGTCGGGTGGTAACCTCATATGTCCAAAAACTGTTCACTTTTCAGGATTCAAATTCCAAAGCATCAAAAGTAGTAGATCTACAAGCTCAAAACGCGTCGCTTGTGGATCTGCTACTTTTGAGTGATGCTGTAGTATGATCTAGTGTGTGTGTATGTGTCTCACCAGTCTTGCAGTTCTTGTTGTGCCTTGGCTCTTTGCTCCTCCATGCCTTGAGACAATTCATCAGTGATCCTCTTCCTCAAGGTCTCTCCATCAACTAGAGAGAGAGAGAGAGATACAGAGAGAGAGAGAGAGAGATGCATAAGTAAACATGTTCAATTTATCTGCTAAGCCAGTGGTTCTCAACCTTTACAGGCCGCGACCCCCCAAAATAATCATATTTGAACTGGGGACCCCCCAAAATAATCATATTTGAACTGGGGACCCCCCAAAATAATCATATTTGAACTGGGGACCCCCCAAAAATAATCATATTTGAACTGGGGACCCCCCAAAATAATGATAATGAACTGGGGACCCCACACCCTGACAAGCACTCGGAGTTGTAGGAGTTGAGGCATTATATCTTCGGTTCCTCAGATAAATATTATAAAAATAGCAGATCTACAAGCTGAGGCGTTGTGGATCGGCTGTTTTCACAACGGCAGAATACCAACGAGATCAAAGAGAGACGCACTAACTAGTGTGCGCGCGTGCGTGCGTGCGTGCGTGCGTGCGTGCGTGCGTGCGTGCGTGCGTGCGTGCGTGCGTGCGTGCGTGCGTGCGTGCGTGCGTGCGTGCGTGCGTGCGTGCGTGCGTGCGTGCGTGCGTGCGTGCGTGCGTGCGTGCGTGCGTGCGTGCGTGCGTGCGTGCGTGCGTGCGTGCGTGCGTGCGTACGCATGTATGACTGTGCATAGACTGCATATACAAACATTATCTGCACTGGTAATATAATTGCCAGAGAAAGAAAAGAGAGAAAAAGACAACATTTACACAGTCAGCCTCCTCAGTGATTTAGTTATTAACCCATTAGGACCTGAGGCCGATTCTAACGTCTTCTAAATCCTAACAGTTTTCTGAAAAAACTTAAGTTGCTTGCTATATCAGTGATGCTCAAACTTTTTTCATGCGGAGGACCCCCAAAATGATATGTATTTGGCCGCCGACCCCCATCTCAAAATAGTTTGTTCCAGGCACCCCCTAGAAGCAAAGTTTTTAGTTAAAAATGTTCGCTTAAAAAAAATATATATTCAAAGATTTGCAAAAAAAAAATAAGATTTTTCAAAAACAGCAGATCGCCACGCTACGAGCTTGTATATCTGCTATTTTTTAATAGCCAAAGTATAAAATAATGGTTAAAGTGGTGCTAAAATCTAAAGTGACGCAGGTGCTTTCCTGGTTTGAATGTGTTAAAGTAGAGGGAGTCTGCTGGTGCTTTTATCTCTCATACAGGGTGCTTCGCTGTGAGCTATAAAACGTAATGGAGTGTTTGTAAAGATTGTGTCTTCAGATCGTGCGCAAGTGATTGTGTGTGCGGGTGCGGGTGCCTGTGTCTGTGTGTGTGTGTGTGTGTGTGTGCGTGTGTAATGGTGTACAAAAGTACATTTACTCAAGTACTGTACTTGAGTACGATTTTGAGGTATTTTTTTACTTTCTTCAGTATTTCCAATACTTTTATTTCTACTCCACTACATCGCAGAGACAAATATTGTACTTTTTACTCCAATACAATTACTTGACAGCTTTAGTTACTTTGCAGATTTCCATTATTATCACAAAACATACGTGAACCACTTCAGCCTTATATACATTTCGGCCATTTGAAAATTGCAGATCTACAGTACAAGCTCACAATTGTGAGCTTGTAGATCTGCTTTTTTCAAAAGATGTACTGTATATACATTTTGAACTTCTGAAAAAGGACATTCTGCACAATGAGTACTTTTACTTTAGGTACTTTAAGTATATGTTGATGCATATACTTTTGTGCTTTTACACTTTGAATACTGGAATTTGACTTGTCACAGAGTATTTCTACACTGCAGTATTGATACTTACTTACTTAAGTAAAACATGAGTGAGTACTTCTTCCATCACTGGGTGTGTGTGCGTGTGCGTGTGCGTGCGTGTGTGTGTGCGTGTGTGCGTGCTCGCTGTGAGTGCAGTGAGGTGGGACTGGGCGTCTTGTAGCCTGCGGGCTGCGATGGATGTCTTATGAAGCAAGAGATGGAAAGCAGAGGGGAGTGTCTGGGAGTCTACTACAACCGACACACATCGGCAATGACCTGCCCTATTAATGCAGAGTGTCCAAACACACACACACACACACACACACACACACACACAGAGAAAACGCACTATGAAACCGCAGTAGTCTCCTCCATCCTCCTTCTCCATGTCGCTGGTGTGTCATACATGTCTGCCCGCATGTCTCCTCTGTCCTATCTTGGCAGGTAATTAAGCATGAAAGTAAAGAAGGCGGGCGGGCGGGCGGGCATGCGGCGGGGAGGGGGAAGAGGGGAGAGGGGGGGGGGTGTCTCCAAAACGTGCTCTGAAGACAGAAGTGCTGCCATGCAGCGCTGCTGCACCACTGCGGTAGCAGGGAGGAGGAGCAGCCCCCCCCCCCCCTCCACCACCACCGCCACCGCAACCGCACTGGATGGACAGGATAATCCCTATTGTCACACTCCATTATTAATACTAGTGTTGTTTCCATTAGGGATGGGACGATATGATAAATCACATGTTATGATTACTGTGGCAAAAATAGTTGTGATTAACGATATTATCACCATAATCAAAAACGTAAAACTTGCAACGCAGAGATCAGATTTCTTTTTTTTTATCCCACGATTTTGTAACCCATTGTTTTCACCCAGTGCCAATTTCCCATGTAATCCTGGGCTACTACATCCCCTGCCAGGGATGTAGTAGCACGGGGAAAAATGACCGGCGCGTTTCACTGTTGTAGCGCTCCTTTAGCAGCCGCTGCGTCTACATTTCGCAGTTTTTCGCTTTTCTTTTTTACGCCGTTTGGTGTGTCTCCCCCCCCCCCCCCAGGTTGGTGCCCTGTGCTTCAGCACCTCAAGCCCGATGGATAAGCCACCACTGCCCAACGTCCCTAGTGGAAATCGAACCCAGGACAGTCTAGCTGTGAGGCGACAGCGCTACCGACTGCGCCACTGTGCCCGCTGATATCAGCTATATTTGGCAAATAGATTTGTGTAGAGTGAAATAAGAGCATACTGCACCAAATGCACTCTTTATAAGTCAGTTTTATCAAGTATAGAAGGTTTAAGTGGTGCTGAAATTGCAGCTCAACAAAAGCGAATTCATCCTAGTGTACGACGGATGACAATTTCACGATAATTTAAATCTCTGCGATACGATTATTGTGAGCGTTTTTTTTTATCACAATAAACAATATCGATTATCGTCCCATCCCTAGTAAACCTCCATGGCAGCGGCAGGCAGGCCGGCCGGGCGAGGAGGATCGGGGACACGTGCACACACACGCACATACATACGTACACACACACGTGTGCACGGGGATGGGTGGTGAGCGAGCTCACGGAAAATCCAATTTAAAAACTAAATGAACTAATCTATAAAGATATAAAATGAACACGGGCATTCCTTTACTCTCAGCTTGGGACTCGACTCGACTCCGGCCAGTAATCCAACAACATCTCTTCAATGGTCTTGTGACTTGGCTCAATTGTCATTTAATGACGTGCTGCTGCTGATGGGAGGTCATTTTAATTTGGAGGTTTCACATCTGCGCCCCGTTTTTTTTTTGTGGTCCTCGCGCAGGCTGCAGTGCCATAAAAGCACTGGTCTTTTGTCATGAAACCCTTTTAAAGCTCCCAATCGGGACTTTGGTATCCATTAACAAATCATTATTTTATCCATTTTGGACCGTGGAGCCAGGTTACATAATACTGACTGGCATCTTTACAGTGGATGATGGAGACACTCTGTCTCCATGTAATCATAATGGGGGGAGGGGGGGTGACTCTAAACATCTGCGTTAAGTGGGATTTTGTCATAAATCACGTTCATTTGATTCCACAGCGGATGTAAAAGGCGTTGGGAACAACTGAATGAACACATACGGTTCTGACTAGCACCTCACGCACAAGTGTTGCCGGATTTTGTGAGAGAAATGAGCAACCCAGGTCTATGAAAACAAGCCCAAAAGAAGCGACTATTAGGCCACATGACTTAGATCTGCTTGTAGATCTTCTTTTCTCGAAACATTTTAACTACACAAATCTGGTACAGGGGTCCCTGGACAAAATGTTTTCAGATGGGGGATCTGGGGACAAATAGATAGGGGTCCTTGCCCAGACAATATTAAAGAACCACTAGTTTAAACAACATTAGGAAACAAGCCCAAATAAGCAACTACACTTTAGAAACAAGCCCCCCAAAACAGCAACCACCGACGCGACTACCAATATTTACAAGCCACTTTACAGAAAAAGAAGCCCAAAGTCGCTTATAATAAGCAGACATGGCAACGCTGCTCACAAGCCAAGTCAACAAACAAAAACCTGAGAGCATTTCTGTGACTTGATCTTGTAACAAACTCTTTGGGGTATTCCTCCTCCTCCTCTCTTTGGCCTTGCAGAGAGACTTGGGTGATAAACATCCACTCCTAATGGAGGAACAGGAGGAGAGATGGAGGGATGAGAGGCACGGAGAGAGAGAAAGCGATTCTGTGTTCCCAACAGGGAGCATGGGGTTCACTGAGTTTACACCTCAAAGCCGGCCTTGAATAGGGCACACTTCACTTCACTGTTTGTGTGCGCGCGTGTGCTTGTGTGTCTGTGTGTGTGTGTGTGTGTGTGTGTGTGTGTGTGACTATACTTGTGAGGGCCAAATGTCCCCACAAATATTGTACAATTTGCAAAATGGACATCGTGAGGACAATTTTACAGCAATCCTCCCAGTAGTAGGTATACGGTATAGTACTCTCTGTGTGCCAATTAAAACGGAGCAGGCAACAACCACCACTATATTGGCACACGGTGCTCCTGGACTGCACGATCTCTCTGACGCTCTAAAAACTGCAATTATCTCCCAAGTAAAAACCTACCCCTCGAGTGATTCAGCAACTCTCAAATCAAATAAAAGCCAAATCTGCATCTCACTCACGGCTATACTTCATTCAACTCCCCTAGCTGCTTGCACTTCAATTACTCACCTTGCTTTTCATGTTAACACATTTAAACCGGGAAAGCATCTGTGTCATTTTAGAAAATCTGGATAATTTGTGCAAATCTTTGGCTATACATTTCTAAAGCGAACATTTTAACTCAAATATTTGCTTCTGGGCGTCCCTGGAACAAATGTTTTGAGATGGGGGTCGGCGGCCAAATTAATACATATAATTTTGGGGGTCCTCTGGAGGGAAACATAGGCCTACGTTTTTCAGAAAACTGTTAGGATTCAGAAGACATTTGAGGAATCTGCCTCAGGTCTTAATGGGTTAACACTAAGAGGCACCATGATGTGAAACTTACGCATAAATACACATTTCATGCATCATGCCTAAACATTTCTGAGTGAAAAAAGCACTGTGGGGAGTCTTTCGGCTTGTTACCATTCATTACAGAACGGGTTGATCAAAACGGAGGACATCGTGAGGTAAGACGAGTTCAAAACGTTACGCGATAAAAGTGAATTAAAGATACGACTCCAACTGGCACCGCAGACCTCCTCAGCATGGCTGAAATCGGTCAAAATTCTGCGAAACACCCTTAGCCTGGGGTCTTCAACGTTTTTCAGGCCAAGGACCCCTTATGTGAGAGAGAGATGAAGCAGGTACCCCCACTACATCATCCTATACTCATCCTCTGTGGCTCTGTGTGTGTGTGTGTGTGTGTGTGTGTGTGTGTGTGTGTGTGTGTGTGTGTGTGTGTGTGTGTGTGTGTGTGTGTGTGTGTGTCCAAAATCTCTTCTGCCCGGTTCTCCTCAGTGGCTGGAGCAATTGATCTGCATTTGCACACAGCCATTGACCATTACCATGTGCACTGAACACCGAAGCCCGTTTTTCGCTTTCCCCAAATGTCAGCTGTTTATTAGCGTTTTTGTGTTCGCTGGCTCCCGGGTTGCCAAATCATGTGCGTGAAACAAGCGCCGGTGTTGCCACATCCGTGAAACAAGCGGACCATGACGCACTTTGGGTGCTCATACCGGTATGGTCTAGTATTATATAACATTGTGTTGCAAATTCGACTGTTTCATAGATAGCTTCATAGACTTGTTTGACAGCACTATCATCAGTGTACGTTGGATTCATGTTCTTGTGTATTTTCAGACAGTTAACACATTGGCTGCCAAATCTTTTTTTTTTTTTTTTTTTTTTCTTGTTTTTTGACCCAAAGACCAAGGAGATATGATTTATCGAAGATTTAAACTCCTATCCACTTCCTTGTTAACTTAAAAACTTAAAAATTCTGTATCTCGGCTCCTGAGTACTTTTTTTTTCAATGAAAAATCTCTGGCAGGCAACAGCTAAAAATCTGAAATAATTGGCAGCCAATGTGTTAACCACTCTCAATACTTCTGCTCTTTTTTCCCCCTATACCAAATCTCTTTGCCGAAAATAGCAGATCTACAAGCTACAACGCCTTGCTTGTAGACCTGCTATTTTCGGCTAATGTTCCCCTCAGAAAAAGGGATGCTAGGGTTCAATACTTCTGCTCTTTTTTCCCCCTATACCAAATCTCTTTGCCGAAAATAGCAGATCTACAAGCTACAACGCCTTGCTTGTAGACCTGCTATTTTCGGCTAATGTTCCCCTCAGAAAAATGGATGCTAGGGTTCAAGTTCATGAAAAAAAAGAAGTTCCTATCACACAAAGATTTCACGCTGTAGTAACTCTGAGGACCCCCTGTTGAAGACCCCTGCTCTTACCCCATAGGCCATATATGCCACCATCCATCATTCCATCCACCTCTAGTGATACATCAAACCATCTCTCATCTTACTCTCTCCACCTTCCCGCTATTTCCCCCCTTTTTAAAACACATGAACTCTAGCATCCCCATTCTGGAGCAAACATTAGGCCAAAATAGACCAAATATATAATAGATACAAGTTCACAACGCGTTGCAAAGTGCCACGTTGTGGATGGATGGATGGATGGATCATTGTATTTTGTCATTGAACAAAATAGAATGAGTGTACAACGAAATGATCTTGATGGCATCAATCCAATGCAAAAAGAGCGATACAATGCATAGATGTTGGTAGCAGCATAGGTACTAATAAATAAACGATAAAAAAAGTCTTAAAAAGCTTGTAGATGGGAAATTTTATAAGAGGTTTGTTGTAGAGGGAAATACTAGCAGACCTGGTATTGAGCCCTGGGGCGCTGAAATCCGTCTGATTACAGATTCCACTGTTTACATACTGCAACATGCCCCAAAGCATTTCATCAGACTGTAACTGTTTTGACATGCGCTTCCGCCTGCTTTTTACATCGATTTAACAACATGACAGATTCTCGCATCATAAATACTGAACTTTGGGCACAAACTAACAGTTAGAGAGTGAGACAGCGACACGTGGTGAAAATACATCAGCGGGTTGAGGGAAAGGGTCGTGCGGCGAAGGGCCTCGGCAGACGGCGGCGCAGAAGAGCGATGCCTGTGACTGACGGCTGACAGCTTTTTGCCGTATGGCATAACCTCCAGGAGAGGGACAGCTGAGCTGTCAGTCACCATGCTGTCAGAACACAGCATGGAGGAGCAAATGCTCATCTTAGTTTGACAGTAGTCACAACTCAGGAGGGTATAAACTCACCTCTCCGTTGATCTCAGCACACGAGAGAGAGAGAGTGTCATTTTAAGATTTCTTTGGCTATTCAAAAATAGCAGATCTACAAGCTCATAGGAGTGCCGCGCTATGAGCTTGTAGATCTGCTATTTTTTTCTATATCTTGGAAAATGTGTGCAAATCTTTGAATAATATGTTCTAAAGCGAAAAAAAATTACTCCGATCTGTGCTTCTGGGGGGTCCCTGGAACAACATATTTTGAGATGGGGGTCAGCGGCCAAATACATATCATTTTGGGGGTCCTTGACACAAGTTGGAGCACCACTGATATAGCAACATACATTTTCGGTGAAGCAGAAGCAGCATTCTCCCATTACACGTAAGACAGGCAGCGGATAGCTTTAAAGCACAACTCAGGACCTATTTCTTCACTCTTGCTTTTAGTTGATTTTTAAATCTCTGTGTTGTTATTCATGTCCTCAATGTCTGTTTGCCTGATTCACTGTCTTTTTTGCTATATATATATTTGTTCATGTTGTTTTATGCTTTTCTTTTTTTTCTTTATTGTTAAATTATTTGTACTTTTTCTGTAAAGCACTTGTGCTTTGTATTGCTCTGTAAAGCACTTTGAGCTGCATTTCATGTCATGAAAGGTGCTATACAAATACATTGTATTATTATTTTACTACTACTACTACAATGTATTATTATTTTACTACTACTACTACTACTACATTGTATTATTATTTTACTACTACTACTACGACGCCTCTGGAATCAATGTGCGGCATAGGTCGACTCTGGAAAATGCTAAGTACTGTATAATAGAGGGGGATTTAAGGGTACCAACAGATTAGGGCAAGTGCAAAAGGTCATTCTTAGATCAAGTGGAGAAAGTGGAGGCCTCTCCACTGCCCCTGTTAAGATAAACTCCTGCAAAAAGCTTCTCATTCAGGTCTGGTGGGGCGAGAGAGAGAGAGAGAGCGCTTCAAACACATTTCTGACAAGTGTCATGGTTTTACTGTGAGCCAATATTCTAAAATACAACCCCGGAATGGTCTAACCCAGTAAGACCTGAGGGGCCCATTCTACAAATGCCTTCTACAAATCAGCATTTCTCACGCTTTCAAACATTTACAAAAATGTAAAAACAATAGCAGATGTACAAGCTTGCTCACTGCTATTTTTGAATAGCCAACATATAAATGGATAAAGTGGTTACAGTTATTGTGTGCTACGTTAAAGGGATAGTTCACCCAAAAATGTACTTTTTTTCTACCGATTAGTCACCCCATGGAGACTTGAATTCATGGATATGTTTTAGTTTGTCACATTCCTAAGCCAATAATTTGATGACCAGCGGACCGGTAGGCAGCGGTTCAGGTAGGAGACACAAAGGTGACTCTTTGTGTCTCCTACAGGAACCGCTGCCTGTCAACAAATTATTGGCTTAGGAATGTGGCAAAAACAAGAAAATATCCATGAATTCAAGTCTCCATGGGGTGACTAATCGATAGGAAAAAAAGTCATTTTGGGGGTGAACTATCCCTTTAACTACCTTTGCTGGGGAGCTTGTAGATCTGCCATTTTTGAAAAGCCAATAGAAAAATCTAAAATGACACCGATGCTTTCCCGGTGTTAATGGGCTAAAGATACCTTTTGACGGACAGCATAAGAGGTTCATGTCGGCTTATTCTCCCACACGGACCGGCGGTAACCAGACAGCCTGACAGCCACGGTATAACATCACATCTTTCTAATGAGGGCAGTCGTAGGTGTTGAGAGGATTTTTCTCTCCTACCGCTCCTCCTTGGCCTCCCACTGGCATTGAGAATGAATCATTCTATTGTAATATGTGAGCAGTTATTGCACTCTATTGAAAAGACTTGCTCTGTTCCGAGGCTTATTGCAAAACGGTCTTCTTTTTTTTTTACTTTTCACAGCGACAGGTGGAGACAAATAGGTAATGAGAAATGTCTCCGTAGTCCTAAATACTTAGCAGTGTTTCGTTCAAAATAAGGGACGCGAGAAATCAACTTTTTTTCTGATCGAATACATTACTCCAGTCCCCCAGTTTGAGTACTTATTGCTAGAGTTGGTCCGATACCAGTATCGGAAAAGCTGCCGATACTGCCTAAAATACTGGAATCGGTATCGGCGAGTATGTCAGTCTTTGCCGATCCGATACCACAGTACTCAAATGATGATGTGTCAATTACAGTCATCAATTATTTCATATTTTGAATGCTTCAGTTGATGTCGCACTACCTGTTTTATGCTCATACTGTACTATTTACATTATTATTTTACTAACCTGTAGCTGCACTTTAACAATTATTAATGGAATTTGTATTTATTCCTAGAGCAGTGGTTCTCAAACTTTTTTTCGGAATCGGTATATCAGGAAAGAAGAAAATGGTGTCGGTACATCTCTGCAAGAAAATAAAAAGACCATAACCACATCAATAGTAATCAACAAACTATAACGGTGGCCAAATTGTCAAATAATACAAGAAACAGGCTAAAGAAGCAGACTTACAAGCTTGTAGATCAGCCATTGTCACAATATTTATCTGTGGAACCGAGTCAAACTAATTGCAAGGTCTATAATTCCAAGTGCTTGTCAGGGAGGGGGGTCCCCAGTTAAAATATGATTATTTAGGGGGGTACGAAGTTCAAATATGATTATTTTGGGGGGTCACGGCCTGAAAAGGTTGAGAACCACTGCTGTATAAGGACATTTTAGAAATGACTTTAGGGCTGTGTTTTTAGTTTAGTATTGTTATTCATAATTAGTTTGTATTGTGTATTGTAATTTTGGAGCCCCCCAACCTAAGGTTTTTCACAGTGCATGTACTCGCATGTACTACATCCTTGTGACAACAAATCTCTTGAATCTTGACATTTGTTGTTCCAATATGGAAAAAGTAATATAGTAATATAATGTGTAATATAGTATATTACTCTTGATACAAACTAATAAGTAATATAATGTATTACTTTTTAAAGGAGTAATAAGTAACATATTACTTTCCTAAGTAATATTGCCCAACACTGCCCTCTGCTGCTGTGGAGCTGTGACGGGCGTGCATCTCAGTAAGCGCGAGCCGTGACCAAAACATTGTCGAAATGTAATGTATGCAATCATTCAAATGGGCATGGTAATTAATTATGTCATTTAGAAGAACACGCGCCAGGATGAGTAGTCTTGTCCCACGATAATTCACCTTTCAACACCCCGGAAATGTGCCTTTTGAGACTCAACCATTAACTCATTGAGCGCCATTAACGTGTTTTACCGCTATGGTGCAACGTGCCTTTAACGTGTTTCACGTTTTTTTCTTTTCAGAACCCAAAATATCATTATCTGAAGATTTGCAGCTCCATCCACTCCTTGTTTAACTTATAACTGAAAAAGGCTGTATCTCGCTTCCTAAGCACTTTTTTTTTACTTAAAAATCAAAATGTGTTTTTTGAGGTGTTAAAAAGGTCTTGAAACTCATTAAATTGTCACTTCACTGTCATCTAGGGACCCCCCCCTTAAAAAAATAAATCATGTGGGGGGTCCAGAACCCCCACACCCCCAAAACCTGGGGTTCCAGACCCACAGGTTGAGAACCACTGTTCTACTTGCTGCATGCTACGTGCTGTCAAGTCTTGTGAGAATTATTTTTTTAAAGATAATTTTTGGGCTTTTTATTTTTTATATGGCTTTTTTTTATATAGTATACAGGAGACTGACAGGAAATGGAGAGAGAGAGATGGAGAGTGACACGCAGCAAAGGTCGTCGGGATCGGGATTCGAACCCGCGACACGCTGTCAGGCCGCTAATGGTGCCCGGACCGCTACGGCAGCCGTCCGGGCCAGTCTTATGAATTTATAAAACACTCTTCAGGGTATTTATTTGCTCCACTGTCATGATAAATAGGACAGGAGTCAAAACTCCTGCCTCTACATTATTAACTATACACTAGAACCTAAGAGTTCTGTCAGATAGCAAAAACAGACAAAACTGTGTCTTTTCTTTTTTTATTACGTAGAAGCAGAAACGAATAACAGCGCTGACATTTAAAATGATGGGAAAACAAAGTTGTTTTGCCAAGGGCTTTTTTCAGGATGTCTTTTTGATCATTCAAGCATTCTACCGTAGCGGAAAATATTGCAGCTACACCTAAAAAAATAAAAAATAAACAAACATTACATCAATCTAACCCATTAGAACCGGGAAAGCATCTGTGTCATTTCGATTTTTTAGCGTTGGCTACTCAAAAATAGCATATCTACAAGCTCACAGCTCGTCACTTCGTTCCACGCTGTGAGCTTGTACATCTGCTATTTTATTTATTTATTTATTTTAAATCTGGAAAGTGTGACAACTTACTGATTTAGAAGGCATTTGTGGAAATCGGCCTCAGGTCTTAATGGGCTAAAATGAATATAAATACTGTTTTCCATTCTCATCCAAACCGAGTGAATGGTACTTGACGCTATGTCTTTTGTAGTCGATTTACTTCCAACCCGTGGCACAGTTTACTTTTCTTATCTCCTCCTTCATCCAAGTCAAAGTAGCCATGGTGCTTTAGACAATAGATGGTACATACAATGGTGAATGGTGCATTTATACAAAACCTTTATCCAAAGCACTTTACAATGTGCAGTGGTGGGAAAATGTACTGTAAAAGTATCAATACTGCAATGTAGAAATATTCTATTACAAGTACTAGTCTGGAATTATAAATTTATTTGAGTAAAAGTACAAAAGTATTGGTATCAAAATGTAATTAAAGATTCCAAAAGTAGAAAGTACTCATTATGCAGAATGTCCCATTTCAAAAGTTTTCAAATGAAATGTATAAAACATCTTTTGAAAATAGCAGATCTACAAGCTCAATGCGACGCATTGTGAGCTTGTAGATCGGCTATTTTCAAATGGCCAAAGTGGATATAGTATGTGTATGTTTTGTAATAATGATCAAAATCTACAAAGTAACAAGTAATTAACGTTTTCAAATAATTGTAGTGGAGTAAAAGTACAATATTTGGATCATAGGATCATCTTTTTTTCCCCTGCATTTTTGACGAGATATGCTATTTTCAACGGCCCATAGCAAGTGAACGAGGTGTCGCAGTGAAATGTTTTTTTTTGCAGAAGCACAGTGAAAGCCTCCGTGTTTAGCGGCTTTTGGGGGATCAATCATACAGGATATAAATATTCTGTGACTACTTGAAAAGGTAAGAAAAATGAAAAATCGCTGGCACTATTGACAATTTTGTATTTATTTACTTGGCACTGAATGAGTAAGAAAAATAGCAGATTTGGAAAACCTTGATTATTATTTTTCTTTTACATAAATATTATTTTCTGGGGGGGTCCCAGGCACAAACAATTTGGGGGCCCTTGACATTCAATTTTCAAAAAGTTAGAAAAATGAATGTGAAAAAACTTGGAGAACCACTGGCCTAATTGACAGGTGAAGTTGGTGTTGTATAAACAAGGCCATTCAGTGACCCTCGTACAACACAGTGCTGTGACTCGACATTTTTACTCAGCACTCAGTATTTCAGCATGTTCCCTTTTTTATCCTACAAGGTCTCCTCAACAAACATCTTAACCCATTTAGACCGGTAAAAGCATCTGTCATTTTAGATTTTAACCACTTTAACCATCATCTTATACTTTGGCTATTCAAAAATAGCAGATCTACAAGCTCATAGCGCGGCACAGAGTGCTGCGCTATGGGCTTGTAGATCAGCCATTTTTTGAAAATCTTTGAATATAGATATTTTTAAAGCGCTTGTTTATCTGCTATTTTTGAATAGTCAAAGTATAAAATAATGGTTTAAGTGGTTACACAGATCTGCGTTCCCGGTTTTAATGGGTTAATAGGCAAACACTTCACCATCCGCTGCGGAAAAAATCCAGAAAAAAAACGTCAACTTGGATCATTGATCCAGCCTGCTAATTTAAAAGGAGAAAACAGAGGCGGAGGGAGGGGGAACCTCGTTCTTAAAAAAAGTTGCAAAGTTCAGGCCAATCCCAAAAGGTTGCGACCTTAATGAGGCAGCCATTGATTGTGTGTGTGTGTGTGTGTGTGTGTGTGTGTGTGTGTGTGTGTGTGTGTGTGTGTGTGTGTGTGTGTGTGTGTGTGTGTGTGTGTGTGTGTGTGTGTGTGTGTGTGTGTGTGTGTGTGTGTGTGTGTGTGCGCGCGCGCGCGTTGGGTAC
This sequence comes from Gymnoscopelus braueri, assembly GCF_963280865.1. Lineage (NCBI taxonomy): Eukaryota > Metazoa > Chordata > Actinopteri > Myctophiformes > Myctophidae > Gymnoscopelus > Gymnoscopelus braueri. The sequence continues at coordinate 34,071,399 of NC_137625.1, read as the reverse complement.
TATCGAGTGAGACTCCTCAGCGGTCCAGGCTGTCTCTAAATCATGCCCCGAGTGTATGTGCACGCGCACGTGTGTGTGAGCTGATTACACCACGGTCAAGGTTGAACCTCCCACACAGTGTCTATAAATATTCATTGGACGGAGGAGCCCACACACTGTGCTGGACTAATAGCCTGCTGAAAGATGTGGCTCCTCCTGGGTGAACCATGGAGAGAGGGAGAGACGAGGTGGACTTAAAGAGGAGACAGTCGGAGAAATGTGTGTGGATGGACCGGTGACATAATTGTCCCCCTGTTGAAGCCAAAGATGGTTCATTTATGAAGATACACCATCCCAATTGGAGCCACTAGAGGCAAAATCTCTTTAAAGCAGTGGTTCTTCAAACTTTTTCGATTTCAAGTATCCCCATAACTCTGAGAATGTACAAATGAAAGCAAATGGACCCATAACGTTCTCACATAGTGTTGATTTTATCAGCAATTTTTCAATATAGTCTCAATCTTAGTCTAGTTTCAATTGCCCTCGTTAGTTTTCATCATATTTAGTCTAATATGATAAATATGTATAATATTTAGTCTCGTCTTTTTTCGTGCACTAAAATGAAGACAGACTTTAGCCCGGTCTTTACTATTTCAACTACATTGTTGTCTCGTCTTGATTCATAAACGAAATTGCATTATGATTTAGTCCAAGTTATTCTTTATTCATGTGGGTGGTTGTCTCGTCTGGTCTAGTCTTCGTCCTTTGAAAAATGTGCGTTGATGAAAATATTTCATCATATAGCTTTCGATAAATGAAATCAACACTACTCTCAAGACCTGTAAGGGGTCCATGTGGAACCCGTGAGGGTCCTTGGACCACCACCGTAGTAAAGCAAGGGGAGGGAATTAAAAAGGAGCTATTCTGAAAAGGTGTCTTCAGAGCCGCGGCGGTCATCACTCTTGGTCATTGGTCGTCCTTTTTCCCCTTTTTCTCCTTCTCGCCTGCTTGTTTGAACGTGGTCGAAGGTGTACAAGGACTTGTCTAAGGCGCCGAGGCAGGAGCGTGAGGAAGTGATAATGTTACAGATTATGCCCTCCGAGCGGGTCCTGGGGTTAATGAAACTTCTGATGAGAAACGCAATTTGCTGCCTTGTCTATTATCTCCACCACCAATAAGACTGTCCTCCTTCCTCTCCCTGGGTTTTTGACCACGGGGTTTAACCCATTCAATCCGGGAAAAGCATCCGTGTCATTTTAAGATTTCTTTGGCTATTCAAAAATAGCAGATATACAAGCTCATAGCGCGGCAATAGAGCTGCTATTTATTTGTTTTAGCGCGAAAATGTGTGCAAATCTATTATTATTATTTTTTTAAGGGAACATTTTTAACTCAAATCTTTGCTTTTGGGGATTCTACAAAATGTCTTCTAAATCCTAACAGTTTTTTGAAAAAACGTGTGTTGCTATAATCAGTGGTTCTCAAACTTTTTCATGCCAAGGGCCCCCAAAATTATATGTAGTTGGCGGACCCCCCATCCATCTCAAAATATGTTGTTCCAGGGACCCCCCAGAAGCAAAGATTTGAGTTACAAATGTTCACTTTAAAAATATATACATTCAAAGATTTGCACAAAATGTTCACGATTATTCAAAAATAGCAGATCTACAAGCTCATAGCGCGGCACTCGGTGCCACGCTATGAGCTTGTATATCTGATATTTTTGAATAGCCAAAGATATCTAAAATTATACAGAATGCGTGCGTTCCCGGTTTTAATGGGTTAACGATTGGAGGAAATCAAGAGCAAGGGGAGGGGAAGAAAGGAAAAAAACCTGTCGAAAAAGATGATGAGTTTTTAATCTCTTTAACATTTACATGTCCTACTTGGGGACTGACACGGGGCTCTGTCGATACGGAACACACTCCGACCCTGAACCAAGCTTCCCTTCAAGGACCCCCAGACAGTGTTTATCATATCAGAACCTGTTCTCCAGGTTGATCCTGAGGGCCTATCGCTAGCTATCTGAAGCACCTCTCTCCCCTCCTCTGTGGGATTTGGACGAAGACGTGACAGTGAGTGAATTATGAGTCGCTTGGTTTGGTGGGCTGTGAATGTCACAGACTTAGCCTGGGACCAGACGAATCTGCCAGTGCAAAAAAAAATTGCACTCGGCGATTTGGGTCTGGCACCGCTCCGTTGTGAATCCATTTCCTGGTCCAGAAGTCTGGGGTGACCAATCAGGGCCCAGTATTCAAATATGGGAGACTGTGATTGGTAGTTGGTTGTAGGTCTAACCAATTGCGTCCAGAGCCATTGTTTTGATGCCGCCCCCTTGGAAAAAAAACGTCCTCATAGAAGCACCAGACTCATATCCACGCAGTGATATAGTCTGGCTACGCGAGGCTATCACAGACTGGCCTCCACACACTCTTGACCAGCGGTGGAAAGAGTACTCGCAATGTTTTACTTAAGTAAAAGTATCAATACTGCAATGTAGAAATACTCTGTTACAAGTGAAAGGCCTGTGTTCAAAATGTTACCTGAGTAAAAGTACAAAAGTATTGGCATCAAAATATACTTTAAGTACCAAAAGTAAAAGTACTAACATGTTTGAAAATAGCAGATCTACAAGCTCACAACGTGTCGCACTGCAACCGAAATGAAAGAATAAGCCATTTAACTTCAGAATGACGGTTTAAAAGAAGCAGGAGGTTTCTCATAATAGCTACACTCAACACACTCCAACCCACCGGTACAAAACATGTTGATACTGTCATATTTATCTTTTAATCTAAAAACCAATTAGCACAGACAATGGGAGAATGCTTTTTTGACAGGCAGAAAAATGAATAATAAATAATACACCACCACACTGAAGCTAGCCCAGTGCAAACGGAAAGCAGAGTTATGTCTTTGTGGAATGTGTGAATAAATGCTGATAAATGTCACACACTGTATATTACTGGTGATGATGATGATGACAACCAAACGATGTCATCAGTTAAAATATGTGACATTTAGGAGCCTTTTAAGACTTATTCAGCCCGATACCAGAGTAAACCTTTAGCCAAAAGAAAACCTGCTGCTGATAAGTGGCATGGGCAGTGTTGCCAGATTTTGCAAGAGAAACAGGCCTATGAAAACAATCTCAAAAGAAGCAACTACGATAAGTTTGACCACTTCACATAAACTGTTTGAAAATAGCAGATTTGTACATCTGCTATTTTCAAAAAATATTGGGAGGAATAAAGTGAATATATTTTGAATATATTTGAAACACAAATCTCATATGGGGGTCCCTGGCACAAAATATTTTCAGATGAGGTTCAACGGACAGATACATAATTTAATCTGGGGGTCCATGACATGAAAAAACTACATTAGGAAGGAAAGCCCAAATAAGCAACTACACTTTAGAAACAAGCCCAAAAAACGCAACCACTGATATTTACAAGCGACTTTACAGAAAAACAAGCCCAAAGTCGCTTATAATAAGCAGACATGGCAACACTGGGCATGGGAGCTGTCTTGAGTGAGATTTAAACTTGAGAGCCTGCTAAAAAAAATGCGCGTGCACAAATCTAAGGAAACGCATGTGCAAAAGAAAGCACACACACACACACACACATACACACACACACACACTTCTGTTAATGAGACCCGGTGGTTTGTTGTGTGAAACTGCGGAGGTGTCGTTTTAATCACCGGAGTTAGTGTGGCGTAGCAGAAGTTGGCCTTTTTTAATTACTTTGCCAATTGTGCACCGTCAAGGATGGGGGAGCCTCGCCCCCGCACCCCTCTGATGATGTCATCCTGTAGAAGAACTTTCTCCCACGCCCCCCCCCCCCGAACTCCCCAGACACAGCTCCCACTCACATGCCCTTCATTTGACATTGGCATGGAGGACACCAACATACCAACTCTCTCAAAGAATCAATATTGGCTTATTTAAAAAAAATTATAACAATAAAAAAACTGGTTCTTAACCCAATAAGACCGGGAACATTTTAAGATTTATTTGGCTATTCAAAAATAGCAGATATACAAGCTCATAGCGAGCTTGTAGATCTGCTTTTTTTTTTATTGTGAAAATTGGTGCAAATCTTTGAATATATATGTTGTTCAAAGCAAAAAGAAATTAAACTGAAATCTTTGCTTCTGGGAGTCGGTGGAACAAAATATTTTGAGATGGGGGTCCGCGGCCAAATAAATATAATTTTGTCGGGGAGGGGGGGGGGGGTCCTTGACATGAAAAAGTTTGAGGACCACTGACATAGAAAACTGTTAGGATTTAGAAGATATTTGTGGAATCCCCAGAAGCAAAGATTTGAGTTACAAATATTTGCTTTAAAAAAAAAATATATATATTCAAAGATTTGCACAAATTTGCATGATGTTTCTAAAAAATAGCAGATCTACAAGCTCATAGCGCGGCACTCGGTGCCGCGCTATGAGCTTGTATATCTGTTATTTTTGAATAGCCCAAAAAAATCTGAAAATTACACAGATGCGTTCCCGGTCTTAAAGGGTTAAAGGACGACGTCGCCCATTTTCCATTTTCAACGTATCTTCCTATAATTGTCTACCCCGTCTGGGTCTCAGAGGAGGGCTGTGGACAGTTCAGAAGCCTGCCTACCAGTGACATAATCGATGGTGAATCCAAGCGAATAGGAACTGCAGGCTTTCTATTACTGGAAAGTTAGCATGCTAAAAAAATCTAAATCTTGTTTGGAAAAATAAAAAGTAAAATTTTGAGGATTTTCTTTACTTTACTGCAGTATTTCCAATTGTCTCTATACTTTTACTTCTACTCCACTACACCTCAGAAGCAAATATTGTACTTTTACTCAACTACAATTATTTGAAAACTTTAGTTACTAGTTACTTTGCAGATATAAATTATTATAACACACATTAACCACTTTAGCTTTATCTTATGGGCTATTTGAAAATAGCCAATCTACAAGCCTTGTAGATCTGCTATTTTCAAATATTTTAGTACTTTTACTTTTGGTAGTTTAAAGTACATTTTGATACCAATACTTTTGTACTTTTACTCAAGTAAATTATGAATTCCAAACTTTTACTTGTAACAGACTACTTCTACATTGCAGTATTGATACTTTTACTTAAGTAAAACATTTGAGCACTTTTTCCACCACTGCTGGTAGGCGGGTTTCTGAGGTGAACTGGTCCTCCAATCTGAAGGAGGGAAAACGTCACCTTTAAGTTCACCGCTACGGTGCTGCTGAGCCAAAATGGAGAGCCACTAATTGCAGCATCAATTCATTAACGTTCTTCTTACAAGAAATAATTAATCATTTGATTAACAGTTAGGTGATAGCAATGTATCATAATATGGCTGAGGCTAAGTTGAAGTGCATTTTTTGAGGAACGAAGACTAATTAAAAATCGAAAAGTTTGAGAGTCAAATCCTCAGGTAGCCTTACAAAGAAACGCCCACACAGTAAACATTGATAGAATTCAATCTATATGGCTGCACTCTGGACAATTCTCTCCTTCCTAATGTTTCCCTCTAATTAACCAAGCGCCTGATGAGAAATCCTGTTGACTTTCAGTATTGCTCCAAAAACCCAGAATGGTACGGGGTTATTAGTTCAGGGTTGTCCCTCACTGACCTATTTGCAAAGCTCTAGGTAGCAGTGTTGATTTCGTCGACTAAAACTTTGACAAAAATGTCTGTCGACTACCTTTTTTCACTTACGAAAACGAAATAAAAACTAAGCTATGATGACTAAAACTATGACTAAATATACTGACAATTTCGTCAACAAATAAAAACTAGACTAAAATGTTAGGGAGGGACTAGCGGAGAAGAGATCCAGAAGAACTAAGACAAGTCATCATGGGTGCGCGGCGGGTGTCATAGACCGAAAATAGTTGATTGCTGCGACGCGTTGTGAGCTTGTAGATCAGCTATTTTCGGCATGCAGCTAAGTGAAAATCATTTCGATGCCATCACTACCCGCCAAAAAAATAAATCAACAGTAGAGTTAGTCGACTAAAATCTTATGATATATAGTCGACTAAAACTAGACTAAAACATTTCAGATGACTAAAATATGACTAAAACTAAACAGAATTTTATTCAAAAGACTATGACTAAAACTCAATCAAAATGTGCTGTCAAAATCAACACTACTACGTAGAATTAGAGATTTAAAAGGTGACAGTGCAAGCAGACAGAGACATTGTAATGCATGGGTCCCCAAACTTTTCAGGCCGCTATTTACACAATGTTGTTCAAATTTGGCCAATTTGGTATTAAAAAGGTCTTTAACACATTCCATGCCAGACGTTAATCTCATAATGTACTCACCAGTGCCAACGTGTTATTGTTGTTTTTTTGTTTTTTTCACGTCGCCATAGAAATCGATTGAGCTGTGCACTGTCTGTTTACATCGGCGACTTCTCACTGAATCTACCAGTGAAAACCACGTGTCAAACGGAGCTCCATGGTTGTAGTTAGAGCGGATTACGTTAAACAGTGATATGCGAGGAGAAAAAACTACAGGAAGAAAAATCAGTTTCAGTTTCGTCATTAGAACGAGGGCCGACGCGATCCCAAATAATTCTGTTTCCGGTCTTCAAACCGGAACCGGAAATGGATAAAAAAAAATCCGAAAGTGCACCTGGGGGGGGATCTACGCGATTGGCACGCTGCGGCTTTAAATAGGTTCGCATAGATCTACGCGATTGGCATTCAATGTGTTAAAGTCATTAAATTGTCACTTTATAAATGTGCAGATACCCTGTACACACTTACACTGTATGTTGGTTTATTTACTGTTGAGTGAAAAAAACATGTTGCACATTAAGCTAATCATCTGGGGACCCCCCAAAATAATTTGGGTAGGCTTGATGCAATCACATATTAAAGTTCCTGTCCCATGGTGTGGTTTAAATCCACAGACAAATCTGTGTTCAACACGTCAATAATTTTTTTCTAAAATATCCCTTTAAAGTATTTTTTGCTTTGCTCTATCTTTGCCCTCATTCAGTATTCCATATCGTATATGAATTATGCATACGTTTGATCCTCCAGAATTTGGGTGATCTAAGAGTACGCATACCAAATGCACCAGGGATGAAAACAACAAGAAAGTCACTTCCTCACTGATGGGACGTTTGGCTTCACTTAACGTCCCTGTACACCTCCTGCTTTCATTTACTAAGGCTCTGATTGATTGGCGCTCACTGTGTGACGTCGCACCTTGTCTGAGTCACGTGTCCTGTCTCATATCACCCACTCTGTTGTGTGCAGCAAACACAATTTGACACATTTGTTAATTTACTAATCGATAAGTCGACACATTCCTATGACTAATGGTCAACTAAGAACTTATTTAAATTTAATTGACTAATGGTCAACTAAGAACTTATTTATTTGAGGACAGCCCTAACAAAAACTGCACCTACTACATAAATGTTAGCATACAGTGTACCAAGTTCATCATAATGGTTTTTGAACTCACCAGCTGGTGCCGGAGCAGTTATAGGCTCAGGGACCACCTCAGGCTCTGAGGGCGCCACCTCAGGCTCTGGAGGAGCCACTGCAGGCTCTGGAGGAGCCACTGCAGGCTCAGGCTCCGTAGGGGCCACCGCAGGCTCCGGGGGGGCATCCACTGGATCGGGGACAGGAGCAGGAGCTACTGGTTCCACCGTGGGCTGAGGAGGAGGTGCAGCTGGTTCACTAGGAGCAACAAATTCATCCAGGGGAGGCGCAGCGACTTGCTCAGCAGAATCAGCAGCAGGAGCAGCAGCAGGAGCGGGCTGAGGAGGCAAAGCTTCCATTGGAGGCTGAGGGGTAGGAGGAGGAGGCGGGGCAATAGCAGGGGAGGAGGAGACGGGTTCAATTATGATGGCGGGAGGTGGAGATGATATGGGTTCAGGCTCAGGGGGAGGAGCAACGGGTTCAATTACAAGGGGAGGAGCCATGGGCTCAATTGCGGGAGGAGGCGGAGGAAGAACAGATTCAGGTTCAATTACGGGAGGAGGAGGAACAGATTCAAGTACAGGGAGAGGTTCGAGTACGGGAGAAGGAACAGATTCGAGTACAGGGGAGGAGGGTGGTTCAATTACGGGAGGCAGAGGTGGAGCAAGCACAATTATGGGTTCCACCTCCACCGGAGCAGGAGGAGCAGCCAGGGATTCAATGGGAGCGGGGTGTGAGGTTACCAGCTCGACAGCCGGAGGCGCTGCCTCACACTCAAAAGCAGGAGCAAGAGGAGATGTGAGTACCATCTCTGTGGTGATGGCGGGTACTTCTACCTGTTCCATGGGTGGAGGAGGAGGAGGAGGAGCCACCATCTCTGTGGCGGGTGGGGGTACAGGTGGGAGTACAGGGGGCTCTACGGGAGGAGGAGGCAAGGAGGTGACAGGGTCGAAGGGAGAGACGGGCTGCAGGAGCGCAGAGGGACTGAGGGTGGCGATGGAGGGAGGTGGTGATGGGGTGGCGGAGGGAGGAGGTGGTGGTGGTGGGGTGGTGGAGGACACCGCGGGGGGAGGAGGAGGAGAGGGAGGCGTGCGGAGGGGGAGGGGAGCAGGATATGGCTCCCTCATGCGGTTGATGACGTTCTCGGAAAGCTGCAAAAAAAAAAAGAGTAAGAGAATGTTTCAGTGATAGAATGATGACTATTTAAAGTAGTTTAAAGTTGATTTAAAGTTCTGCAAACAACTTCATACACATAGTTGGTGTTATCCTTTTAGCATTATTGTATAACTGTACCTCCGTACAATTTGCAAACTGTTAATAAAGTATTCAATCAATCAATCAATAAATCAATCAAAACCCCTCTAAGACACACAAACACATCCCATGCATACAGACAGTCAGGTAGCCAATATTTGCATTATAATTGTACATATAAACATACAGGTATTGTACACATACCGTACATATAAATATATTAGGGGTAATGGTACACACAGGACGTAGCTCCCATGGACTTTTAAACAGCCTTTCGCTGGTAGTTCAGATTGGGCCAAAGCAATAACAAACACTACTGGCGTTTTTTATGCCAGTGGATCCAATGTTGTTGTCGATAACAGAGGATTTAAACACATCGAAGGTCACTGAGCCGAGATATGAGATTCCTTCACCTCCGCATTTCAGCCAGAAGGTTATACCAGCCCTTTATGAACAAAAAGCTAAAGCTGCTGTTGTCAACATCTTGTCCAGGGTATCTGCTGTAGCAATCACCTCTGATGGATGGACAACATACACAGCTACGTAAGGTTACATTACAGAGACTGCTCATCACATCACCCCTGAGTGCAACATAACAGTAAGCAATGTTCTGCAAAATCACCCTTTTTATGAACAATAGGGCAGTACAGGGCTGTGTCCGGGTAGCTCAGTCGGTGGAGCACCCGTCCTTCGACCACAAGGTCATGTTCCAACTATGAGTAGCACGGCTAGTAGCACGGCTGCAGCAGATATAGCTGATCTACAAGCTTACAACGTGTCACAAAGTGACACGTTGTAGATCTGCTAATTCAGATTTGTTTTTAAATATCAACGATTATGCAAAATAATTGTGATTATCTAAAAAAAAAATGCAATTAGACGATGATGTAATAATTGTGTCAGGCCTAATCGTCATCCAAAATTAAACAATATTATTGCATATGGCATGGTTTCCTAACATGGTGCAGCCCTAATGAACAACATCTGGCATGAAGGACATGAGAGGCGGTGTTAGGAGAAGTAGGAGAATCCAGGAACAACAAAAGAAAATGCCACTTTTGTGAACCACTTGAACCCCACCATCCATAGTCTGCGGTGGAACATTTGCCAAAATGTTTTGCAAAGAGATTTTAGAGAGTGAAAAAAAGACTGTATCCAGTACGTTCTTTACAGGTGCATTTTACCAATTCTAGAGGGTTCAAGTGGCACCGGATATGCAGCTCAGCAAAAGGTGACTTGATCCCAGTGGAGGACGATTTCACGATAAATTAAAATCTCTGCGATGCGATTATTGGTGGGATTTATTTAAAGGGATATTTCACTTTAAAAAAAAGCTTTGGGTCATTTTATTGTCTACTCAGGCTTTTGTGAGCCCCCCCAGACAGTTTTTAAGTTGCTTGATTCAGTATTTAGATATTTGATATTCATTTTATCAGACATGCCCCCTTCCTATACAAACCCATTATAACTTCAAACTCAATTTTTTTCATCAAAAACACCCATCCTTGGTTCTGGTGACTCATCCTGCCCTCCTAATACGTGAGGGGCCGTGTTTTTTCGATTCGTTTTTTCATTCATTTCTTTTTTCCATTTTCCCCCAAAAATATAAAAAATAAAGGAATAAAGTCATTTAGAAAACACGGTCTCCTCACGTATTAGAAGGACAATGTCAGTCACCAGAACCAAGGACGGGTGTTTCTGATGAATCTAACATGGTTAAAATGGAGTTTGAAGTTACAATGGGTTTGTATAGGAAGGGGGCGTGTCTGATAAAATTAATATCAAATATCTAAATACTGAATCAAGCAACTTAAAAACTGTCTGGGGTTCTCCCAAAAGCCTGAGTAGACGATAAAATGACCCCCCCCCCATTAATGTACCGGGGGAAAAACTGGTGGTACGTACCTAAAACATTATATATCATACACGTACAGTATACACCATGGGTCTTCAACAGGGGGTCCGTGACCCCTAGGGGGTCCTCAGAGTTACCACAGGGGGGGCCGCCAAATCTTTGTGTGATAGGATAATTGTTTTTACGTTAACCACTTGAACCCATAGCATACCTAGTCTGAGGAGAACCTCAGACTAGTCCTTGGCCTGAAAAACGTTGAAGACACCTGCTGTAGGATATTATCTGGTTCCATTTAAGACAAGTTAGAATACAAGGCATTTGACTGAATGACACAACAATAACACAACATGTCATGTTTCTCCTGGAAGGTCTAATTTAATTGTTCTTATTCATGTCATTCAGTCAATCGCATTTAGATGATGGGGCGGCCATAGCTGAGTGGTGGGGTGCTCCTTCCATTCCGACATCTCACCACTCCGACTAGTGGCTTCCGCGTGCGGTTATGGTTAGGGTTAGGGTTAGGTATAGGGTTCGTCAACGTCGGAAAGGCGACATGTCGGAAAGGAGAAATGCACCCCTGAGTGGTTAGTGAGCCCGCCTAGGGAGCCAGAAGCCCTGGTTGCCCCAGGTACGATTCCAGGCCAGGCCAGCAAATGTGTCGATGAAATGAAATTTGTCCCTGAGCAAGACTCTTAACCCCTAATTGCTCACAGGCCCTCATTGGAAACAAGACCACAAGGACTTTCATGAACGGACCTGTCAAAGAATTATATCCTCTTCAATATAGATGGAGAACAATGTTTCAAGGACCCCCAAATTGATATGTATTTTGCCGCTGGACCCTCCCATCTGAAAAGGTTTTGTGCCAGGGAAGGGGAACCCCATAAGAGATGTTTTGTGTTTAAAACATTATATAAATTATTAAAAATTATCAAAACATTGTAGCTATTTTCCAAAAATCTTTTTTTTTTTAAATAGCAGATCTACAAGCTCGGTGCGAGCTTGTAGATCTGCTATTTTTTAATAGACAACACAATACATGGACAAAGTGGTTAAAAGGATTGTGATGCTGTCTTAACCCCCCCACCTTGAACCTGACGCATGACTGTCAGGTTCAAGTTCAACCAAACGTCAACATCACAGAGGGCAGCTTACACATGTACCAGAACCAGACACACACACACACACACACACACACACACACACACACACACACACACACACACACACACACACACACACACACACACACACACACACACACACACCTTACATAACATTCATAACATTCATGACATTCAACGTGTCTGCCACTCATAACACCCCGTGCAGCTGAAACGCAGTCACATCGACATGGTGCACAACACAGTCTATTATCTATAATCACCATCATTAATAATAACAACAGATATATAGATACTGTATATTGATAACTAACCCTTATGCCCTTCACCACAGAGATGTTCTCGTTCTCGTCAGACTCGAACGAGACTCGTCGCGTGCTGTTGCTGGTCCCCATGGTCTCAGATCAGATCAGTGGAACCCCGGGGGTTCTCCTCCACGTGGGGGTATTTATTGTGGGGGACCGTTATGTCTCTGGAGCCGGTGGGAGACAGACACACACACAGACAGCAGACAGGGTGGATACAATGTAGCAAGGTGCCGCTGGCTGGGGCCCAGCACTGTGGAACATACACACTGTATCCACTATACACACACACACACAGAGCACAGAGCCACCGGCCACTTCCTTAGCATGACGTTGTGTGAATAAAGCCAGCTCTCATTGGAGGAGAGCTAGCCATGGTTCACATGATGACGCTCGTCTGTCACAAGCGTCATGGCGCTACTTGTTCCCGTTCTTTGAAAATGTTACATTTATAACCAGACCAGTATACATCTACATAAACGTTTATATTTCAAATATAAAGTGCTGACCCCCCGGCCACAGATGTTACAAGTTAAAGCGCCCAGGTCTAAGTACCCATATTTTCTGTGTTGTTCAATAAAAAGCTTTTTAATCCGATCGCCAGCCATTTCCGTTTTTTTTTTAATTCTTCATGATGTATCAAAATGCAATACACCTTCCAACCGATAAGAGCGCGCAGTTGAAAGCATATGGAGAAAATTCGGAGAAAATGGCCGGTGATCGGATTAAGCAGCTTTTTATTGAACAATACGGAAGATATGGGTACTTAAACCCAGGCGCTTTAACTTGTTATATTTGTGGCCGTGGGGTAAGCACTTTATATTTGAAAGTTGAACCTTTATGTAGATGTAATGGTTGTAAATTTAACATTTTCAAAAAACAAGAACAAGTAGTGCCATGACTGTCATGGTATGACAGTCATGTTTCAGGGCTAGAGGAGAGCATGCAGCGATCATGCTTTGTACATGAGGGGTTTCCATTGGCTGCGAGGTTGCGAGGTTCTTTGAATTATAACAATAATAATGATGATAATAATAATTAATAATAATAATAATTATTATTATTATTATTTGTATTATTATCATTACCCTTATTATAAATAATTAATAATAATAATACCTTTTATTTGTATTGAACTTTACATTTGAACAAACCTCAAAGTGCTTCAGTATGGAATAAACACATTTGCATAAAACAATCTAAAAAAGGAGGGTCTTAAAAAAAAAAGTTATGATTATTATTATTGTAGTAGTTGTAGTAGTAGTAGTAGGAGTAGTAGTAGTAGTAGTTGTTGTTGTTATTACATAATAATAATGTTAGTACTACTACTAATAATAATAATAATGATAATAATAGTCAAAATGTGAGTATGCAAATGCAACACTTTTCCACCTGGACACACCCCCCTCAGCTAGACTGAGTGGCAAAACATTGAGCAGCATAGTGTTGGAGTTTGGAAACGCTCGTTGGAAATCACTCAATGGTCCTGCGTATTAGCTGTTTCGAAATTGCACATAATGCAAGACGTTGCGTTATTGAAAATGAGCGTTTCCAAACTTAATAATCACCTGCACAGAATGCATTGACAGAAAGTAGCTCAAAACACATCTAAGGTGGATTTTTATGAAACACAAACTTTGCAGATAGAAAGAGGATAATTCAAGCTTGACTTTTACAGAGGCCAGTTTCGAATTGCAGCCACCTGTAAGTGCTCTTTTGAAGGTTTTGAAGGTGAGTAGGGATTTACACTCCTTTACAACTGTAGGTAGGGTGTTCCACATTTTTGTGTCATAGCAGGAGAACGAATTTAGCCCCTTGTTGGAGCCAAATCTGGGTTGGACGTGATTTGTGGAGCTCCCTCTGGTGCTGTGATTGTGCACTTCATTGACATTTGTGAAGTATTTTGACAGATATGGGTGTCTTTGTGGTGTAGTGTATATTGTAGACCAGGCCCATTGCAAGTTTTTGTACCCTGTCCTCTACCCTGAGCCATCCGACCCTATAGCAAAGTGAGCAGGGGTTAAATGAGTTAGATGTAAGGCCAAGAAGCAGCCTTACCAGTTTGTTTTGGGATGTCTTGCTTTTAAAGCCTTTGTGGTGCTATGGTACCATGAGGTGCATGCGGTGCATGCATAGTTGAAGTAACCTTGGATGAGTGTTCCTGTTAGAGTCCTCAAAGTATTCTTACTGTCCAGGGAGGAGGTCCAGTACAAAAATCTTGTTCTTTGGTTGACTATTTTTATTTCTCTAGTTGCCATTTTATCACTGGAAAGATTTGCCTCTAAAATGGAACCTAGGTAGGTAATTTCCTCTTTTCTTGTGATAACATTGTCACTCACTTTTATTGTGAAGCCGTTGGCCTTGCCGAGGTTAATTTTTTTAGACCCAAAGACGTGAGCAATATTGGGAAAAAAATTATACAAAATATTTTTCGATTGATTGTGGTAGGCCTACCTCGAGGTATGCCTAATAACACACAAACAATGTAGGAAAACATATATTCCAGAAACGCTTCATTTTCAAGATGGCGGCCAAAATGGCGAGTTTTTTCCCAAAACGGGAGTTTAAACGAGCTACTCAATTGCAAAAATGCTTACAATTTTTTTTCACTTGATTCTGGTACCTCTACATGCTTAAGAACACATTAAAATATAGGAAAATATATCTTCTGGAAAGGCGTCATTTATAAGATGGTGTTAAAGATGGCTTCCGGGAGCTTAAAATGGCTATATCTCATATGAAAAATTGTTACAAAGGATTTTTTTGGCTGATTTTGGTACCTCTATGCATGCGAAAAAAAAGTAAGGAAAATACATGTTGCAATAGAACCGTTGTGTCCTTCAACAGACTATTGCAACATTCATTGTTGACATAAGTGGGACAAATCTATTACATATTACATCAAACCAACTGACTCATGAGCAGATTGAGCGCTGAAGGGAAGGGGGTTTTCCATGTAATTTCCCCCTTTGCTCGTGGTGTTTCCCCCACAAACAAATAAGATACATGATATAATCTAAAACATAGCACACACACATACATTCCACCCCAATGCATTCCCATACCAAATAACAATTTAATAAACTGACAATAAACAATACACAAAAGTGTGTGCGGCACAAGGCATGCAGGGAAGTCTCCAAAGTCCCTAACTGTTGATGCTACAATACAGTATGCAATGTAGCCTTTACCAGTGGTTCTCAAACTGTGGCTCGGGCCCAGGGGGGTCCCCAAATGGTTAATGTGCAACACTGTTTTCTCACTCAACAGTAAACAAACCAACATACAGTATAAGTGTATACAGGGTACTGTTCTACTGTAGGACTTTTAAGACATTTTTAATAATTTTTTAATTAAAAATGGTATTGGCCAAATTTTCAAATATTAGAGGTAGAAGTTGTGAAAATAGCAGTTGCGTTGCGAGGCGTTGTGAGCATGTAAATCGGCTATTTTCACAATTAAACAAAATGTAATGCATCAACTCCTACAATTCCAATTGCTTGTCAGGGTGGGGGGTCCCCAGTCCAAATATGATTCATTGGGGGGGAGGGCGGCCTGAAAAGGTTGAGAAGCACTGACCTAATAGCCTACTATAGATATGGATAGGCAATTACCAATTGTATACAGTGATAGATCAAGGATTAGCTCCATAAAGACTACAGCTATCTTTTTTTTTGTATCCCCCCCCTCTTGTCAGTCAGTCCAAACAGACATTTAAAGCTGGAAAAAAAATAACCTTGGTACAGGGTTATTGGAGAGCGCAGCCAGGCCCAGTAGATTAGCTGGACTGATGGGACATTGGCTGCAGAAGAGCAGGAGTGATAAGAACTTCTATATTAGACTTGGCCCTGGGAAGCTAAGGCGCCTTTAAAGGAAAAGAAAGTGTCTCCCGGATGACAGGGTGATTGTTTCTTTTTTCGGATGGGGGACACAAAGATATCGCCCACAATGTTATCTGCTCAGTCCACCGGAGCATCAATCAGGGCTCAAGCTGCCGGGGATCGACCCCTTCCTCCCCAGAATCAATGGCCTCTCCTATTCTCTCCGGTACAGCAGAGATTGTCAGAGATACAGCGAAAGTCCCACCAAATCCAGCAGCACTATATGTTCTAAATGAGGGGAGACCATTAAGTTGCTGACGCACACTGTCTCTCTTCTTCTTCTTCTTTCTTCTTCTGTTCAAGCATCCTTTTTATCAGCCTCGGGGGAATCAGATTCGGAGAAGTGTTAGGCTATACAGTGAACGGCAGAGTTTCTCTCTTGTTCTTTTCATGTCACTGCCTCCAACTCCTACTAAATGTGTAACTGTGGACTATATTAATATAGAGGCTATCATCATCATCATCATCATCATCATCATCATCATCATCATCATCATCATCATCATCATCATCATCATCATCACCACCATCACAGTGGGGTCTCTTGTTCTTCGGGATCACCTTCATCCAATAGGCTACTGATTTTAATGATATATTATTATATTATTATTATTATTATTATTATACTGTATAATATTTGTATAACTGTATATATTATAATTATATATATATATATACACATGTGTGTTACATTCATACACACATTCACACACCTACGGTGGAGGCAACCATCTAGAATCTGGCCTTACTGTACACAGCAGAGACTATAACCTCTGACAATATTTGTCACTTGCTGTGGTAACAACTATAGTCTGCACTGTGTCTCTGGTTCTGACTGCATAATGCCAGGGTGCCAACAGGGCAGCCCACTGGCATGTTTTTTAATGTATTTACTTTAGCTCTAGAGGCATTGATACAGTAGTAGAGAAGCCTGGAAGTGTGACTCATATACACAAAAACAGTTTAATAATTCAAGCCTTTCTCTTGGTGTAAAACAAATGTGGGAAAAGACAGAAGCCTGTTGCCTGCAGGTGGTGACCAAACTCATTGAGCTCTATGAAAAAGGCATGAATTATTTTGGCATAGTATTATTTTGGCATAGTATTGGCATAGTATTTCCCTACATATATTATTATCCAAAATAATACATACGATTAGCCTGTCTTTAATAAAATGCAGATTTTAAACTCCCATCCTTTACATTTATATTATATTATTATGTTATACATTTGTAAGCCTTTAGCATGCTGGGAACTGGAGTTATGGCTGTTTAAACCCCAGCCAATAGGAACACAGAGGGTGTCCCTATAGGGCATAGCAGTGGCGGCCATTTTCTCGTTCCACTCAACAATAGTCCATGCATTCTTCCCATAGAGATTTCTAAGAATATTTATATCAATTATTTTAAGCCTAAAATCAAGCCATCCAGGGTCCTGGTGAATCATGACCATAAAACATTTTATTCTGTGGGGGAAAAAAGTGAAATATTTAATTATATTATATTAATTATATGCCAATAGGAACACAGAGGGGTTGGGGCCTCCCCATTGGTGGTCTAAGTCCACACATCAAGTTTTGAGCCTGTAGCATGCTGCGAACTGGAGTTATGGCTGTTTAAATCCCCAACCAATAGGAAAACAGAGGGGGCAGGGCTCCAGCAATTACAGCCCGTTGCTATTGGTGGTCTAAGTCCACTCGACTGTAGCATGTTGCGAACTGGAGTTATGGCTCGCTCTGCAGCGAGCCCACAATAAATATAAAGCAGCAAGAACATTAGTGTGCTCGCTCTGCAGCGAACCCACAATAAATACTAGAAAAGGTGCTTCTCGGAGCACAGGTCAGGTACGTTATTGTTGGCCAGCAATGTTCGGAATTCACCAATCAGGATGGAATATGGAAAATTGGACGGATCGGTCTTGATCACTTGACTATAGAAATATTGTGTACCGACTGTGTGATGTTTGGAATACATTTGTAGGAGTAATATAAAAACTAAATGTTTTGCAAAAATCTGCCTCCTGGTGGCACTGTAATAGGGCAATGTTAAAAGGGTG
The DNA here is from genome assembly GCF_963280865.1 of Gymnoscopelus braueri. Classification (NCBI taxonomy): domain Eukaryota; kingdom Metazoa; phylum Chordata; class Actinopteri; order Myctophiformes; family Myctophidae; genus Gymnoscopelus; species Gymnoscopelus braueri. The sequence continues at coordinate 34,053,488 of NC_137625.1, read as the reverse complement.
GCATTTAATAGTGATAATTAATCATTTTCCACAAGCTCTTATCTAGACACAAAATGCAGCCATAACATCTTCTTGGGTAGCAAACATTACAAGCAACCAAGTTTGCCCAGGCCATAATCTGAGAATGATCAATACACAGCAACACCAAGTTCTTCTTTTAAGAGTTTATTTAACTTCAGCATAATCAACATCCAGCTAGTGTCATGTTTTCAAGATGAGGCTGGGTTGGTGGTGAAGTAGGAAGTCTTGGTTGATCTCTTTAGTTGGCAGCCAGGGTCTGGTCCACCCAGCCACGGAGCTCGGTGACGCGGGCGTAGACGGCAGGCATGGTGGTGGAGCAGCGGCTGCTTCCCCAGGAGACGATACCGACCAGGGTCCACATGTTGTCCTTCTCACACACCAGGGGGCCACCGGAGTCACCCTAGGAAGATCACAGCAAGACAGGAACGTTACAATTTGTATATATAAATATTTGTTATGCCTTTTATTAGAGAGGGATAGGGAAAGTAGGCTGACAGGAAATGGAGAGAGAGAGATGGGGGGGTGACACGCAGCAGAGGTCGTTGGGAACGGGAGTCGAACCCGCGACTCGCTGTCAAGCTGGCATTGCAGCCTAGGGTGCCTGGACTGCCACGCTGCTAATTCTATAGCCACTGATTAATTGCCTCTGAGATGTCGTGGAGTAGAAGTAAAAGTACAGAAAATTGGAAATACTCCAGTAAAGTAAAAAATACCTCAAAATTGTACTTAAGTACAGTAGTTGAGTAAATGCACTCAGTTACTTTACACCACTGGTGGGGGAGCAGGTCTCACCATGCAGGAGGTAGCACCATCAGCTCCGGCGCAGATCATGACGTCAGAGATGTTGCTTCCCCAGGTCTTCTTGCACTGCTCCTTGGACAGGATGGGCAGGGCAGCCTGCTGCAGCTTGTTGGGGGTATTAGGGGCTGGAGAGAGAGAGAGAGGGAGAGTTTACTAATTAAACAAACATCAAGAAAGTTAAGTAAAAACAAATGAACCCTTTATGGAGAAGGCTTAAAAAATTTAAGGAAAGGACAAGTTATTGGAAAAAATATGGGCTCCCTGTCTTTCAAATAAATGTAACTTGATTATTTAAAGGTAGGGTAAGTGATATTCTTGGGTATTTTTTTTGTTTTTGTTAAAGGTTAAAGTACTATATTCTGATAGTAATCATTGCTACAGAGCGTTTGTTCGGTCATAGGGTCTCTCCAGCTCTTTAGTAAACAGAATATAGTACATTTTCAGGTAGGTGTAAACATTTAAGCCAATCAGGAGAGAGTACTGAAAATGCATTTTATGTTTAATAAAGAGCTGGAGAGACATGGGAGACTCCTTTTACTGAACAAACACTATATAGCAATGAGTACTAGCAGAATATAGAGCTATTTAACACTTATTTTAACCAAAGTACATTAAATCACTTACCCTTCCTTTAACGTTAATGAACCACTAGAAGGACTATACTGTATTTTGGAAGATTCTTTAATAAAAAAAAAAAGGTAAAGTATTCAGAAACAAAAACTAAATAAAAGAAAACAGAAAGACCTATTTACCAAAATGACACAACAAAGCCTAAGCTCCCCCCAGCCCTTTTTTATTTATTTTTTGTGTTATTTTATTTTTATTTTATTCTTTTATTATTTGTTTATGTTCCCTCATAAAGGATATGCATACGGATACACGAATGAAATGAATTTAGTTTATTAGCTCTGCTAGGACAGCAGTGGAGATTAGAGAGAGGGGGTCTCACCATTGTAGCGGGTCAGACCCCAGCCGGAGGTCACGCAGGTCATGCCAGGGGCGAAGACATCGCTGGACTCGGCCAGGCAGACGGGGGACACGTTGGTAGTCAGGCGAGCGGGGGTGGACAGCTTGATCAGAGAGATGTCGTTGTTGATGGTGCGAGGGTTCCAGGCAGGGTGGGTGAACACCTGATGGGGACAAACAGATGGAAGGGTGGAAGAAGGAGAAAAAAACAGGGATTCATGTGAAGGAGTGAAGAGCAATTACGGAAGATGCAAGTCTTGCGTGCAGTAGTGGAATTTTCTTTTATTTACGTAAGAGTATCAAGACTGCAATTTATAAATACTCTGTTTACAAGTAAAAGTCTGGAATTCAAAATGTACTTTACTGTACGGTTTACTGTACATATTCTTGTTTTTGTTTTCAAACTGTGAATACGATGTTTCGCATAGTACTGTATATTTGCCTGTCATTAAATGTTTCGATGAATTGAGTACAAAGGACCCTAATGGAAACAAGCCATGGGCTTTCTTGGGTTTAAAATCCTCTTAGCAGACCAGTACTTGTAACTATACTTTCCTGTGCTTTTTTTGTTGCAAACTGCTAATAAAGTATACAATCAAAATCAATCAATCAAAAGCTGACTGGTTAGCTTATTGACTAGCCCATGGGTTAAATTAGCTTTAGTTATTGTATTCTTATTTTATTTTAGTGTATTTGGCACCTTGGCAGGGGTCAGGATCTGGGTGTCCTCGGTGGTGGAGTAGGAGCCCTTGTCGTGCTCTCCAACAATCACACGGTGGTAGGTCCTGAAATTAAATAGCATCAATGGACAATTCATTTCTTTCTCTGTGTTAACTAGGCTATCTCTTATAAAATGTAATCCAGTGGTGGAAAAAGTAATCAAAATTTTGATTTAAGTAAAAGTATCAATACTGCAATGTAGAAATACTCTGTTACAACTAAAAGTACGGAATTCAAACTTTACTTGAGTAAAAGTACAAAAGCATTGGTGTCAAAATATACTATTTTCAAATGGCCGAAATGTATATAGGGCTGAAGTGGTTAATGTATGTTTTGTAATAATAATCCAAATCTACAAAGTAACTAGAAACTAAAGTTTTCAAATAAACAGTGGAGTAAAAGTACAATATTTGGATGTAGTGGAGAGGTAAAAGTATTGGAAATTGGAATTACTCCAGTAAAGTACAAATGCCTCAATATTGTACTTAAGTACAGTACTTAAGTAAATGCACTTAGTTACTTTCCACCACTGATGTAATGTTATAAGATGTAATCTCATAAGACAGTATTATATATAAAAGTGTCTATTTATTATGCAAAGGCAATTTGATTGTGTGCATGACTAAAGACAGACAGGACACAGACATATAAACAAACAGTGTATATGCATGAGGCAACATGGGCAAAAATCAACATGGGCAAATTCTCCTTCTATAGCACAGCTACCAAGGAATGGAATAGTCTAACCCCATCCCTCAAAAAATGCAGTTCGCTGGGCTCATTCAAAACAGCCCTAAAAACTCATCTTTCTGGAGGCCGAAAGAGGAGCTAGTACTAGTACCCCCCCCCCCTCCTCTTTTTTGTACATATTTTGTATTTCCTCATGCTTTTTTGTATATAATTTTTATTTTTCCATGCTTCCCCCCCCCCCCCTTTTTTGTACATAGTGGTATTTTTTTCTGTATTATCTGTATTTTCATGTTGATTTTTGAACTGTTTGGTTGCTACTATATATGTCTATGAAATTAATTCAAGGACCCCAACGGAAACAAGTCCGCAAGGACTTTTTTGGCCGGACCTTTTAGACAAAAGCATTATAAATGTAACTGTGTTGTTTTACATTCTTTTGCCTAATAAAAAATTCAATCAATCAATCAAAAGGACTCAGATACTGACCTGACATTGCAGTGGGCAGCGGTGACAACCCAGTTCTCATTGATCAGGGAACCTCCGCAGAAGTGGAAGCCGTTGGATTGCTGAGGTAACATGGAGATGGAGGGGATTAGATGTTAAAGGGATAGTTCACCCCCAAAATGACTATCTATCGATTAGTCTATCGATTTTTTAGTTTTTGTCGCATTCCTAAGACAATAATTTGATGACCAGCAGCGGTTCCGGTAGGAGACACAAAGAGTCTCCTTTGTGTCTCCTACCAGAACTGGTGAGTACCGGTCCGCTGGTCATCAAATTATTGGCTTAGGAATGCGACAAAAAAAAAAAAAATCCATGAATTCAAGTCTCCATGGGGTGACTAATCGATAGTTCGATGTTTTGGGTGAACTATCCATTTAAGCTTAAACATACCAAGGTACCATGTAAAGTCTCTTTACCAACCATGAGTATGTCTCAAGATTATGTGCGATAAAGTGATTCTTGTAGTGAGAATATAGTGTTGATGGTGTGTGTAATTAGATGCATTGTGGCCTTTCATGGTCTTGTGAGGAGGGAGTTTTAGCATTATACTGATATCAAACCATTTGAAATCTAACGGCTGAAGTCTGATCTTGTCACAGGCAGGTACAGACAGTCACTCACCTGCAGGGACACCTGCCAGGGCCAGGAGTGTGGCACAGCCTCCTCACCGTTGACGATGCGGGCATAACCAGTCACCTGGGGGGCAACGGCGGGGGTACCGCAGCCTGCCAACGAGGAGAAAACATAGTCACATTCCTGACTATCAAATCTAATGTAATCATCACCTGGAAATAAGATAATACTGGACTGGACCATATCCCATACATATAGGGGTATGTATGTATATATAGTTAAAACTATAGTTACACTCATTCCTCCCCTCCTCTTCCCAAACTCTATACTGTACTTTCATCTGAATCATCCTAATTAGTCAACGCGTATTTGTAGGAGCAAGTGCATCTTTGTGTGCAATCTTTGCATTTTCATTAAGAGTTTTAACAGGTTCTGTAGGCAAAGACGGTACATTTCTTCACTGCAACAAAATCCACATTTTAAATGGCTGAACGAGGGCCGTCCAGGCTTCCCTTACCGTAAGCGGCGCTGACGAAAGCGAGGCAGGAGATGATCCACAGGAAAGCCATTGTGACAATGTGACACTGAACTGTGAACTTGGGACCAGGGGGGTCCATATTTATCCCCAAAAGCCTCTCCATATCCACCAATCAGAGGCCAGGCTTTTTCCACCTCAGCTGAACGTTGAGGTTATTGGTGCAAAAACACTCCACCTGCATCAGGTGTTTATCAGGCTAAAGCAAGCTGCCAGTTCTCAGGGCTAAAGTGAACCGCTCGGATAAATATAGCACACACTGAAAATGACATATCTACTTTCCCCCTGTTCAGAAACCTTTTTTTTATGAGCGGAAAACTTGAGTGCAATTTCAATTACATTTAAAAATGATTTAGCTACAGTATGCGTCCTACTTTATGTGTCCTATATCTAAGTATGTTTCTAGGTATGTGTCCTACGCCGTGTACGTCTAAATATGTGTAACCAGCCTTTATCCTTATCCAGACAGAATTATGTTCATTATGTATTATGCATCCACAATGCACGCAATTTCAGTGACTTTAGACAGGTACCAAAGTCAATGACTACAGATGGAAATGAGCTTACCGCTAAGATTTATTCTTTAACTCAACTCAACTCAACTCAAATGTTATTTATAGAGCACATTTCAAAAGACCGAATCCAACCAAAGTGCTATACAACACAGCAGGAGAAACAACAATGACACAATAAGATATACAACAAATACATGAAATTGCACAGCAGAAAATAGTGAGGGTGAGTCTACAGTCTACAGTCTACAGCTGGTCTTGGAGCATCAGATGAGCTGTGCTCAAAAGCCAGAGAAATGAAATATGTCTTCAATAACATTGTTAACGAATAACTAATGTATATGTGCACTCTGTCCTTCATAAACTAAACTAAACTAAATTAAACTATACTTTTCTGCAGCACATGACATACATAAACAGTCAAACAGCGTTAAACTGGCTGGTGAATGGTGATAGAATAGACATAAGTTTATCCATCAAAAGCAACATGTTCTGTAGAGCAGTGGTTCTCTGGAACCCCAATCTGCACTGTGTAAGTTCTCAGTGTCCATTTATGGAACCAAATGGACCCGTTACAGGCCCATTAGGGTCCATTTGGTTAACTTTCATTGATTTAGCTGGGGACCCCCTGGAACTCCCTTAACCCATTAAAACCGGGAAAGCATCTGGGTAATTTTAGATTTTCGTGTTGGCTATTCAAAAATAGCAGACATGCAAGCTCACAGAGCTTGCATGTCTGCTATTTTTGAACATTTTTGAAAAATCTTGAAAGTGTGTACTGATTTGGAAGTCATCTGTAGAATCGTTGAGGACCCCTGGGGGTCCCCGGACCCCACTTTCAGAACTTCAAGTGAAGGAGCACCAAATACTGTACAAGCATGTAGGCCTACTGTAAGTTCACAGTCACCTAGGATGTCCCAGCAGGAACACAGATATGTAAAGATTATGTTGTTATAAATTATTTAGAACTGAACTATACTGTATCATTTAAAAGAATACAGTAAAATCTTGAGTATTAATAGGGTAAATTTTACTCTGTGTAAAAATGGTAAATGGTACATTTATACAGCACTGTTCTCCAAAGCACTTGGATGTGCATTAGATTCACTAATTCACTAATTCACTAATTCACGCACGCACGCACGCACGCACGCACGCACGCACGCACGCACGCACGCACGCACGCACGCACACCCACACACGCACGCACGCACACACATTCTGAATACCAGACAACACAAAAACCAAAGTGATACAATACAGCAGGAGAAACAACAATGACACAATAAGATATACAACAAATACATGCAGAAATTGAAAAACAAGTTAAATATGCACACCAGAAAATAGTGAGGGTGAGTCTACAGTCTACAGTCTACAGCTGTATGGTCTTGGAGCATCAGATGAGCTGTGCTCAAAAGCCAGAGAAATGAAATATGTCTTCAATAACATTGTTAACGAATAACTAATGTATATGTGCACTCTGTCCTTCATAAACTAAAATAAACTAAACTAAACTAAACTAAACTAAACTAAACTAAACTAAACTAAACTAAACTAAACTAAACTAAACTAAACTAAGCTAAGCTAAACTAAACTAAACTAAACTAAGCTAAACTAAACTAAGCTAAACTAAACTAAACTAAACTAAACTAAACTAAACTAAACTAAACTAAACTAAACTAAACTAAACTAAACTAAACTAAACTAAACTAAACTAAACTATACTTTTCTGCAGCACATGACATACATAAACAGTCAAACAACGTTAAACTGGCTGGTGAATGGTGATAGAATACAGAAGTTTATCCATCAAAAGCAACATGTTCTGTAGAGCAGTGGTTCTCTGGAACCCCAATCTGCACTGTGTAAGTTCTCAGTGTCCATTTATGGAACCAAATGGACCCGTTACAGGCCCATTAGGGTCCATTTGGTTAACTTTCATTGATTTAGCTGGGGACCCCCTGGAACTCCCTTAACCCATTAAAACCGGGAAAGCATCTGGGTAATTTTAGATTTTCGTGTTGGCTATTCAAAGATAGCAGACATGCAAGCTCACAGAGCTTGTACATCTGCTATTTTTGAACATTTTTGAAAAATCTTGAAAGTGTGTACTGATTTGGAAGTCATCTGTAGAATCGGCCTCAGGTCTTAATGCGTTGAGGACCCCTGGGGGTCCCCGGACCCCACTTTCAGAACTTCAAGTGAAGGAGCACCAAATACTGTACAAGCATGCACAGTCACCTAGGAATCTAGGATGTCCCAGCAGGAACACAGATATGTCAAGATTATGTTGTTATAAATTATTTAGAACTGAACTATACTGTATCATTTAAAAGAATACAGTAAAATCTTGAGTATTAATCTTAATAGGGTAAATTTTACTAAAATGGTAAATGGTACATTTATACAGCACTGTTCTCCAAAGCACTTGGATGTGCATTAGATTCACTTCACACACGCACGCCACGCACGCACGCACGCACGCACGCACGCACGCACGCACGCACGCACACACACACACACACACACACACACCACATACACACACACACATTCTGAATACCAGACATTTACTTAACGTAGTATTTCTACATTCTGGTATTGATACTTTTACTCAAGAAAAATGTTGAGTACTTCTTCCACTCCTGCTCACCGGTAACTAAGTTAAGGGTTCAGTGTCTGCTCAGCGACACTTTGACATAAATCCAGGAGGAGACAGGAACTTTCTGGTTCCAAGATGGCCACTCTACCTCCTGAACCAGTTTTTACTGTGTAGGTGGGGAGATAACAGTGGTGTAAATATTGTAACAGCCTTCTCACAAAACAGTTTGTTAGAATCGTTTTTAGAATAGTCCTTCTCATACATTTTCAAGTGAATAATTTCAAGTGAATTAAATGCAATATCTGTAAAAAATAAAAAATAAAAGCTATTTTATGTGAAGATTAATAATAATAATACATTCAATTTATATAGCGTTTTTCTGAGTTCTCAAAGTCGCTACAAAACAACAAAAATAAAACAACCTTATTAGGAAAAACTAGTTAAAAGGTTAAAAAGTCAAGTTAAAAAAGGTAATCCTCCCTTTTTTAGGTAGAGATTAGGTAGGCAATGCAAGTCTAAGCTACTTCATGTGCAAACACTGGTGATGAAGACCAGCCATCTACAACACATTGTTCACTGAATTTGTAAATTCAATTAAACGGGAATAAGTATTTAATGATTATAGACTGATTGGTCCAAGAACAGCTAAATGTGTCTGCAGGCTGACAGGGTGGGCTCCACCACCTGCTGCTGATGGTCACATAAGAAAGGTCAGCCGCCCTGACCTTTTGTGACGGCCCCCTCCTCCCTCACCCCACCATGTCCACAATGTGCCTGGGAAAATGGCCACTGTTACCAGGTGGTGAATGGCAGTGGTGGAAAAAGTACTCAAATTTCGTACATTTTCAATACTGCAATATAAAAATACTCTGTTACAAGTAAAAGTCCTTTTTTTGTGCAGGCATCATCCTTGAATGTTTCACTTAGAGGATATTTAGTGAACATTTTATCTGGAGACAGAGAGTCATACTCCTTTTCGAACAAGAGCTCTTTCATGGTTCAAGGTCTCTTAGAATGGAGAGAAACAATGTATCATTTAAGGCATGTGAAACACAGCTTTGGTGTGTTTTTTAAACGTGAAAGGAGTTTTCCATCCAAAAGTCTCAAGAGGAAAGTTGACAGTGTCAACATAACATTCAAAGAATGGAAATATAACTATTTGTTCATCATACCTGATTTAATCAATTCAAGGTAGTGTTGCCTAGCTACCACTGCTCTAAGGGGTTTGAACTTGATTTTTAATATTATCCTCTAAAAACATATTCTAGAGCGTTGGAAAATGAGCTGTGTTCGATCATTGTGTTAATTGAAAAAGTAATGGATAGAATAATCACAAAGAAAAAATACACAGCTTAGCTGCAGCCCCGTTCAACTTCACAGGTGGATAGATAGATAGATAGATTTGTAACGCCCGAGATTTGAACCCAGGTCTCCCATGTGGAAAGCTATAGCATCTTATCCACTAGCCTAAAGGGGAATTCCAGCCTGTTCAGGGGAGATATTGGGATTTTTGGTCAGACAGACAGACAGACAGACAGACAGACAGACAGACAGACAGACAGACAGACAGATAGATAGATAGATAGATAGATAGATAGATAGATAGATAGATAGATAGATAGATAGATAGATAGATAGATAACAAGACGTAACAAAATTAAAACATGTTAAATTGTTGGCATCAGACATAAGTAGGTTATCTAGGGGTCTTCAATGTTTATCAGGCCAAGGACCCTTTAGCTGAGAGAGAGATGAAGCAGGGACCCCCCACTACGTATTGTATGAAATTGTGTTGCAGATTAAACTTTTTCATAGATTTCATAGATAGCTTAATAGACTGTTTGACAGCACTATCATCAGTGTTGTGTAAATGTGTGTATTTATTTAATTTATTTACACACTTTGTTATATTTTGGATTCATGCTAATGTGTACTTTACAGACATTTACAGCCACTTATAAACCCTCAATACTTAATAAACTTGACATGTGGATCTGTACAGTTTTTTTTACCAAACTTCTACACCGAAAATAGCAGATCTACAGTGTGATGCGTTGTCAGCTTGTAGATCTGCTATTTCCGGTGAATGTTTCCCCCAGAACATGGAAGTTGGGGTTCAAGTAAAAAAAAAAAAAATCTCACATACTGTAGATTTGGAGGCCACCCCTGTAGTAACTCTGAGGACCACCTAGGGGTCCCGGACCCCCTGTTGAAGACCCCTGTCCTAAAGAAATACATGTCTATTTCATTCAGTCTGACTAAAACCTATCCCCTCCAGCCAAAAAAACGTATATGACTGACTACGAGAGGGGTGATATAAAGCAGTGGTTCTCAAACTTTTTCATGTCAAGGACCCCCAAATTGACACTTATTAGCCCGCGGACCCCCATTTGAAAAGATATGCCAGAGACGCCTATAAGAGAAGATTTTTACGGCTCTAGCAGTGATTCTCAACCATTTTAATTTCAAGGACCCCCAGTTTGACATGCATTAGGCTACGGACCCCCATTTAATGACATTTCTATCTCTTGGAACCCAATTTAGATTGTAAAATCAATGTTAATTTAACTCTGATAGTGTACAAATGGAACCAATGGACCCGTTAGGGTTCATTTGGTTCCATTTGTCCAAAATGATGGAGAGATGGTCCAAAATTCCTCTCATTTTACAGACCCATAACGGTCCATTTGGTTCCTAACTATCTATCATTTAGCTGGAGACCCCCTGGAATTCCCTCAAGGAGCCCTGGGGGTCCCCGGATCCCACTTTGAGAACCAATTATATAAAGCAGAGGCATGGATTTCCCTTCCCACCCCCAGGTATGGAAGGACTACAACTCCCACAAGGCATTGCTCTGACGCTCGCGCTCTCCTCTTCCTGTTTAGGTTTTAGCAGCAGCAGCTAGCTAGTAAAGATGACAGCTGACAGTACAGGGAGGTACAGGAGTGTTGTTAACAAGAGCAAAGACCCGTCTGGGCTGCTTATCTCTGTCATAAGGTAAATATGATTATCCTTTAACACTATAATAACACTGTGCTGTTCCCACGTCTCGTCTCGTCTCTACTCTACAGATATTATGAGACAGCCCAGCCTGCTAGCATGTATGCTAACATGCTAACAACATCCTTCCTGTGTTTGTTGTCATTCATGTTTAACAGAATGACAACAAACACAGGCATTAAAACAAAACAATGGCTTTGTTTTAGTGTCTCTGTCGTTCAGGGTTTTGTGCCATTTATGTAATAATCACAGTATTAATTGTATTTAATATAATAACCAAATGAATGACATTTCATGTAATAACCATATGAATGATATTTAATATAATAACCATGATATGTCATGTAATAACCACAGTATGAATGATATTTAACATAACAACCATATTAATGATATTTCATGTAATAACCATATGAATGATTTTTCATATAATAACCATGATATTTCATGTAATAACCACATGAATGATATTTCATATAATAACCATGATATTTCATGTAATAACCATATGAATGATATTTCATATAATAACCATGATATTTCATGTAATAACCATATGAATGATATTTCATGTAATAACCATATGAATGATATTTCATATAATAACCATGATATTTCATGTAATAACCATATGAATGATATTTCATATAATAACCATATGAATGATATTTCATGTAATAACCATATGAATGATATTTCATGTAATTACCATATGAATGATATTTCATGTAATAACCATATGAATGATATTTCATGTAATAACCACAGTATGAATGATATTTAATAACCATATGAATGATATTTCATATAATAACCATATGAATGATATTTCATATAATAACCATATCAATGATATTTCAAGTAATAACTATATGAATGATATTTCATAACTATATGAATGATATTTCAAGTAATAACTATATGAATGATATTTCATGCAATAATCGCAGTATGAATTATTTTTCATATAATAACCATGAGAGAGAGAGAGAGAGGGAGAGGGAGAGGGAGAGAGGGAGAGAGGAAAGACAGCTGTCATTTCATTCATCATCGTCAAGATGATGTTATTGTTTGTGATGACTGTCTGGAATATCTGGAGGTCTTTCAGTTTATACTGTTATTGTCATAATGCATAATTAGTTGACATACTTTTTAATGCAGCGGGCCCTCTGGGTAAGTGTGTGTGTGTGTGTGTGTGTGGTTAATTAAACCAGTGGTTCCCAAACTGGGGTTTCCCAGATGATTAGCTAGGTAACTGCACATTTATAAAGTTACAATTTAATGACCTTTTAAGACCTTTTTAATACCAAATTGGCCAAATTGTCAAATATTATGTAAGAAAGAGGCACACATTGTGAAAACAAGCTCCTCAAACTGCGAGTCAAACTAAATGTAATCAGTGGTGCTCAAACTTTTTTCATGTCAAGGACTTCCAAATGTCAAGGACCCATCTCAAAATATTTTGTTTGAGGGACCCCCAGAAGCAAAGTTTTGAGTAACAAATGTTGGTTTTAAAAAATATATATTCAAAAGTTTGCACAAATGTTCATGATTTTTCAAAAATAGCAGATCTACAAGCTCACTCGGTGCCGCGCTATGAGCTTGTAGATCTGCTATTTTTGAATAGCCAAAGTATAAAATATGGATAAAGGGGTTAAAATGATTGTGACGCTTTATTAACACATTATGCGGCCTGAAAAGTTTGGGAACCCTTGCTCTAGGTACTGGTGTGTGTGTGTGTGTGTGTGTGTGTGTGTGTGTGTGTGTGTGTGTGTTTTGTTTATTAAAGCTCTGGTTCTCAAAGTGGGGTCCTGGGACCCCCAGGGGTCTTTGAGGGGGTTCCAGAGGCTCCTCGGCAAAATGAGAAACAGTTCAGACATTATTATTTTGTGTGATTAATTAACCACTTGAACCCTCACATCCCTATTCTGGGGTGAACATTTTGCCGAAAATAGAAGATCTAAGTGAGCTTGTAGATCGGCCCTTTACGGTTAAGATATTTGGTGTAGAGCATTGGTTTTCAATCTTTTTCATGCCAAGGACCCCTAAATTGATATACTGTTGGCCGCAGACCTCCATCTGAAAATGTTTTGTGCCAGTGACCCCCAGAAGCAAAGATTTGAGTTAAAAATGTTCACTTTAAAAAGAGTATATATATTCAAAGATTTGCACACATTTTCAAGATTTTTCAAAAATAGCAGATATACAAGCTCTGCTATGAGCAAGAAAACAAGAAAGTCGCTCATAGCGCGGCTTTCTTGTAGATTGGCTATTTTCAAATCATACAGGTTTAAAGCGCTCATGTGCTCATATGGCCTCTGCAAATTCTGGCAACACTGGCGTCCACCCATCTGACCGCCTGCTCCAGAAATGGTGGGCGACCGACCACTACTGAACTGTAATAATAACCCTGGTGGGTGCGTCCCTCCCCCCCTCCCTCGCAGGACGCTGTCCAGCCATGCGGGCGTCCAGGACCGGGAGACGGAGAAGGGCCGCCTGGAGGAGGCGTTCGAGAAGTGCGACAGGGACCTGGACACGCAGATCGTCCAGCACTACGCCGAGCTCACCACCGCCATCAAGACCTACCAGAGCATCACCGAGAGGATCACCAGCTCCCGCAACAAGATCAAACAGGTACAACCGATGATTTGGTGACGACGTATTGTCGATATTATATCAATATTGTGATACGAGCAGTGGTGGGAAAAGTACTCAAATGTTTTACTTAAAAGTAAAAGTGTCAATACTGCAATGTAGAATTACTCCATTACAAGTAAAAGTCAAAATTTACTTGAGTAAAAGTACAAAAGTATTGGTATAAAAATGTACTTAAAGTACCAAAAGTAAAAGTACTAAAATGTTTGAAAATAGCAGATCTACAAGCTCACAACGCGTCGCGATACGACGCGTTGTGTGCTTGTAGATCGGCTATTTTCAAATAGCCTAGGTATAAAACATAGCTAAAGTGGTTAATGTATGTTTTATAATGTAATAATGTTCTTCAAAGTAACTAGTAACTAAAGTTTGTAATTGTAGTGGAGTAAAAGTACAATATTTGCCTCTGAGATGTAGTGGAGTAGAAGTAAAAGTATAGACAATTGGAAATACTCTAGTAAAGTAAAAGTACCTCAACATTGTAATTAAGTACAGTACTTGAGTAAATGTACTTAGTTACTTTACACCACTGGATATGAGACGAGACCAGATGGATGCTAAGGCATCCTCTGATGTGTGATGTATCCATTGGTCAGAATTAGAGTTGTTCCGATACCGATACCAGTATCGGAAAAGCTGCCGATACTGCCTAATGCGGTATCGGCGAGGTATCATTTTTTCTCCTGCAGACGGTATCTTTTTCCCTACAGTCTGCCTCATGCCTCAAGCAGAACTTCATTTTTTTTTGCTTTTGAGACTAGATGGATATTGTAATATTGTGATTGCGCACAACCTGCACGATTGTTGCCTAGATAATTAATTGAAAACATTTTGTCCATTCATATTTATCAGATGTCCGATTAATTGTAATCAATCCGGTCACTGTGAACGACAGTTTAAAATCCTAGCGCGACCTCTGGTCCAAAACGCATCCATTGTAAGCCCAGTCAACCCCCTGTGCTTTCAATAGGGATGGATTTTAATTCAGTCTCATTTCCATGTGGGGCCGAGACGGTACCAAACGCCCCTTAACGCTTTAAGACCGGGAACGCATCTGTGTCATTTTAAGATTTATTTGGGCTATTAAAAAATAGCAGATCTTAGGCATGTAACGATTCACTCAACTCACGATACGATTCGAATCACGATTCGAGGTTCACGATACGATTTTTCACGATTTTTAAGCACATTTATTTTCGAGACAAATTACTGAAAAACCTTGATTATTTCTCTTACAAAAATCATGTATTTTTTAACAACTGTATTTTCTCTTGTCCTCTTTTCAATATATGAAATTAAGCCTTTTTTATTATTCATGAGGTACATGCATTAACTGTAAGGTACACATTAAGACATATACTTTTTTATCTGTAAAATAATAACTTTAAATATATAAGTATTATGAAATAAATGAATTTTAAAACATATGTCCCAGATGAAATAAATTATAAAGAAAACCTTCAAATAAACAAATTAAGGCTTAGCCTTTGTTCCAAGCTTGGGATTTACAAGTAATTTTTTATCTATGCTATATTCTCAGCATTCTGTACACATTTATGTAATAAGGGAAACTGTTTTAAACTGCTCCAAATGAGATTAGATTAAAAATTAATTGATTAATATCAATGTAATTCGCTATATATCTGACAGACAGTGTTGAAAGGAGTTTGACGTTGTCAGCAGTCTGATACAATTGTTAAATTATTATTATTCATATAGATTATTATTCATTGTACTCTGCAGCGGCAGCCGCACCGAGGCGCTCCAGAATTAGCCGTTTTCATTAGAAGCCTATCAGTTGTATGTTTCCTACAGAGTTTAAATCAGACAGGCTAACAACAGCTAACAATATTGTCAGATGGGGGAGGGGGTAAACGGTATAGTTTGGGCTTTTCATCAATCAAATAAACATGTTTACATGCGACGCACATTTCCCTCTTTATGCAGTGCGATCGCCTAGTTGTTTAGATTTCATAGCCTGAGAGGACGTGAACCCCACTCTCCCGTTCATAGCCTGCCGTTGAGTGAGTGAAGAAGAGACCGACGGAGGCAGCTATGGTGGCCCTGAGGGGACAAAATAGTAGGCGGATAACAAGGAATGGAGTCTGACTCGATTGCGCCCTCTGCTGGTTGCATCGCGATGTCATATTTTATTGCATCGATTTAAATCGTCACCACTTTGAATCGATTTAAATCGATATACGATAAATCGTTACATGCCTAGCAGATCTACAAGCTCATAGTGCGGCTATGAGCTTGTAGATCCACGCTAGTAGATCCAGGCTAGTGCCACGCTATGGAGATTCTACAAATGTCTTCTAAATCTTAACAGTTAAAAAAAGAAGAAAAAAAAACGTATGTTGCTATAATATCAGTGGTTCTCAAACTTTTTTCATGTCAAGGACCACCCACAATGATATGCATTTGTCCGTGGACCCCCCCCCATCTCAAAATATTTTGTTCCAGGGACCGCCATGAGCAAAGATTTGAGTTAAAAATGAATTTATATTCAAAGATGTGCACACATTTTCACGATCTTTCACGAAAAAAATAGCAGATCTAATAGCAAGCTCATAGCGTGGCACTCGGTGCCGCGCTATGAGCTTGTATATCTGCTACTTTTTAATAGCCAAAGCAATCTTAAAATGACACAGATGCTTTCCCTTCCCGGTCTTGAAAGGGTTAAGCGCTGTCAGGTTGAGGTCACCTCAGGAGAAGGTAATCACATCCACTCAAAAATCAAGCGAGGGAAATTATTCTTAGACCTACTGTATACGTATAACACGCACGCACTACGCACGCACCGTGAATGCATATTTATAAGCGGAGGCAGTGTGATTGTCCCAGGGAGTTTATCATCAAGGACATTAGAGACTGAAAGCTGAATAAGAGTGGAGCTTCCACTGATTTCTCCGGAGCGTGTCTGTCTTTTTAAACGTCCACTTGGAAGAAGAGCTTTTGGGAGAAGCTGTCAAACGATTTCATATCAGCCTGACGCCCGCCCCCTCTCTCTCTCTCTGACAGCTTTCTCTCTGCGTATTTACTTTTGCTGTGGCTTAAATCACATTGTTAACGTGGAACCATACTGTGTTCTTTTGGTGACATTTACCCATTGCTCAATTTTGCCCGTGTAACGTGCGTTTCGGTACCTTTTGGTGTGATGTCAGTTAGCTTTTTTTAGTCAGGTCTCACCTATGTTAACAATGTCCAATGTCACAGCAAGAAATCACTGTCTTTTAAAAAAAGAGCAGACCAAGTTCAGAGCCAACGGTCAAGTTAACTAATCATGGAGGGTTTAAGTGGTTCACTATCTGAAAATAAACATTAACACTGATGATAGTGCTGTCAAACAAGAGCTATCTATGAAATGTACTGTATGAAAAGGTTTAATGTAGTAGTAGGGGCAACATGTAGTGGTTTCAGCTAGGGGGTCCTTCACCTGAAGAACGTTGAAAACCCCTGATTTAGAAACGATGGCTACTAGCAGTGTTGATTTTGACAACAAATTTTGATTCAGTTTTAGTCATAGTCTTTTGAATAAAATTCCATTTAGTTTTAGTCATATTTTAGTCATCTGAAATGTTTTAGTTTTTGTCTAGTTTTAGTCGACTAAATATCATAAGATTATAGTTGATTTAGTCGACTAAAATGTATTTTGGCGGTGCCTTGGTGGCGTCGTAATGGCTGATTTTACGCTTTGTATGCTGAAAATAGCGCCAATCTACAAGCTCACAACGCGACGCGTTGTGAGCGTTTAGAACCTCTTAAACCTTTGAAACCTTTCAAACCTTTCAAACCTTTCAAACCTTTCAAACCTTTAGAACCATTCAAAGCTTTAGAACCTTTAGAACCTTTCAAACCTTTAGAACCTCTTAAACCTTTCAAACCTTTCAAACCTCTTAAACCTTTCAAACCTTTCAAACCTTTCAAACCTTTAGAACCTTTCAAAACTTTAGAACCTTTAGAACCTTTAAAACCTTTAAAACCTTTAAAACCTTTAAACCTTTCAAACCTTTAACTCTAACACTATCAATACTCAATACCATCAACATTCTTAGCGATCCCACACTGTTTCTTCAGGAACAGTACCTTCTAGTTTGTTGATGAAATTGTCAATATATTTAGTTTTAGTCACCATAGCTTAGTTTTTATTTAGTTTTCGTCAGTGAAAAAAGGTAGTCGACGAATATTTTTCGTCATAATTTTAGTCGACGAAATCAACACTGGCTACTAGTTAGAAAAAGAGGGATGATAGTTGGAAAGAAAATGGTTGGAAAAAGAGGGCTACTAGAAGAAGAGACTATAAGGCCCAGTCCCAATGGCCACACTCACAGACTCTCAGACTTTTGTCTGAGGGCTTAGGGTTGTCACACTGTCAAGTCGTCAAGTGCGCCAGGGCTCCTTTTGCAGACTTTTGGAGCCCTTTATGCTTTAGTAAGTAAGTTCCCATAAGTCCACACTTCTGCAGACTATGCCTGAGGGAATTACCCACGGTTCATGGTAATGTGATGTTAAATATGGGTTTACCAGTACAGGGTGCCTTGTGCCCGTGGAGGAGATGGGTAAACAAGACGGGTCGGCGTGACATCCATGTGAATACTTCGGTGTCACCGATGACACCAGTATTGCGATCAGTGTCAGTCATCCCCCAAGTTAAATATTTCAAACAAAGAAAGACATTTGGGTCCGTGAGATGTGGCCCCGGAGTCATTAAATTGTCACTTTATAAATGCAGTGCAGATACCAGGCCTGGAATTTCATCATTTTAGGGGCAAGGCCACTTGGCCTTAGCCTGGTAAAGCCCATCCCTCCGGAAAATCTCATTTCCATTTGATTTCAGGAAGGAGTCTGGCATGAGAACCTGTGTGTGTTTATGACTGTGGGCTGAGTTGGGCGGGAGTAATACCTTTGACTGACAACCCCTTCAGCTAATCAGCAGTGTTCCCCTTCAGCAGTGCATTTTTACCACCTCCAGACTAATGTGACGCAACGGGACTTTTGAGACGGCCATGCCCAAAATAGGTTGCCTTATTCGGATACATGCGTGTCACTGCCCGCCCCTGCCGGTTCTCTGAATTTTTATTTTTAAATAGGCTCTGTCATGATTAATTTACCACATATACGAAGTTAAACAACTAAATTCTATCTAAACGATATTTGAAAAGTAAATTCCGTGCCTCAAAAAATAAGTTTGAGACTTTGAGAGCGTTTTAAAGTTTTAAAACTGAAAGTAAAAACAACTCACAGAAAACAATGGCTGCCGTTCCATTTTGGTCGGCTGCCCTCGGATCCATTCGGGCTCACTCAAACTCGCCTCCTGATTGGCCAACTTTCGCTGTCAATCACAGAACGATGAGCGAGGAGGGGCTTTACCAGGCTAAGGACGCTGATAGGCTAGTCCACTTGGTGGACGACGACAAAAAGCCAAACAAGCCCTCATGCCAGACTCCTTCCTGAGACCAAATGGAAATGAGATTTTCCGGAGGGAGGGGCTTTACCAGGCTAACTTGGCCTTTGGTGTTGACATTGTCAAGTTTTTAAGGGCACAAAGGCCAAATGCCAGGGTAGGAAGGCCATCAATTAAAACAAAGATGTTTAAGTCCACGAAAATAATGAATTTAACTTAGAATAGTATAACTATCTGTGAAATATAACCAATTTATTTCACAAAATAATGTCATTATGGCATAATGGCATTTTAAGCTGAAATATAGGCTTGAAATCAAACCTACCCACTGGTTATGTGCAGCGCTTCACTTGATGTTGAATCTTGTGTCTACCATATTGACAGGAAGATAGCGCAGAGGGGAAACGGTGAACTCAGCGTGGGCAGTGCAGGCGGGGGGCATCAAGGCCAATTATTTGGCTGCCCACTCGCAATGTCCTCGTGGCCAGCCCACCTCCCACTGGTTTTAGAATGGCTGATCTTTAGATGAAGTCACTCACATCCTCACGTTTCTTCTGGCCTCTCCTCAGGTGAAGGAGAACCTGCTCTCCTGTAAGATGCTGCTCCACTGCAAGAGGGACGAGCTGAGGAAGCTGTGGATCGAGGGCATCGAGCACAAGCACGTCCTGCAGCTCCTGGACGAGATCGAGAGCATCAAGCAGGTTCCTCAGAGGCTGGAGGCCTCCATGGCCAGCAAGCACTACCTCCACGCTACCGACATGCTGGTGAGTGGCTCTGCTCTTAAATGGGTTTGGAGTTCACAGAATAACGGTGGAGACGAATGACCGTGATAATATAATTTAACCCATTAAGACCGGGAACGCATCACTGTGTCAGTTTTTTAGATGTTTATAGTTTGAACCATTATTTTATACCTTGGGGCTATTCAATAATGTCGGATCTACAAACTGTACGAGCTTGTAGATCTCTCATTATTGAAAAATCCTGAACATTTTGTGTATAGATAGATACACATATATATATTTTTGGAAACAACATTTTTACCTAAAAACATTGCTTCTGGACACACACACACACACACACACACACACACACACACACACACACACACACACACACACACACACACACACACACACACACACACACACACACAACATATTGGGGATCGGTGGACAAAAACATATAATTTTGGGGTACTTTATTAGAAGTTTGCAGAAAATCATGACTTTCACAGGGGCCAGTTTTGAATTGCAGCCACCTGAAGGTCAGGACTGTTTGAAAAGGTTAGGGACCCTCTGGAATTGACACACAGTATATTGTGCTGTGCTCGGTAAGAACAATAAAACAAACTCGCTTTCTATTGGAAATATTAGATGCAAGGTAACTTCTCCGATTGTTGTAACCTGAAACTATTGTTCTATTGTGAGGAGTGATATGTGGAAATCTGACATTGCCATCTGCGTGTTGAGAGGTCGCTCCCGAAAAGGAGCAGGAGACTCTCCACCGACCAATGTGTAATGACCCTTTTTGACACACAAACAATGGGTAAAGATGCCCTTTAATCTGGTGTGGCCATAATATACTTCTCTAGGTCATTAATCTGGGGTGTGGCCATAATGTACTTCTCTAGGTCATAAACAGACCATCAGTTGAACGATCAAAGCCCATTTCATACACAAAGGCAGTTCAAGGTGCTTTACATAAGATGAGAAGAGCCATTCAAAGGTAAAGTCCCTGGCCACCACCACAGACGGAGACTATAGGGGTTTGAATCCTCCACCATGCATTTGGCTACGTCTGGGCCTTCCAACAAACACAAATGGATGTGTTCATGGGAGGGCAACCGGCCTTCCTTTGTTGCTGCACCAGCAACCCCTACAGCAGTGCCTCTCAATTTGTGGGTCCCCACATTATTATGCAACATGGTTTTCTCAAACTCAACAGTAAACAAACCAACATACAGTATAAGTATGTATACAGGGTATCTTCTGCACATTTCTGAAGTGACAATGTAATGACTTAAGACCATTTTAATACCTTTTAATATTAAAGGTAGGATAAGTGATTTTCTTTGGTAAAAATAAGTGTTAAATAGCTCTATATTCTGATAGTAATCATTGATATAGAGTGTTTGTTCAGTAACAGGAGTCTCTCCACCTCTTTATTAAACAGAAAATGCATTTTCAGGTCGGGATACCAATTTTATCCAATCAGGATAGAGAACTCAGACAGGAGACATATTAAACAAGTGAAATTGGAAGTGAAGAAATGAGCAGACAAAATTGGAACTGGAACACTATAAAATTAAGCTGATAAATGTGTACTCTCTCCTGATTGGCTGAGATTTTGTCACCTGCCTAAAAATGTATTTTCTGTTTATTAAAGAGCTGGAGAGACAGGAAGGCCCCTGTTACTAAACAAACACTTTATAGCAATGATTACTATCAGAATATAGAGCTATAACCTTTTAACAAAAACCTTTTTGTTTTAACCCAAAAAATATCACTTACCATTTAAACATTGGCCAAAATGTCAAATGCAATGCGAGGCGTTGTGAGCTTGTAGATCTGCTATTTTCACAATATTATTTATCTGTGGAACCGAGTCAAACTATATGTAATGCCTCAACTCCTACAATTCCAAGTGCTTGTCAGGGCGTCGGGAGAGATTTTGACAGCTTGGTTGTAATCTGAATAGATTTCCACCTTGGCAAATGTCCCCCTTTTTCACTGATAATGTTCCCACAATGCACTGACAGTCTACTGAACTGCCAATGGCAGGACGTGTGATGTTCTCAAACGGCACATCTGTATATATTTCAAGAGTATTTTTATCTATAAAAGTGCAGTGGTGGAAAAGGACTCAAATGTTTTACTTAAGTAAAGGTATCAATACTGCAATGTAGAAGTACTCTGTCACAAGTAAAAGTCCGGAATTCTAAATTTACTTGAGTAAAAGAACAAAAGTATTGGTATCGAAATGTACTTAAAGTACCAAAAGTAAAAGTACTAAAATGTTTGAAAATAGCAGATCTACAAGCTCACAACGCATCAGCACAACAAGCTGAAAGGTTTGGGAACTACTGTTCTAGAGCAGTGGTTTTCAACCCTTTTCATATCAAGGTCCATTATTTATTCGGCATTTGAGCCACGGAACCACCGTTTGATGAGATTTAGACTCTCAGAGTATTTTGCTATCGTTGGATAAGATTTTGTCCACAATTCTATGCTTTATGGATGTTGGTACCATAGGAGAGATAACAGGCCCCTGGACCACCAGTTGAGAACCACTGTTCTAGAGTATCCACTCTGTTTTGCCACGATGTCAGTCGTCACAACATCTCCCTATTCTCTCACACGCTCCCTCCCTCCATCTCTTCTCTCCTCTCCTCTCCTCTCCTCTCCTCTCCTCTCCTCTCCTCTCCTCTCCTCTCCTCTCCTCTCCTCTCCTCTCCTCTCTCAGGGTGTGACAGTCACAATGTATTTTCTATTGAACCAGGCCCCATTGTTTACGGAGATTCTCCTACTACTATACCCCTGCCTCACACACACACACACACACACACACACACACACACACACACACACACACACACACACACACACACACACACACACACACACACACACACACACACACACACACACACACACACACACACACACACACACACACACACACCTGCTGACACCCCTCGGTGGAGTCCAGTGTTCTCCAGAGGCATGTGATAAGCTGTCATACGATCTCCTCTCCTCTCCATCCCTCTCTTCTCCCTCCCCTCCCCTCCCCTTCCTCTCTCTTCTCTAGTTAAATCACCAGAGGCTTCATATTGTTGATTAGCCTGACAGGCTGGGCCCCCTAACGACGTTAAGCAGCCATCCTCAGTCATCCCAGCCCTACGCTAATCACACACACACACACACACACACACACACACACACACACACACACACACACACACACACACACACACACACACACACACGCCTCTCTCTGAAGCATACAGTATTATCACAACCCTGCACATTACCATGGTTTACGTTCTTTTTTGTACATTAAAATTATGTTATTTTCTCACACACACGCGCACACGCGCACACACGCAGGCATGCAGAGTAATGCTATTAAGTCGACTGGAGGCTGATCGCGGCACTGAATTATCACATCTCCACTAATGTGCTTCTCATCTGCATCAACACACACTTGACCCCCTGACACCCTCCCCCCCACCCCCTACCCCCCCTCTCCTGTTCTCCCCCCCCATGACACATACACCCACCAGACCCCTATCATCCAACCATTAGTACCCTTCTGATTAATAACACGCACGCCCGCACGCGCCAACACACACACACACACACACACACACACACACACACACACACACACACACACACACACACACACACACACACACACACACACACACACACACACACACACACTCATTTACTGCCACAGAGATTTATTAACCCATTGAGGCCGGGAACGCATCCGTGTCATTTTTAGATTTCTTTGATAGATTTAGATTTAAAAACAGCAGATCTACAAGCTCATAGTGCGGCACCGAGTGCCGCACTATGAGCTTGTAGATCTGCATTTTTAACTCAAATCTTTGCTCATGGGGATTCTACAAATCTCTTCTAAATCTACTAACTTAAAAAAAAAAAAAAACGTATGTTGCTATAATCAGTGGTTCTCAAACTTTTTCCATGTCAAGGACCCCCCCAAAATTATATGTATTTGGCCGCGGACCCCCATCTCAAAATATGTTGTTCCAGGGACCCCCAGAAGCATAGATTTGAGTTAAAAATGTTTGTTTAAAAAAAACATATATTCAATGATTTGCACAAATTTTCACAAATTTCCAAAAATAGCAGATCTACAAGCTCATAGCGCGGCACTCGGTGCCGCGCTATGAGCTTGTAGATCTGCTATTTTTGAATAGCCCAAGTAGAAAATAATGGTGGAAGTGGTCACACGCATACGTTCCCGATTTTAATGGCTTAAACACTAACATGCCACAACCAGCGCTGCTAATGAAAACGGAGAGGAGACCGAGGTAGAGGGAGAGATGGAGAGATAGAGAGAGACGGAGAGCGAGAGACATGGAGAGAGAGTGGTGGAGAGGTAGAAAGAGAGAGAGAGAGAGAGATGAAGGAGGAGATAAGGGGGATGAGTCATAATCATAAAGTGGGCAGGTTGCAGGGGAGAGGAAACCTCTCCCGTTCATTCACTGCATTTGAATGTAATTTCTGAGTTTCTGTTGACAGCCCTGATACAATTAAACTAGACGTGTGTGTGTTCCAGTAGGAGAGCTCATTAGGAACTCCTCTGTCTGTCTGTGTGTGTGTGTGGTGTGTGTGCGTGTGCGTGTGCGTGTGTGTGTGTGTGTGTGTGTGCGAGGATTATACAAAAAAAAGAAAATAAATTGTAACCAGAACAGTAGATGTTTACCAGACCACTGCCCTGAGGCCTGTACTCAGCCAATGACATCACTAGAAGTCGGTAATTGAAATGGCACCTTAATGGACATAATACGACTTGTAGGCTACTCAAGAAATAACGTTGCGTCTTCCTTCGGGAAGAACGTCAAGTCAAAACATCAGTCACCGCTGCAAAATAATGAATATGTGCAGCAGACCAGTTGAGTGCTCCAGTATTTTATTTGGGTAGCCTCTCCAGAAGTGCCCAGGTCTTAACCAGGGTTAACCAGATCTGCTTATTATAATTTCCCCGCAAGATTTTATTTTCAAATAGCCGATCTACAAGCTGAACTTGTAGATCTGCTATTTTCAAATAGCTGATGTATTATGTTAAAGTGCTCGTGTGGCCCATAGTCGCTTCTTTTGGGCTGGTTTTCCTAGACCTGGTTGCTTGTTTCTCTCACAGAATCTGGCAACACCCATTCAACCCGGGAACTTATTTTACTTGACATACCGCCGCCTTAACCGAAGGCTGATTTGAGGGGACATACCGCCGCTTTGTCTCATTTTAGATTATTTTGCTATAACCATTATTTTACACTTTGGGCTATTAAAAAAATAGCAGATCTACAAGTTCATAGATCTGCTATTGTTTTCTTTTTTAACGTGAACATTTGTGCAAATCTTGAATATATCTTTTATATATATGTTTTTTAAAGCAATTCTGTATTTTTATTTGTCCGTGGACCCCCCATCTTAAAATATTTTGAGTAAAAAATGTATATGTATATATATATATATATATATTCAAAGATTTGCACACATTTTCACAATATATTTTCTTCAAAAATAGCAGATTTACAAGCTCATAGAGCGGCACTGATGATATACAAGCAGATATACAAGCACTATGAGCTTGTATATCTGCCATTTATGAATAGCCAAAGAGATAAATAACGTTTATCATTATTATTATGATTATGTGCAGGTGTCTGCGGTGGAGTCCCTGGAGGGTCCCCTGCTGCAGGTGGAGGGTCTGGGAGACCTGCGTCTGGAGCTCCACAGCAAGAAGCTCAACATCCACATGGTCCTCATCGACGAGCTGCACCGGCACCTCTACATCAAGTCCACCAGGAACCTGGGGCTCAAGAACAAGGACAAGAACGCTGCGGCGCGCCCCCCCGGGTAAGAACAAATGATGGTTAAAGGGATATTTCACTTTTAGAAATGTTAAAAAAAACGTCTACTCAGGCTTTTGTGAGCCCCCTAGACAGTTTTTAACCCATTAAGACCTGAGGCGATTCTTAAAAAAAATCAAAATCCTAACAGTTTTTGGAAAGAAAATTAATAATCAAGATTTTTCAAAAATAGCAGATCTACAAGCTCATAGCGCTGCACTCGGTGCCGCGCTATGAGCTTGTATATCTGCTATTTTTGAATAGCCAAAGAAATCTAAAGTGACACGGATGCGTTCCAGGTCATAATGGGTTAAGTTGGTTGATTCAGTATTTAGATATTTGATATTCATTTTATCAGACACGCCCCCTTCCTATACAAACCCATTATAACTTCAAATTACATTTTTAACACCCGTCCTTGGTTCTGGTGACTCATCCTGCCCTCCTAATACGTGAGGGGGCCGTGTTTTTTCGATTACTTTTTTCTTTTCTTTTCTTACATTTTTTTATTGTATTTTTTTTGTTTTCATTTTCCCCAAAGAATATTTAAAATAAATGAAACAAGTAATTGAAAAAATGACGGTCTCCTCACTTATTATGATAAGCTCACAACGTATCACATTGTGTGATGCATTTTGAACTTGTAGATTCACGATTTTTGCATGACACCATTGTATGAGCAAGTATAACATAGGGCTTAAGTGGTTGATCAGACTAGTCGATTACATATAAAAAAAAATATATTACGCTTTTTGCGTCAAAATTATGTATAGTTGGCAGCCCCCTATTTAGTTTTTAGTTAGTATGCAGTGAGGCGTGCGGCTAGCCAACCTCATGGCAAACGTTCCTCCCAGAAACAAAACCAATTCTCCTGTACAACATTAAGTGTGTGTGTGTGTGTGTGTGTGTGTGTGTGTGTGTGTGTGTGTGTGTGTGTGTGTGTGTGTGTGTGTGTGTGTGTGTGTGTGTGTGTGTGTGTGTGTGTGTGTGTGTGTGTGTGTGTGTGTGTGTGTGTGTGAGTTGCCTTCCAATGAGCCATTTACTGAGACCTTCATCGGGAGGAGTACAGTGTTGCCATATCTGCTTTATTATAAGCGACTTTGGGCCTGTTTTTCTGTAAAGTCTTGTCAAGACATGTAAATATTGGTAGTTGCGGGCTGCGTTTTTTTTTGGGCTGGTTTCTAAAGTTTATTTGCTTATTTGGGCTTGTTTTCTAAATGTTGTTTTGTGGTTCTCAAACATTTTCAAGATTTGTGTTATTAAAAAATTTTCAAAAATATTTCAAAATTTTTTTCCCAAGATTTTTTTAAATTTTTTGGAAAATACAGATCTACAAGCTCCCAGCATCGCGACGTTTGTAGATCGGCTATATTCAAGTAGCCGTAGCCTAGTCGCTTCTTTTCGGCTTGTTTTCATAGACCCAGGTTGCTTATTTCTCTCGCAAAATCTGGCAACCCTGGAGGAGGAGGGTGGGTGGAGGTATAGGTGGTGTTCCTTCCAGGCACCACCTTTTTGACACAGTGTTGTGGCTGCTGCTAAGTGAGAGGGGCGTATGGATGGGGGCTGCTTTGTTGTTAGAACCCACCCCGATACAGACAGGCTGGGGACCTGCCACTCTCTGACCCCTGGTAATAAATCACCACACACCTCACCGTAATTACTGCACCACACACGTAAACACACACACACACACACACGCACACGCACACGCACGCGTTAACACTCACACACGACTGAATAGTGTAAACGCACACTTACACACATAAGGTACTCACAAGCAAGTGCGCATGCACATCCACTCAGGGCTGAAGGTACACATGCAGTGTGTTGAGGTGCAGTGACCTGTATCAGGCTGATTCGTCTCACAGCAGCAGGATTGACTTGTCGCTGGTTGATACCAGGAGGTGGGTAGAACTAGTCCAGCGGTTCTCACCCTTTTCGTTGGCCCTACCTATTCTGACTACTTGACACTGGCAGCCATTTTGGCTGCCCTGTCAAGTAGTCGGACGGGTGGGGCCGCGTGGATTTTCAGAGGCATTTTGCAGACACTCTTAACCCATTAAAAGCATGAACGGATCTGTGTAGCCACTCGAACCATTATTTTGACTTTGTCTATTAGAAAATAGCAGATATACAAGCTCATAGCGCGGCACTCGCTTGTAGATCTGCTTTCTTTTTTTTTTATAGTGGATTTTTTTTTTAATCTTCAAATATATGTTAAAGCGAACATTTTTAACTCCGTTCTGTGCTTCTGGGGGTCCCTGGAACAACATATTTTGAGATGGTGGTCCATGGCCAAATACATATCATTTTGGGTGGTCTTTGACAAAGTTGGAGCACCACTGATATAGCAACATGCTGTAAGGGATTTAGAAAACATTTTTAGATATGTATTTGTCCGCGGACCCCCATCTCAAAATGTGTTGTTCCAGAGACAATGATTTGAGTTACAAATGTTCACTTAAAAAAACAAAAAGTATATATTCAAAGATTTGCACACATTTTCAAAAATAGCAGATCTACAAGCTCACAGCTTGTACATCTGCTATTTTTGAACAGCCAAATAAATCTAAAATGACACAGATGCGTTCCTGATTGAATGGGTTAACACTGATGTACTGTAGATATGAGGTTTCTGCCCGACAGCAAACGGAATGCCTGTCATTGTTGTGAAACCGAGTACTGGCTTTTGTCCACACATGTGTGTGTGTGTGTACACACACTGTTTCTCGCCCTTGGGAACGAACACACATTTGATAAAGGGACCCGAGCTCCCAAGATGCTTTTATTAAGTGTTATAAGTGTTTAGAAATGCTCACTGACAGAACACAGCAAAATACAGAGTGTTAATTTATCCCTGAAAGTGTACACAACATCCACAAATGGACCAGAAAGGGTCTTTTTCAGGCGTACAAAATGTAGAGAGGGAAGCTGGTGAATTTCAGTGCTTCTCATCATCATCAGTGGTGGAAAGTAACTAAGTACATTTACTCAAGTACTGTACCTTTTACTTTTTACTTTACTGTAGTATTTCCAATTTTCAATACTTGTACTTTTACTCCAGTACAGTTATTTGAAATCTTTAGTAGTAACCTTGTTGATTTTGATTATTATTACAAAGCATACATTAACCACGTCAGCCCTATATACAGTATACTTCGGCTATTTGAAAATAGACGATCTACAAGCTCAGACGTGTCGTCTGGGTCAGTAGTAAACAGGTTGGGGTGCAACAATCAATTATTTAAAAGAAAGAAAAGATAATTGATTTTTAATGATACAAAAATGTACAAACTCACAAAAAAAATTGGAAATATTGGGCATGTCATCATAGGTGAAAAGTTTAAATACTGCTACAAAATATGCCTTAAGTGGTGAATCACATTATAAAATATCAGTTAGAAATTTGTTTTGCGTCAATTTGTTTATAGCTAAGCAGCTTTCAATTATTTTGATTAACTCTTTCACTGCCAAGAGTATTTTCATAAAGTACTCCCCCAGTGCCAGCGATTTGCGTGTTTTTAAATTTTTAAATTTTGTAATTTTTCACTCAAATAAATTCTCTGATTGCGGTTTTAAACACATAGGACAGTTGTACCAGCAGAGAGCAGCAAATAGACACATTGAGCACCTCGCTGACCTGCTCGCCCCCTCCCAAACAGGCTCACGTCACATCCGGTCATGAACCGGATGTGACATTTTCGACAATCCCTGATCGGCCTTAAAACGATGTGATACACGACTACGATGACTGTTCGTCACCCAGACTATAGAAAATAGAAGTGGAGCTCTGCGTTCGTTTTTTATACCGTGTGAAAAACCGTGACTTTCCCTATTCTGGCCGAACATGACCGCGGGAAAAAAATGAGAACCGGAAACGGAATCTGCGTCATGAAACCGGAACCCAATGAGTCTGAAGGAATCAGAAAGTGAAAGTGATCATGAAAAATAAACAGAATAGCGCGACCACAGTAAAAAGTAAAAACTCGGGATTTCTCGTTCTGGCAGGGAGGGTATTCAGAGAAAACTCGGGATAACTCGGGGCTTGGCACTGAGAGAGTTAATCAAAAAAGTAATCGATAGAATTATTGCTTAAGAAAATAACGTGCAATAAAGTAATATGTCAGTCAGATGTTCATTCTGCTGTCTCCCAGGACGCTCAAAGCATGCGGAAACACACGGAGAGAGACAAGCAAAACAATTAGATGAGCTCTAATTGTTTTCATTTACAAAAAAATAATTGGCTGGTTGCAAACTTGCAATTAGTAACCCTGGTGATGCTACGTTTGTTTATATAACTCATTCCAAAACAACAGTCCAAACCTTTCCAACAGGTTGTTCATCAGTGCATTACGTGTTGCTGGTCTCATAATAGGCCTCCCCCTGTGTACTAAAATATCCTTTTAGCACCTCGACCAAATTGAATGTTCCACTTTGAGCATTCAAAGCACAAAGCAACGTAGAGTTGTTCCGGTCGGTGGTGGAAAGTACTAACTAAGTAACATGTACTCAAGTACTGTACTTAAGTACAATCTTGAGGTTTGTGTACTATACTTGAGTATTTCCAATTTCCAATACTTTTACTTCTACTCCACTACATCTCAGAGGCACATATTGTACTTTTACTCCACTACAATTATTTGAAAACTTTAGTTACTTTGTAGATTTTTATTATTATTAGAACACATACATTGACTACTTAAGCCCTGTTTACATTTCGGCCATTTGAA
Source organism: Gymnoscopelus braueri (assembly GCF_963280865.1). Lineage (NCBI taxonomy): Eukaryota > Metazoa > Chordata > Actinopteri > Myctophiformes > Myctophidae > Gymnoscopelus > Gymnoscopelus braueri. Next base: position 34,023,162 of record NC_137625.1, on the reverse strand, counting down.
AATAGCCGATCTACAAGCTTACAATGCGTCGCAAGCTTGTAGATCGGCTATTTTCAAAAGATTCTTATACATTTAAAAACTTGAAATGGGACATTCTGCATAATGAGTACTTTTACTCAAACGCTTCCGTTTCGTCTTTACAGTTGCGCAAATTTGTCCTAATATAAATCAAAATAATCTAAGCTTATATAGCTTGCTGCGTAGCAGAAATAGAAATGAAAAGGACATGACGGAACAGATGCCAGCTTTCCTGTCTTGGCTTTCAGGAGGTGTTGTTCCAGACTGTAGACTCTATATAGCATTCGGAGATTGTGGAATAGTTGTCTATTCTGGCTACGCGAGACTATTCCGATGCCATTACCAGTAACGTGTCACGATGATCGGCTATTCTTATACATTTTGAAAACTTGAAATGGGACATTCTGCATACTGAGTACTTTTACTTTTGGTATATTTTAGTGCCAAATTGACAGTACTTTTGTACTTTTACTCAAGTAGATTCTGAATACCAGACATTTACTTGTAACAGAGTATTTCTACATTGTAGTATTGACACTTTTACTCAATTAAAAAATGACCACATGGGGGATCTGCCATGAAAACGATTTGCACACAGACTGTACTGTATGGGGCACTACAGCAGTGGCTAACATTTCAAACGGCCATTACTCAGTGACCATCGCTCTGATCAGCCCAATATAGACCTGGTATTATGTATGTAGGGCTAGTGTTATGACAGTCTATTTTCACAATTTTCTTTCCTAGGTCATATTTGACAATTTAGGAGTTTGCATGTTCCCCCCGTGTCTCCTAGGGTAGTTAATACCCTCACAAAAACATGCAGTAATCCTGGTCACTATACTGCCTGATGGAGGGGAAAGGAACTGGTTGGAATAACGTGTTCCTTCCATGCGCTACGTCTAACTAGGGAACCTCCCCCCTGTCGGGTGATAAGAAGCGGCCTCACTGCTTGCTCCTCATGCATTGAAGGAGGCATGAGCTTCAGCTTGGGCTCTCCCTAGGCTGGCAGAGGGAGAGTAGCTCCCATGATTTACATAGGCAATTGGCACTGGGTGAAAAAAATATGGGTTACAAAATCGTGGGATAAAAATCATATTAAAAATAATATATATATTTGACAATTTAGCCAATGTTTTTATAATATAGTTTGTTGATTACGTTTGATTCGGTAATGTTCTTATTTTATTTGTATAGATTTTTTCCCCTTCATTTTAGAGGTATTAAAAGTACTTAAATTGTAACTTTAGAAATGTGCAGATAGTAATACCCTACCCTACACGTATACTGTATGTTGGTTTGCTTACTGTTGAGTGAGACAACAATGTTGCTCATTAAGCCAATCATCTGGGGACCCCCCAAAATCATGTGGGGACCCCCCTGGGGGTCCCGACCCACAGTTTGAGAACCACTGTCTTGGAGAAGCTGTGAAAATCTACAAGCCAATCTACAAGCTCAAAGGAACACTTACACGATGCTCTAAAATCGATTATTTAATTTAATGTTATTTTTTTTATGTAATCGATTGGTTTGATTAACCCCCACTTGCCCCCCCCCCCCCACCTTTCTACTGTCTCCGCAGCTCTGCGGTGAAAGACACATCACCCATGCCCTTGATGGACGTCAGCTCAATGTCCACCCCTCGCAAGCTCATGGACTCTTCCATGCAGTTCAGCACCCCTGGAAGCGGCAGTGGTACGTTCCCATTCTCACACGCAGGCCAGAGCCTGAGCGATCACATCAGTTTGGCTGATATATATCGGCCAATTATTTTGACTTTTTAGACGACATTGGGTATAGGCAATCATGCAGCCGATATGTCCCATTTTATGACTTTTTAAATACAAAAATAAAATGGTGGATCTCCATGCTCACGACATGTCGCATCACGGCGAGTTGTGAGCTTGTAGATCGGCTATTTGTTAAGTTAAGTTTATATGTGTATTTGATATTTGCTTGTTGGTTTGTTCGTTGTATAATTCAAGTTAAATGTTCTTTTTATAGATTGAAGTTTAATATTTTCTATAAAAAAAATTAATCCATCAAAAAGTAGTGTTTATTTGTATGCTTTAGGCTTTGCATAAGTTGCATGTTCTCAAATAGTAACTCTAAACAAATGTAAGTTTTTCTACTTTTTGACTAAATATCCATCAAAACATTGTTAATCGGAGGTCGAGGACCTGTAAAATCCGGCATTGATCGGACTCTAATGCAGAATGAGAGATGGAATATATCCCATGGATTCGACTTCTCAGTCGCCACAACGTCATTTTGGATTCCATAGAAGCCAGCATGTCATCTATGGAAGCATGTTGTGCAGCGAAAATAGCCTAACTATCTACAAGCCTTGTAGATAGGCTATATATGGGCCTCATGGCCGAGCCATGTGGCCCATAGGGCAGGAGCCTATCTCCTGTTTCTGTTGCATGAGGCGGCTTGATGCACAAGTACACCCCCTGGACATGTATTTCGCAGGGACTTACCCCCAATCCAAGCAGGGAGGCATTGGTCCCATTTTTTAAAAACCTTATGTATGACCCGACTGGGGATTGAACTCCGACCTCTCATGGTGGACACTCTCACCGCAAGGCCACTGAGCTGGCTGTTCAGAAGCATTTCTCCCCAAAAAATCATAGAACGGCAAGAACAATAATACTAAAACGTCATAATTTTACATATTGTGTTAACCCATTAAGACCGGGAGAAGCATTTGTGTCATTTTTAGATTTGAGCTAAAAAGCATTATTTTAAACTTTGTCTATTCAAAAATAGCAGATCTACAAGCTCATACTGTAGCACGGCACCGAGTGCCGCGCTATGAGCTTGTAGATCTGCTATTTTTGAGAAATCGTGAAAATGTGTGCAAATCTTTTAGCATTTATTTTTTAACTCAAATCTTTGCTGGAACAAAAAAAATATTTATGAGATGGGGGTCCGCGGCCAAATGCATATCAATTTTGGGGTCCTTGACGTGAAAAAGTTTGAGAACCACTGACACATTTTGTAGAATAGGTCTTAACTCATTCACTGCCACAATTATTGCTGGCCGCTTTTGCCCACTGCCAGAGATTTTTCATCGAAAAAAGTACTCAGGAGCCGAGATACAGGATTTTTAAGTTTTAAGTTAACATGGAAGTGGATGGGAGTCTAGATCTTCGAAAAATCATATCTCCTTGGTCTTTGGGTCAAAATTTGAAAAAATAAATAAAATAAAAATAATAATAAAGGAAATAATTTATTTTGAAAAAAAATGTATTACGTTTTTTACGTCAGTGGCAGCATTGGTAAACGGGAATAATTACGTTTATTACGTCAGTGGCAGGGAATGAGTAATGGGTTAATTGTTTAGGAGTCAGCTCTAGTGGGGACTCACAAATCGCACATTAGGACATTTTCGTGAGATTTTTGGGCTTCTATCCATGAATATCAGCAGCAGAGGAGAAGAGGAGTGATGTGTTTTTATTATATTAAAGTTTCACACAACGCCACGTTACTTCACTATAAACCGACGACAAATTTGACATGAGGGAGCGAAACGACGGGAAAGGGACTGTTGAAGAGAGGATTATGGCTTCTCATAAAGAGTTATTTACGCAGCCGTCCTCTAAATCCACATAAAAAGAGTATTATAATAATACACAAACGTACAAACGTTCAAAATGTCTGTTGATTTCAGTTCATTTGCTCCGTATTGATGTTCAGAGTCGTAATGACATCATTAGCATAGATCTACATTCCTCCCATTACATCCATTAGCATATTGTTCACACGCGCACACACACACACACACACACACACACACACACACACACACACACACACACACACACACACACACACACACACACACACACACACACACACACACACACACACACAGAGCAAAATATAAAATGGCACAGAGAAACCGATAATGATATAAAGTTGGTGGCTGCTCTTGTACATGTCCCCACACACACACACACACACACACACACACACACACACACACACACACACACACACACACACACAGAGAGGGAGAGCATGCAGTATGATCAAAGTCATACGTGTTGAGGTTGACTAACGCCGCAATTGCCCGGTCGTGGCGTGTTCGCACCATTAACACCATTATAGCTGACCTACAAGCCCACGTGCCGTCACTGATGCAACGCCACTATATTCATTATATTCACTATATTTACGGACAGTGGTGTAAAGTAACTAATAACATGTACTCAAATACTTCCATTACATCTCGGAGGCAAATATTGTACTTTTTTACTCCACTACGATTATTTGGTTACTGGTTACTTTGCAGATTAAAATGATTATATTACAAGACATACATTAACCACTTAAGCCCTAGGCTGTTCAAATGTAGCCGATCTACAAATTCCCCAGCCCTCAACAAGCGTTGAGGGCTTGTAGATTGGCTATTTTTGAAAGAATTTGAAACATTTGAGCACATTTTGATGCCAACACTGTTGGGCTTTACTTGTAGCAGATTATTTTTATATTGTGGTGTTGGTACTTTTACTTTTACTAAAACAGGGAAACCATGTGTATCATTTTAGATATTTTTGCGTTGGCTACTCGTGCCGCGCTGCGAGCTTGCACATCTGCTATTTTTGTGCATTTTTGAAAAATCTTGAAAGTGTGAGAACTAACGTTTGTTTGTTGAATCGGCTTCTCCCGCCCCGTGTGTCGCTGCCGTCGTGCGATGGAAGTATAATAAAGCAGCCATTAGTCAGCCTGTATCTGGATGGTGTCAGCTCGGTGGGGGAATATCCTGGGTTTCCTAGCGCTTTGGGGAGGGACTGACAGTGGTGGAAAAAAGTACTCAAATGTTTTACTTAAGTAAAAGTATCAAAAGTGCTATGTAGAAACACTACAGTTACAAGTAAAAGTCCGGAATTCAAAAAGTGCAGAAGTATTGGCATCAAAATGTACTTAATACTTAAAGGCGGGTGGCACAGTGGTAAAGTCCCTGCCCACCACCACGGAGGTTGTGGGTTCGAATCCACTTTGTCGAGCGTCTACTCGGAACACATTGGGCCTGCGTTCTGGGGAGGGAAGCCGGGCGGGGAGGGATGTAGATAGGCTATTTTCAAAAGGCTGAAATGTATATACGTGTAGGGCTGAAGTGGGTAATGTATGTAAATGTGAAACTATAATATTTGCCTCTGAGATGTAGTGGAGCAGAAGTAAAAGTATTGGAAATGGGAAATACTCCAGTAAAGTAAGAAATACCTCAAAATTGTGGTAATTGTACTTAGTTACTTTACACCGCTGGACGGAAGTGTAATAAAGCAGCCATTAGTCAGCCTGTATCTGGGTGGTGTCAGCTCAGTGGGGGAACAAGCATTCATTATCCTGGGTTTCTCCCTGTGCTTCAGGGAGGAACTGATAATGCAGATGTAACTGCATCACACACGTGTGTGTGTGTGTGTGTGTGTGTGTGTGTGTGTGTGTGTGTGTGTGTGTGTGTGTGTGTGTGTGTGTGTGTGTGTGTGTGTGTGTGTGTGTGTGTGTGTGTGTGTGTGTGTGTGTGTGTGTGTGTGTGTGTGTGTGTGTGTGAATCCTCCGCTGCCTCGTCAACAACATTGTGGAGTCAGCGGATGATGATGCTTGGTCCTCCTCGCGGTGCATTCATTCATTCCGTGGCGGTCTGGCGCGCTGAAACAGTAGGGAGCGCAACTAAGAATGTAATGAAAAAAGTTTTGTCTTGTAATAATAGCTTGGAGTGGCTGCCCATCCCGTCTATATGGCTTCCTAACTTTCTAAATTTTAATTGTAATAACCTTTGCACAACCACTCCTGGCCTAATCTCTCAAGAACAGATTACGAGCTGCGTTACTTCATCTGTCGGGAGGGCCGTTCAGAACGTGTGAACATTGGCCTACAAGTGGGCCGGCCTTAGATCAGTAAGCAAGCCGCGCTTTACCCAATCAAATGTAGTGCGGCGCATGTCAGCAGGCATTGTTGGGCATGAATCACTTGAACCCAAGTGTTAGCCTGGCTCCACCCCCTGAATCGTTTGCCTCGCATTCAGGGTCTGGTGACGCTGTCGAAGGCGGGTGTTTCTCGGTTGAAAATCTGTACGACAAATCGGGATCAGGATAATCCAGTATGAACCAATCGCCAGAAGAGTCTTTGAAAAAAAAACTTTGGCCACGCCCCCATCTCAGAAATCTGCTGCATTGAGAGGGCTTTCAGACTGAATAATGGAGTGAAACAAAATGAAAATTCAGGCTGAGTGTCAGGCTACCCAAGTGTCTCTATTCATTGGTAAACGTTTGGCAAACATAGCAGATCTACAAGATGCACTGGACCGGCAATTTTTGGCGAAGAGATTTCGGTGTAGAAAGGGAGATGCTAGCGGAGCCCTGGCGGTATCGTATATATACATGTAAGGTTTAAGTTGTTAACCAGCTTAAATCTGAGCTCCCTGTTTTGGGCATGTCATTATTGTCAATTTTACATAAAATAAATAAATAGCTGCATTACTTTGTGACGTGTTGTGAGCTTGTAGATCTGCTATTCTCCAAAGTATTCTTTGCTCAAAGTATTGCTTTACTCATTCACCATACCCCCAACCTGTTTGTGTGCACAGTCTGCACACGTACACAAGCATCTGTGCACACACACACACACACACACACACACACACACACACACACACACACACACACACACACACCCAGAGACACATTAAAACGTGCGCTAATGCGATTTACAGTTGTGTGTTAGCCCTGTCCTTAATTCATCCTCCGAGCCTTAAAAAGTCGATGTTAAACACATACTGTTGCTTTTCCCACATTATGCAAAAAAACCCACACAGACCATTATGTGCTGCTGAGATGTTTAATACCCCCGTCCTGGCGTCAGCGCCATGGCTCGCCATTTTGTCTGATGGCGTACCGAGTAGAGCAGCTCGTTTTGGAGCTGGTAATTACAGTAATTATTGCGCAAAAACACTACAGTTAGAAACGGAGGGCAAAAAAAAGAAATAAAGAGAGGAAATGCAGCCGAAGTCCATTAAGTTTTCCATGAACATTAACTCATTCAATCCGGGAACGCATCTGTGTTAATTTTGATTTCTTTGGGCTATAAAAAAATGGCAGATTTACAAGCTCATAGCGCGGCACCGAGTGCCGCGCTATGAGCTTGTAGATCTGCAAATCTTTTTTTATCGTGAATATTTGTCAAATATTTGTCAAATATTTGAATATATATATATATATATATATATATATATATATATATATATATATATATATATATATATTTTAAAGCGAATAGTTTTTTACTGAAATCTGGGGGATTCTACAAATGTCTTCTAAATCCTAACGGTTAAAAAATATATAAACTTATGTTGCTATAATATCAGTAGTTTTCAAATTTCTTTCATGTCAAGGACCCCCAAATGATATGTATTTGTCCATGGACCCCCCACATCTCAAAATATTTTGTTCCAGGGACCCCCCCCCCCCAGAAGCAAAGATTTGAGTTCAAAATGTATTTATATATTCAAAGATTTGTACACATTTTCCAGATTTCTTTAAAAATAAATAGCAGATCTACAAGCTCGTAGCGTGGCACTCGGTGCCGCACTATGAGCTTGTAGATCTGCTATTTTTTAACAGCCAAAGAAATGACCGGTTCCCGGTACTAGTGGGTTAACTGTGTTAACGTTGGAATGCCCCATCTGATGGAAATTAGAGCATCACTCCCCGCTGCCACTCTCAATTTAGCCCCTAATGTGGCCCTCATCAGGGGGAGGGAGGGAGGGAGGGAGGGAGGGAGGACCAGAGAAAGGGTGTTTGTGTGTTGGGAATTGCATTTAACCACGTGAACCCTAGCGTCCTTCTTCTGGGGCAGATATTCAGCAAAAAACAGCTGCAAGGTCAAATCCAGAGCGATTTACAGTAAGCGAGGTAAACACGAGGTAATGCATCAAATGCATAGAAATAGTATTCTAGGATCATAGGTAAACCAAGAACCTATCAGCAGTCTAAACAGTATAATAAAAAGAAAAATAATCTTTACATTGAAACTATACAAGCTATAGGATGCTAGCCTGATTATCAGCCTGAAGCTGTGTGGAGCTTTAGTCTGACATTGGCTGCAGTGTCCCCGATTTCTAGGGGGAGGGGATTCAAATTTCCCTAAACCAATCACAAGAGATCCACGGTTCCGCCTACATCTGACATCGCACACCTTGTTCTAGCAGATATTCTGATTTGACAGGTTTTTTCTTCGACCATGAAAAGCCATAGGCTCACATTATGACACCAGACCAAGAGGAGCAGTCCACTCAGAGAGTGGGCGGGGTCTATGGTCTGGAACCAGGCTAATAGGATGCTATAGGTATAGGATGTCACAACTATAGAAGGTCACAACGTGTCGCAATGTGCTTTCAGCTATTTTCACCAAAGAGATTTGGTGTAGAGGGAAACAAAGGAGGGAGCCTTGTATAGACCCATGGGGGACCCCGTGGGTTTAAGTGGTTAAAGATCTAATTTACCTGTTTTGGATTCATTAGAACGCTGTTGTCATTATTAGTCATTCTATTGTATTTGATTTCAAACCACAGACAAGAATAGTGGGATTTTTTCTGAAAAAAATATAAATAATAACTTGGTAGTAATACTGCATTTGTTTATCATCTCTGTCGGGTGGAAACCTCATATGTCCAAACGGCAAAGCGACGCATTTTGGGCTTGTAAATCTGCTACTTTTGAGTGACACTGTAGTATGATCAAATAGGGCGTTACTTTATGAAAAAACATAAGAAGTGAAAATATGGAGATAATTTAGGTTTCTGCCCGATATACCGTGTACAGAGTAGAAACTTAAACTCTCTGTCTGTCTGTGTATATCTCTCTGTCTATCTGTCTCTGTCTGTCTGTCTATCTCTCAGGGCAACAGGAGACACGTGACCACAACCAGACAGACCTCCATGAGATCCATCCAGAAGAAAACAGTGCAGAGTTCATGGGCATCCTGATCAAGGTACACACACACACACACACACACACACACACACACACACACACACACACACACACACACACACACACACACACACACACACACACGCACACACACACACATCTTTATTTGCGTTCACATTTAACAAGAAATTCTGGAACACAAACAATAGTAGATGCACAAACTTGGGAAACTCAACAACAAGTGTTTCATGGATACAGGAAGCATCGTCTCCTCCGCCAATTATCACAGACTCTGAACAGAATTTAGAATCAGCTCTTGGCTTACTGGGCATTCCTGCAATCTGCATGCCTCTCACAACTCATTTATGGACATTACAGTACAGGCTTCCAATTATGAACACAAGCATATTTACGTTTGTATAATAGCATCTTTAAGACATTGGTACACAAGGAACACCTCTTCCAGACTGTGGGCCAACGTACAGCCCACTTACAAAATGGTCGCTTCTCCACTGGCCTCATCAACAACAACATCTGGTGTTTTAGCTGTGACATCTGAAAAGGCATCATTTTCATTATTGAACATGGCACACAAGTGTTTATACATTTTGGTAGATGATGAAACATGAACTTATGTCCTTAACTAATAGATCAACAATCCTGTCGTGCCTATAGCAATGTACATCCCCTTGTATACACAGCAGCCAGTCAGAATATGCTGCTTGGGCCCCGGAACTTGCTTGCCCATGGGCTCGCTCTTTGGCTCGCTCTTTGGCTCGTGGAATGAGATACTGTACCCTGTACCCTTTAAATGCATTTAAGTGTATTCCTTTCCTAATTCTCCTATAGGCTCTAGCCAAGCTGAAGAAGATCCCAGAGACCATCAATGCCATCATGGAGCGACTGGAGCCCGAGCTGAACCAGATCCTGAAGAGGTCCACCACCCAGATAGCCGACCACGCTTACCAGAGAGGAGAGACCTTGACCCAGGAGAACCAACCCAGGTAGGGAGGCAAGGAGGACGGGCTGGATGTTACAATGACTATTACTATTATTACTATTACAATGACTTTAACCCATTAAGGCCGGGAACGCATCTATGTAATTTTTTTATTTGAGCTAAAAAAGCATTATTTTACACTTTGGCTATTAAAAAATAGCAGAACTACAAGCTCATAGCGCGGCACCGAGTGCCGCGGTACGAGCTTGTAGATCTGCCTTTTTCTTTTTTTTTATCGTAAATGTGTGCAAATCTGTGAATATATATATTATTTTAAAGCGAACATTTTTAACTCAAATCTTTGCTTCTGGGGGTCCCTGGAACCAAATATTTTGAGATGGGGGGGGGGGATCCGCGGCCAAATACATATCATTTTGGGGGTCCTTGACAATTATGAAAATGATCAGAACCACCGATATAGCAACATACCTGTCAGCAGGGAGTGTTGGGCGGGAGGCGTAGGACAAAGACTCTACATCCTCCCGGTAGGTGCTCCTCACTGGCAGCTGAGTCAGTAGGATACAACGGCAACACAGAAATATGTGTGGGGAGGAATTAATTGGCATAGAGATGAAAAAGCGGGTAAAAAGCTGAAAAAAAATTAATAATGTACTGATCGTTTTGAAAGACCGACTGGGCTGGCCCCAAATCTACTGTATGGATGGTTTCAAACTGACAGCAATAGCAACAATGAACCCAGAGAATTTCTGCTCTTTATCCCGGACGCTAGAAATGAGTGATCGGGTTCTGACGTCACCCGAATCTACGCGTTATTAGTATTAACCCATTAAGACCTGAGGCGATTCTTAACTCTTTGACTGCCAGAGTATTTTCATAAAGTACTCCCCCATTGCCAGCAATTTTCGTGTTTTTTTTATTTTTATATTTTGAAAATTTTCATGAAAATAATTGATCAGACTGTTTTTTAAAGACGCCGCACAAATCCGCCACCAGAGAGCAGCACATGATAGCTTGATCAGCTCCTGGTGTCACTGTTTACCTTCTTGAGCGATTAGACAGGGAAAACCATGAAAACGGATGTGACGTCCTCCCAGATTGTTTTGATCGTCAAAATTACGTTGTGATACACGACGGCGATGACTGATCGTCACCCAGACCATAGATTATAGAAGAGAAGCTGTCCGTTTGTCCGTCATACCGTGTGAAAAACCGTTTGTTTACCTATTTTGGACGAAATGACCGGGGGAAAATAATCAAAAACCGGAAACGGAACCCAGGACATGAAACCGGATGCAGATATGGGTGAAGTAAGTGGAACTCGAGAATAACATTGAATTTTAAGCAGCATAGCGCGATCAGAGATTAAACAATGAACGCAAATCCAACGCGTCAAACGCGTCAATGGCGTGGGTGGATTAAGTAGTTATTGACGCGTTTTCGAGTCAATGGCGTTTATAGAGTTAAAGATGTTTTCTAAATCCAAACAGTTTTTAGGAAAAAAAAAAAAAAAAAATGTTTCAAGATTGTTCTAAAATAGC
>NC_137625.1:33899206-34006706 GCF_963280865.1 Gymnoscopelus braueri | reverse complement strand
CGGACCCCGGAAACAGGCCCTCGACCCCCAGGAGTCCGTTGCAGGGTCTGTTGCAGGGTCCGTTGCAGGGTTGTCGCGGGGTCTGTTGCAGGGTTGTTGCTTTCAGAACCAATACAGCGAGCCAGCGGTGATAAGGTGATGTCGGTCAGTAAAAGCAGAGACATGTGGCAGGGTGAGCAGTGAGTGGCTTATCAGTGACGTCATGTTGTAGTGTTCAAACCACCGCGGTGATAAGGTGACCACCGAAAATGGTAGCATCATGCGCCCCGCTTTAGCCGCTCTGACGGCATATACCATGAACTCAACATCCAATCAAACCCCGAATTGGAATTGCTTGTTGTTGGTTCCTCTAATACAGCACAACCTCCAAAAGCTCCCTGATGGCTGCAGCCCACGTCTCTTACACAGCCCAGGGTAGGCCACCCGACCTGGTGGCGATATGCCCCTTCTTTCCAGTTCCTAATGATCTTGGTCTGCAGTTAAAGACTCGCCTCAGTTTGTCTTTATGTAAATAACACGGGATGCATCCTAGTTGCCTCCCCTGGAAACAAAGCTGCTCCAGATGTTTTGCGTCGGCCCCGGGTGGACCCTGCGGTCGTTCACAGATGCCGTTAACCCATTCAATCCGGGAACGCATCTCAAATAGCAAAGCAGCAAAAATAGCCGATCTACAAGCTCACTGAGTGCCGCGCTGCTGTAAGAGCTTGTAGCTCTCCCATTTTTTAAAAATCATGAAAATGTGTGCAAATCTTATATCTATTTTTAAAGCGAACATTTATAACTGTCAGATGTCTCAACAAATGTCTTAATTCTTCTGAAAAACTATTGTTGCTATATCAGTGGTATCATACAGTATGTTGTTCCAGGGACCCACCAGAAGCAAAGATTTGAGTTAGAAATGCTGTTTAAAAAAAAAAAATGTATTCAAAGATTTGCACAAAATGTTCAAGGTTTAAAAAAAATAGCAGATCGACAAGCTCGTAGCGTGGCACTCGGTGCCGCGCTACGAGCTTGTAGAGCTGCTATTTTTGAATAGCCAAAGTATAAAAAATAATGGTTATAGCTCAAATCTGAAATGGCACAGATGCGTTCCCGGATTGAATGGGTTAATTGTTCAAAACATCTGCGGGCGGTTCACCGAGGGACCGCAACCTGCCAATGCAGCTCAGTGTTTAGCTGGAAGCATCCAGGAAGAAAATGTAACACAAAACCACCACAAAAAAAAACACTGTATGCAGCTTTATTTTGGAAGTGTAATTCTGTCTACTCCAAGGGTTCCCAAACTTTTCAGGACGTGACCCCCCCCCCCCCCCCATTTTTTTAAATCACATTTGAACTGGGGACCCCCCTCCCACCCTGACAAGTACTAGGAACTCTAGGAGTTGAGGCATTACATTTAGTTTGACTCTGTTCCATAGATAAATATTGTGAAAATAGCCTACAAGCTCACAAGTTTGTAGTTTGGCTATTTTGAATTTGTTTGCTAATGTTTGACATTTTTTTTTAAGTATAGTTCGTTGGTTACTTTTGACTTTAGTAATGTTCTTATTATTACCCGTAGTTTATTTCATTAATTATAGAGGTATTAAAACGGTCTTAAAAGTCGTTAACTTGCCACTTTAGAAATGTGCAGATACCCTGTATATACTTATACTGTATGTTGGTTTGTTTACCGTTGAGTGAGACAACAATGTTGCACATTAAAGGGGTAGTTCACCCCCCAAATAACTTTTTTTCTATTGATTACTCACCCCATGGAGCCTTGAATTCATGGATATTTTTTTGTTTTTGTCGCATTCCTTCCTTTATTATTTGATTATAATAAATTTAGCCCCATTGATTCCGGTAGGAGACACAAATGCATTTGTGTCTCCTACCGGAATCAATGGGGACACATTTATTATAATCAAATTATTGGCTTAGGAATGTGACAAAAACAAAAAAATATCTATGAATTCAAGGCTCCAGATGGTCAGTAATCAATAGAAAAAAAGTTATTTTGGGGGTGAACTACCCCTTTAAGCTAAATATCTGGGGACCACCCCTCCAAAAAATCATTTGGGAACCCCCCCCTGGGGGTCCTGACCCATAGTTTGGGAATCACTGATCTACTCACCTGCACACATAGGAGAATTAACCGAGGGGTTTTAGCACCATGGGATGAGATACTAATTCATGAAATAGTGTTTGTGTGTAAAGTTAAGAGAGTACAGGAACAATGTTAGACAAACCACAGGATCATTGCACTGTAAGTGCTCTTATATCTGAACATCGCTAGTTGTACCTCCCCTGAAATGAAGTGCACTTCACTCTCATCGCCAGATACAATTAACCCACTAAGACCGGGAACGCATCTGTGTCATTTTTTGATTTATTTCGCTATTCAAAAATAGCTCGGTGCCACGCTTTGAGCTTGTAGATCTGCTATTTTTGAAAAATCCTGAAAATGTGTGCAAATCTTTGAATATATATATATTTTTAAAGTGAACATTTGCAACTCAAATCTTTGCTTCTGGGGGGTTCTACAAATGTCTTCTAAATCCCAACAGTTTTTTTTTTAAAAATGCTATTATCAGTGGTTCTCAAACCTTTTTCATGGCAAGGACCCCCAAAATTATATGTTTTTGGCCGCAGACCCCTCATCTCAAAATATGTTGTCCCAGGGAAGCAAAGATTTGAGGTAAAAATGTTTGTTTTAAAAAATTTATATATATTCAATGATTTGCACACATTTTTCAAAAATAGCAGATCTACAAGCTCGTAGAGCGGCACTCGGTGCCGCGCTACGAGCTTGTAGATCTGCTATTTTTAAATAGCCAAAGAAATAAAAAAATGACACGGATGCGTTCCCGGTCTTAAAGGAGAGTGCCGGTCATTTTAGGTTGTATGTTTGATGTGTCGCTAATCACTCACCAACATACAAAGGAACGTTGAATATTTCCAGATCTGCCCCTAGCTGTTGTCCATTCTGCAGACCCCTTGCAGCGGCATAATGGGAGACGTGTGTAAGAGTGAAAATCGTCTATTGCTAAGTTTTTTTTTTTCTCTTACTACTCACCGTGGAGTCTCATGATACTCAAACATGCGCTGAATGTCCCGCATGAGCTACCGCTAATGCAGAACGACATGACGCTGGTTGCTTGTTTCTCTCACAGAACCTGGCGTGTGCCAGATTTTGTGAGAGAAACCAGCAACCAGCGTCATGTCGTGATTGTGATTAGCGACACATCAAACATACAACCTAAAATGACCGGCACTCTCCTTTAATGGGTTAATACAGCCATTGTTTCCTCTTTAACTCATTCAATCCGGGAAAGCGTCTGTGTCATTAAAAATTTGAGCTATATGTATTATACTGTATGAGTGTGTGTGCCACGATTTAAAAAAACAAATAGCAACCCAGATTGCATGGGTTAATGGAAAGGTAAGGAGGCACACATCTCTGTGACTTTATAACTGGGTGAATGGAACGTGGACCTGGGGTGGAAATTGCTATAATAACCATTTCAGCAGTTTACTTCGTGCAGTGCTATATGAGTTTGTAGATCTGCTATTTTTTTTAAACATCGTGGAAATGTGTGCAAATCTTTGAATATATATGTCACAGGTAGATTGGCATTCCAGGTAGATTGGAAGTGCGATGTGAGGACGACGAGAACACAACATGAATATACATACTTACTGGCCTCAGTGGCGCACTTCGAAAATCATTGGACTCCCCATCCACTACCACTGGGAGTCTGGGTTTGACTCCCGCTCGGGACATTACTTTTTCAAACAACCGCGGACTATTTTTTTTCGCCGATAAAGTATAGTTCTGGACCATGACGGAGGCGCGCCGGCTCAGGAGACCTTGAGGCCAAGGAGTCGCGCCCGAGCGCCTCCAGGCGCGAGTGCCCGCGACGACCGGCCGATGGTCTCCTAGTCGACTAAGCGCCGTCCGAGTTATGTACCGATAGGCACAGAATAGTAAATGATGTTGTGGGGACTGCGTTTGCCCCGCTATGGTTTGCCCCAACTGCCACTCACTGCACTAACATAGCCCGCCAGCCCCGCCTCCTCAGTCTCGCCCCCTTGTTCGCGGGTGTGCGCGCGCGCGCGCGTGCATGTGCGCGTATGCGTGTGTGCGTGCTCGTTTGTGTGCGTGTGCATGCGTGCGTGTGTGGTGTGGCTTGCATTGCCCTCTGGCGTTGGTTCTACAGAATTGCCTGGGGGGCGGACGGGCGGTGAAAACAAGCGCTTATTTTCCATTCTACCTGGAATGCCAATCTACCTGTAACATATACATTTTTCAAAGCGAACATTTTTAAGTGAAATCGTTGCTTGCTAAATATGGGGGTGTTTTCCGTTTCCGTTTTCCGGCCGGATGATGTCATTTTCGCGAGAAAGACGCCCCCTGTCCACTTTCAATAGAAAATATGTTTATAAAAGGCTTTCAGGGGGGGAAAATCATGGAATGGGTGTTGTGAAACATTTGCCACTCACAAAAGATACTTTAGTTTTTTTGAAAAAGTTACCTAGTATTACTTTAATATAGAAAACCTCGGCCTTGTTGTGGTTCAAAAACCTAGGCTCTGAAAGTGTCAGGGGTCCCATATGAAAGCATGTAAGCGTCGATAATGCCATCGCCAGAGTGGTCAGTTCCTATAGCTAGGATGTGGCGCCCGTGTCCCCGATGACTCAGAAGGTCAGTTTAGTTACTGCCGGCCCTGCTTCCTCCTTCAGCCCACTGCCATTTAACACTAATGATGAGAGGAAGCTGTTCTATGGAGTTGGAGTGGGGGGAACGCACTATTATCGGGTTTTTTTAACAACAGCCAAGCCAAGTTCTCTGTGATGATGGCTTGGTTAATCCATTAAGACCGGGAACGCATCCGTGTCATTTCTTTGGGCTACTCTAAAATAGCAGATCTATACACAAGCTCATTGCTCGGCACCTATAAGCTTGCAGATCTGCTATTTTTGAAAAATCGCAAACATTAATTTTGTGCAAATCTTTGTGTGTATATATAAATATATATATATATATGTGTGTTTTAAAGCATTTTTTTTTAAATTTAAAGCTAAACTCCGATCTTTGCTTCTGGGGGTCCCTGGAACAACATATTTTGAGATGGGGGTCCGCGGCCAAATACATTTTGGGGGTCCTTGACATGAAAAAGTTGGAGCACCACTGATAACAACATACTGTTAGGATTTAGAAAACCCGTGTTGGACCCCCGTGTTGTTCCAGGGACCCCCACCAGAAGCAAAGATTTGAGTTAAAAATGTTTGCTTTAAAAATATTTTGCAAAGATTTGCAAAAATGTTAACGATAAAAAAAAAAAAAATGCAGATCTACAAGCTTATGGCGCGGCACGCTTGTATATCTGCTATTTTTGAATAAATCTATTCTATCCGGATTGAATGCGTTAATGGTGTTGGCTGAGTGTTTGCTGAGCAGGGCCGTGTCAATGAAAATTGGACACATTGCTTCTGATATCTTTTAAAGTGCTCTGAAATGGTAGCCCAGGGTCAGTTATATATGCTGCATTATATACTGTACGCTGTAGCAGGTCGTTTGAATGACCACTCTACAGATTGTGAGTACAAACAAGTACATCTAAATAATAATGCATACATACAATTCATACAGCTCTTTTATAGGTACTCAAAGTCGCTTTACAGAAGCCAATCCCGATCCCGACGACCTTTGCTGCATGTCACTCTCTCCCATCACTTTCGCCAGTCCACTGAATAGGAGAAGTCAAGTTAAAACACTTTCCCGCTGATCCTAGAAGCCCTTTCAATACATTTCTAAGACATTTTTATCTCCTGTGAGCACCCGGTTGGCCTCTGTTTTTTCTCCATGCTGATAGAATAATTGGCAAGAAAATAATCGCTAGTTGCATCCCTAAAACTAAAAAAAAGAGATTGATAAGACAGCAGAAATGAAAAGATGTTCTTTTACATTCATCTCCTCATGTCCCTCTCCTTCTCTCCTCTCTCTCTCTCTCTCTCTCTCTCTCTCTATGGCTCCCTCTGCAGGCTGCTGCTGGAACTGCTGGAGCTGCTGTTTGACAAGTTCCGTGCGGTGGCGCGGGCTCACAGCGTGGTGCTGCGCCACCTGCAGCACATGGTGGTGCAGAGCCCCGGCGGGGCCCACGAGGAGGGCATCAAGCTGTACGAGCAGGCCGACGTCTCCGCCAAGATCCAGATGGTCCTGCAGGTCAGACAACCCAAAGCACTGCCTAATCTTCATCATTCTTACTTTAGTTAGTATTAGCAGTGGTGATAAGTAGCTAATGTACTGATTGTACTTAAGTACAATTTTGAGGTATTTTTTTTTACGAGTATTTCCAATTTTCAATACTTTTACTTCTACTCCACTACATCTCAGAGGCACATATTGTACTTTTACTCCGATACAATTATTTGAAAACTTTAGTTACTAGTTATTTTACAGATAATGAATTATGATATTATGAAACATACATTAACCACTTTAGCTCTATTTTATACATAGGCTATTTGAAAGGCTATTATAGATGTGACACGTTGTGAGCTTGTAGATCTGCTTTTTTCAAACATTTTAGTACTTTTACTTTTGGTAATAAGTATATTTTGGTGCTAATATTTTGTACTTTTACTCAAGTAACATTTTGAACACAGGCCTTTTACTTGTAACAGAGTATTTTTATATCGTGGTATTGCTAAAATATCAGAGTACTTTTTCCACCACTGTTCATTCACATAAGCCCCCTTTTTTTCTACTATGTTTTTTCTTTCTTTTCAAACATTTTCAGTAGCCAAACATTTCAAACCCCATTTTTCTCCCCAATTTAGACACATTTCTGTGTTGTCACTGCTGTTGTATCCTACTGGCCCACCTGCCAAGTAAGGAGCCCCCACTGGGAGGACGTCGCGCTTCTGTCCTCCTCCTCCCGTTCGACACTCCCATCCTAGCAACGCGTTTTTTTAAAAGCTATTTTTGGTCAAACGATCGCCCCCACAGAATAGGGCCGCATGGGTTCAAGTGGTTAAGGTCTTTGCCTCTCGGTCTCAACAATTAGTTTTGTCGCTCCTTTGATTTATTTCCCTCACGTCGCCCTCCTCAAACACACATTTAACCCATTAAGACCTGAGGCCGGCTCTACACAAATGTCTTCTGAATCCTAACAGTTTTCTGAAAAACGTATGTTGTTATTATCAGTGGTGCTCAAACCTTTTCATGTCAAGGACCCCCAAAATGACATGTGTGTGTCCACGGACCCCTATCTGAAAATATTTGGTTCCAGGGACCCCCAGAGGCAAAGATATGAGTTTTAAAAAATTGCTTTAAAAATATATTCAAAGATTCTACAAGCTTTAGCGCGGCGTGACACTCTAGCTTGTAGATCTGTTATTTTTGAAAAATGTTGACACACACACACACTCGTAGATACAGCATAGCTAAAATCTAAAATGACACAGAGATGCTTTCCCGGTCTTAATGGGTTAATCCACCTTGGCTTACAGTGAATTAATCAGCAGAGAACCAAAGCCGTTGGAATGTGATGGATGGTCTCTGCTAGCTCCGTCACCAAGGACTGGTGACAACACAAACCCACAGGAAGTCTGATTGCCTGGCTTCATTCTTAGGTTCCTTAATTGGCGTTTGTTTGTCTATGCCCGTTTCTTTTTTTTCTTTTTTTTCTCCGTTCCTCCCGTTGTTGTTGATTGGTCGAGGAGATGAGCAGCTGTTATGCTGACCTGTGGCAGCCCCCCCCCGAGGAGGCCTTCGTGTCGGCCGGCGCCCGCGTTGCAAAACACTCTGAATAATGTGTGTGTGTGTGCTCGCCCGCGCACACGTGTGAGTGTGCGCGTGCGTGTGCATGTGCGTGAACAGCTTAAAGGCCCATTTACACTAGGGATGCTCCGAATATTCGGCAACCAAAACATTTTGGCCAAAAATGGTAAAAAAACAAAACATTTTCAGTTTTCGGCCGAAATGATTTTAACGCCGAATAAATGCTACCGAATGTTTAGAAAACATACACAAACAGCACAATACAATCAGTACAACACCGTTGTAGGGAGAGGTATACATCAGCTGCGTCTCTCTCTCTGTAAAATGAATGGGACCATAATTGACAAACACGTCATATCATGATAATTGAAAAAAAGACTTTAAACTAGCGATTGAAAACACGGCACCCACTTTGAGAAAGCCTGACATAGACAGACTGAGTTCTGTATGCAGCCGAGTATGTGAAAGAATGACACATTGTGTCGGGAAACGTATGTACGGGCACATAAGCAGCATCCGCTCAGAACGGGAGTCTAAATGGGCCTTTAGGGAGACGCTTTGTCTTAATGAGTTCACCGTCTGTCACTGTTGTCAGTCACGGTTTGACGTTCAGGGACTTCATCGGGGGGGGGGGGGGGGAAGGGGTTGTTGACAAGGATGAGTGTGATGTCCTGAACACAACATGACTCATCATTGTAAAACCTCATATCTGCGTCCCCCAGAGTGACGCAACAATATGTCGTTCGTTTATTCTGTACATCCCAGTCGGCTTTGTAATCCCACAGTTACCGTGCAACAGGCAATAGTCAGACAGAGACGCCCACGCATGCAGACGGACAGACAGACAGACAGACAGACGATGCCTTTAACCATTATTCTATACTTTGGCTATTCAAAAATAGTTCTACAATAGATCTACAAGCTTGTGGATCTGCTATTTTTGAAAAATCTTGAAAATGTGTGCAAATCTTTGCCATGTGTGTCTGTACGTACGTGGTCAACGTGGTGTTGTCTGTGTCTCACGCTCTTCAGTCACATTGTGCTTTTCAGCAGAACCAGAAGAAATAGAGCGAGGAACAGAACAGGAGGACATGCGTGCAGCTTAGTGTTAGTCACTGAATCAAGCACACAGCCAATGGCATTGACTTTGACCTTCAGAATGAATCTCCTCTCTGTCTCTCTCTCTCTCCCTCTCGCTCTCTTGGGTTCTTTACCCAGCACTCTCTTTCACCCACCTCTCTCTTTATCCTGCTTTGTACTTCATCATAGGACCGTATCCCACGTCAAAAGCTGTCTCTCTCTCTGTCTCTCTCTCTCTCTCTCTCTCTCTCTCTCTCTCTCTCTCTCTCTCTCTCTCTCTCTCTCTCTCTCTCTCTCTCTCTCTCTCTCTCTCTCTCTCTCTCTCTCTCTCTCTCTCTGTAACTCTCTGTCTCCCTCTCTCTCTCTCTGCCCTCCCCTCTCTGCAATTTACACTGTAGGCATTTAGCAGACGCTCGTATGCAGAGCTACAATATGCAAGGTAAACACAAATGCAGAGAGACAAGTACCTCAGTAAACTATAGGATCACAGGTAAACCAAGAACACAGCAAATCTCTCTCCCTCTCTCTCTCCCTATCTCTCTCCCTCCCCCCACACTCTCTCTCTCTCTCTCTCTTGTTTGCGTGGCTCCTCCTCTTCCTCCTCCTCCATTCAGAGGATGAAGCATCGCTGCCGTGCCAACTGTTGCTAAGGTGTCTCTGTTTGTACATTCTTTCTGCACGGTGCCACTGCAGAGATGATGCAGGCGTCGCAGATAGAAGCTCCTCACTGTTTGATAAACTGAGCTCTCTGATTAGTGGGACTATAGCGTGGGTGGGTGTTGATATAGTAGTCAGGTGTGCGTGTGCGTGTGTGTGTGTGGTCATGTATATGTGCCTGCATATCGCCAAGTGGAAACCTTAACCCTTAATTTCTCCCCCTCCACGCTCCTCCGTGGGCAGCACTCAGCTGGGTGAAGCTGAAAAACTGTATTCCCCCCCACAATATACCCCGAAAAAGGTCTACTTAAAAAAAATCTATCGATTAGTCACCCCATGGAGACTTGAATTCATAGATATTTTTTAGCTTTTGTCTTATTCCTCGAAATTGTAATGGTAATGGTTCTATGACATTCATTTTCCCTTTTTTTTATTTTTTATGTTTTTTGGGGGGTTTTATGACCTCAATTACACCCAAAAAATCTGAACATTGAACATTCAGTGGATTTTCTGTGGTCTGGGGTTTTCTGAATAATTAGGCTGAAAAGTAATCTGAGCTTGGCCCTTGGGCAGTGAAGTCACAGGCCATTAATCCCGCCCACTCTCCTCCTCGCCCCTCCCCTCCCCTATCCTTTCCTTTGGGTGGGGCGGAGCAGAGGCGATGATTGACAGGCAAAATTCCTCAACAGCGACACCCGCAGGCAAAGATTTATTTTTTCATTGCAGTTGAAAAGGCTTTAGAAATGTGAGAGAAAAACACCTAACATGGATCACTGGAGTGGATTTTTTTGTTACTTTATATACACACAAGGACCATGACAAAGACTTTTAATGTGTGGTAAAACTGAATGTCATGAAACCTTTAAGTACAGTACTTGAGTAAATGTGCCTTGTTACTTTACACCACTGCAAATCGCACATTAGGACTTGGTCATACAAACATTTTCCAGTCGTGATATTTTATTTTGCTCACGTGTTTGACACATGGAAGAAATCGAACGGGTTTGTGCGAGTTTGTGTGTTTTTGTTTTTAGTTTTTTCCTCTCCGCTCACCTGGAGAGGAAGCAGAAACCCTCGATGACCTTTCCTTCTGACACGCCAGGAGACAAACAACAGGGGTTGACAGAAACATGGAGGTTTCTCTTGTACGGGCAAAGGCAGCAAAAATGAGCATGAGCTCTTTTAGCTCATTTAGACCGGGAACGCATCTGTGTCATTTTGGATTTTAGCTGTAGCCATTATTTTATACTTTAAAGCTATTCAAAGATAGCAGATCTACAAGCTCATAGCGCGGCACCGAGTGCCGCGCTATGAGCTTGTAGATCTGCTATTGTTGAAAAATCGTGAACATTTCTGCAAATCTTTGAATATACATATATTTTTAAAGTGAACATTTGTAACTCAAATCTTTGCTTCTGGGGATTCTACAAATGTACAAATTATATATTTTTGGCCACGGACCCCCATCTCAAAATATTTAGTTCCAGGGACCCCCATTAAGCAAAGATTTTAGTTACAAATGTTCCCTTTAAAACATATATATTCAAATATTCACACAAATTTCTAAATGTTTCTAAAAATAACAGATATACAAGCTCATAGCTTGAGCTTGTAGCTCTGTCATGTTTGAATAGCCAAAGTATAAAACAATCGTTATAGCTCAAATCTAAAATGACACGGGGTTGAATGGGTTAAAAGAACTGTGTAGTTGTAATCCCTGTTTTTTTGGCAGCGCTGCAGCCCTTTCCCTGTGTGGGCCAGCTATCGATTTAAACTATAAAACACCAGAGGAAATAATCAGCGGTATTGGTGGTGTTGAATGGGGGAGTTTTAACACGACTTTATATAAATGAGTTGGTTTGTTGTTGTTAAGTGGATTTCTGTGGAGTGTGTGCTTTATGTGAATTGATTGACCGCACTGAACCGCGTGAACCCTAGTAACCCTGTTCTGGGGTGAACCTTCGGGCCAACATTGCCGATCTACAAGCTCACAAACACGTTGTGAGCTTGTAGATCGTCTATTTTCAAATATCCGAGGTATATAGGGATGAAGTGCTCAATGTACGTTTTGTAATAATAATTAAAATCGACAGTATACTAGTAACTAAAGTTGTCAAATAATTGTAGTGGAGTAAAAGTACAATATTTGCCTCTGAGATGTAATGGAGTAGAAGTATAAAGTATTGAGAATTGGAAACACTCCAGTAAAGTAAGAATACCTCAAAATTGTACTTAAAGGGCAAAGCCACTTTGATAGAGGTTCTGTAGTTAACTTGGCATGGTGAAACTCCAAAGGTGGACAAGAAATAAAAAAACATTGCTTTATTGATTATAAATTGATCATTCAAAATATGCTCCTCATTGACTTACATTGTACACTGAAAGTCACTCTTTTAGCACATACGAACGCAAACAAAGCTGATTCAGACAGTATAGTACATCACCAAACCCAGTACCTTTTAATAAAACTATCAACTTCCTGTTGATTTTACTGTTTGAAGATCCGGATCCAGTCCGGGTTTTCTTCTTAATCAAAATGGCAAAATTTTTATTAAGGCAATATAACGGCAAAATTCTGGTGATGTTCTATTGTCTGAAACAGCTTTGTTTGTTCGTTTATGTGCTAAAAGAGTGACTTTGAGAGCTGTTTCACCGTACAATGTAAGTCAATGAGGAGCATATTTTTTGTTTCTAATCAATGGAGCAATTATTTTAGATTTTTTGTCCACCTTTGGAGTTACATCATGACAAGGCAACTACACAACCCAAACCTCTACCAAAGTGGTCTTGCCCTTTAAGTACAGTACTTGAGTAAATGTGCCTAGTTACTTTAGACCACTGCCGGCATCACACTTTGTGATGTGTATGTGAAAAAAAGAAAAGAAACGACAGAAAAACATGTCAGTTTTACAACTTTACACTGTGACTGTGGCTGTTCAAACCAAAAACATTTTAAAACAACTGTTCTCATTCTTCTGTACACAAATTCAGAGAATCATCTCTATATAACGATAATAAAAAAAAAAGGACCAACACTCTCAGGTAATTGGGGACAATAGTTCAAACCAAATCACTGTTGTCAAAGACCTTGTAACGCGTCCGGCAACTGTGACAGCCCATTGGGGGCCGGTTGCTAATTGACCTATATTTGGCACAGCTTGTCACTATAGCGCTATCAGCTTCCATCCAGCTCTTTCTTTCACCTTGCCGGCCCGGCCGCCGGGGTTTGAGGCGGTTGTGAGAGTCGGTTAATTAGAAGCTGCATTTGCACATTCTGCGGTGATCTTTCGCCGGGGTGATGGCTCGCCAACGTCTGTTGTCCGGCCACCAGTTCGTGACCGGAGTGCAGATCACATTTTTTTAATGAGCATCTTCTTCCCGGGGAAGGTGGATGGCGTCGCTGTCGGGGGCAGAAACCTCTTATCTCCAACTTAAACTTTTTTGTGTGTTCCTCGTAAATTTAACGCCCCTACTTGATCATACCATAGCGTCACACAAAAACATCAAAAAGTAGCAGATCTACAAGCTCAAACCAAAGTTTTGGACATATGAGGTTTCCACCCGACAGAGACGATAGACGATGACTTGCCTTCTGAAAGAACTGATTTCCATGCAACATCAACCCTTTTAGCGTGAAGCGCTTAAAGCCACAATCCGGGACTTACTTGAATGAATGAATAAAACATGTTTGTTTTTTTTTACCAATCTGTCTGGTAGATCAGTGGTTCCCAAGCTGGGGGTCGGGACTCCCAGGAGGGTCCCACATTCTTTTTTTGGGGGGGTCCCCAGATGTTAAGCCCCCCTTGTTTTCCCACTCAACAATAAACAAACCAACATACAGT
Source organism: Gymnoscopelus braueri (assembly GCF_963280865.1). Taxonomy (NCBI): domain Eukaryota; kingdom Metazoa; phylum Chordata; class Actinopteri; order Myctophiformes; family Myctophidae; genus Gymnoscopelus; species Gymnoscopelus braueri. Next base: position 33,993,359 of record NC_137625.1, on the reverse strand, counting down.
ATAAGTGTATACAGGGTATCTGCACATTTCTAAAGTTACAATGTAATGACTTTTAAGACCTTTTTGATAACAAATTGACCACATGGTCAAATAGGACGTAAGAAAGAGGCAAACAATGTGGAAATAGCCGATCTACAAGCTGTGAGCATGCGGTTTGGCTATTTTCACAATGTTTATCTGTTGAACCGAGCCAAAGTTTGACTCAAAAATAAAAAATAAACAAAGCTAGGGATTCAATTAAGTCTTCTACCCGCTGGCGATCTGATGAGAATACAAAGATGTAATAAGAAAAAATAAAACAAAAGTGTAATTCTACACAGTAAAATCCATTGTAAAAATATATCTACTACCGGTGCAACACTTAATTGACCTAATAGATTATAAAATAATATCTAAATTACATATGAGATTTAAATCGTACTGCGTTGTGAGCTTGTAGATCGATTTTTTTTCAAAAATCCCTGGCAGTGGGCGATTAATTTATGTATTTAATCTGGCAGTGAAAGAGTTAATAATCAAATAATGGAGGACGCCCTTCTAGATTGTTCGATTAGTCGAAATGATACTAATATTAAATTAAATAATCGACGGAATAATCACCCTGAACATAGTTGATGGTCTCAGCCGTAATGTGTGTTCACTAAGTTGGACCCTGACAACTTCTTTGCTTGTTTTGCTTTGTTTTGGTGATGTTTAATCATTATTCCTGCTCCTCTTCGCCCTCTCTGCAGACACACACATAACTACTGTATGGCCAGAATTATTTAAATATGCTAGGGAGCTTAAATTAAATATGCAGGCCTTCCTGTGGGCTTGTCAGAGCGGTGAGAAAGAGGTGAATTGAAGTGCCAGGGAGCCTGCAGAAGACACTGATGCCCCTTTAAACCATTCAACCCGGGAACGCATCTGTGTTATTTTAAGATTACTTTGGGCTATTCAAACAGAGCTCATGAGCTTGTAGATCTGTTCTTTTTGAAAAATCTTGAACATTTGTGGAAATCTTTGAATACATATATTCATATATATATTTTAAACATTTTTTTTAACTCAAATCATTGCTCCTCGGGGGTCCCTGGAACAACATATTTTGATGTGGGTCGGCGGCCAAAAACATAATTTTGGGGGGTCCTTGACAAGAAAAGGTTTGAGCACCACTGATATCTGATATAGCAACAATTGTTTTTCAGAAAAATTAAGACATTTATTTGTTTGACAGTTACTAATGTTTTGCACACAATTTGCACACATTTTCATGATTTTTCAAAAATAGCAGATCTACAAGCTTATAGAGCGGCACCGAGTGAGCTTGTAGATCTGCTATTTTTGAAAATTCTTTAAAATGTGTGCAAATCTTGTTGTTCCAGGGACCCTCAGAAGCACAGATCGGACTTTTCCACGATTTAAAAAAAAAAACAGATCTATATCTGCTATTTTTTTTAAAGTCAAAGAAATCATAAAATGACACAGATGCGTTCCCGGTCTTAATGGATTAATTAGATTATGAAGTTACAGACATCAGCACGTCGCTGTCCTCACACAATGTTTTAATCAAGGCCTCTCATTTATTCCTCATACATATCAACCCTCTTCTCAACCAACCCCCTGCCTCTGACATTATCCTTTATGTTTTGGTAGGATTTGCAATGACAATAACAATCTACGAATCGGGACACAATTATTTATGAATATAGATGTTACGAGACCTGCAGGGCACTGCGTCAGGCACCCTGCAACTAGTGGCAGGCAAACTGACACTCTGGGAGCCAACCCAGGGCAAAGCCAGGAAAGGCAAGAAGCGCACCACTAAGCCTCTGCCGATATGAAACATGTTAAACCTGTTCGATATTGAATTCAAAACCGAATCACACTCGGTTTATAAAAAAACATAATATATTTAATATTAATCACGTTGTCATATTGCTTATTACTAATGCAGATGGATTTAACGCCGTCGGCAAGTACACGCGACGCCGTCGGCGCAGTTCTTGTAGGCTATGTTTTAATTGGACAGCAATTATAATGACGGACCGGTTCAGTCGGTCCACATAAAATGAACCGGTTTAATCTCGTAACCCGGATCGAACCGGGGAAACCGTAAATCTTTATGCACTGCAGCGCGACAGCTTAGCTAACAACACTGTAGTAGAGCTCAAGTCCCAAGTTGCTGTTAGCTACACCGCACTCTCGCATCGCTATTTATTTAAAATATAAGTTATTAAAATAGTTTTAATTGAAAATGATCATTATATTTATACACATATACACATTTATACCCAGATGATTTTAACATTGTTTTCTCAATCGACAGTAAACAAACCAACATGCAGTATAAGTGTATACAGGGTATCTGCACATTTCTAAAGGTACAATTTAATGACTTTTAAGACCCCTTTAATACCAAATTGCAGTGCGAGGCGTTGTGAGCTTGTAGATCTGCATTTTTTTTTTTTATTGTGAACATTTTTGCAAATCTTATTATAATCTTATATTTTTTAAAGCTACAATTTTTTACTCAAATCTGTGCTTCTGGGTGGTCCCTGGAACAACATATTTTGAGATGGGGGTCCGCGGCCAAATACATATAATTTTGGGGGTCCTTGACATGAAACAGTTTGGGAACCACTGATTATAGCAACATACGTTTTTTATTTAAAAAAACTATTATTTAGAAGACAATTGTAGAATCCCCAGCAGCAAAGATTTCAGTTACTAATGTTCGCTTTGAAAAATATATATTCAAAGATTTGCACACATTTTCATGATTCTTCAAAAAATAGCAGATCTACAAGCTTGTATATCTGCTATTTTTGAATAGCCAAAGTATAAGATAATGGTTAAAATCTAAAATGACAGATGCTTTCCCGGTCTTTCTGGTTTAAAACCCTGAGGGAGAAATGGAGACTAGATCGCTAGTCTTGACCTCTATCTGAGCTTTTGGATGTTTATTGAAGTTTTAGAACAACAGTCAATATTTGTAGACTGACACTTTTTTCCCTCCTAATGCAAAAGGTTGGCTTCAACTACAAGCCAGAGGCATAGAGATGTCAGTCAGCATGTTCTGTGGGAAGAAAAAAAAAACACCAAAACAAAACACCAGCCACAGGATTAATGGATAACAAACTGATTCCATTCAGTGTGCTGATTTCACACAGTCCTGTAGGTGTTAAGGCCTCGATTAGGATTGTAACTCATTGACTGCCAGAGTTAAAACATCGTCTATTGTCCCCTTGCCAGCGATTGCAAACGAGCGATTTTACTCTACCTTTTAAAAATCCTGGAATATTTTCCGTGATCCCTGTCCTCACGGAGATCACCTCATTACACGCAAGTGTCCGGTCGCAAAATAAAAAGTATTTAAAATATTGTTTTGATGTTCATATTAACCTTAGGAAGTATTAAGTTGTTTTTTATTAGAACATGAATTCCATAATAAGAATTCCATAGGGCTGGCAATCATAATGCATTAAGGCATATAAGGCTTATTAGCCAGTGATCCTTTTAACGGTCTGATTCCTTAACTTACTCAGTGCCAATGAAATAGAAAAATATGTTCATACTGTGCCAGAATTGTTTTGGTTTCTTTTTTTCAAAGTAAAAAAAAAGTGCTTTGGAAGCGAGATACAGCCTTTTTCAGTTATAAGTTAAACAAAGAGTGGATGGAGCTGCAAATCTTCAGATAATGATATCTTCGGTTCTGAACATTAACTGATTCACTGCCAATCACGTAGATCTACGCAAACCGCTTTAAAGCCGCCACGTGCCAATCGCGTAGATCTACGTGAAGTGAAAAAAATAAAAAATAAAAATTCACCGAAAGACCAAGGAGATATGATTAGTTGAAGATCTAGACTCCTATCCACTTCCTTGTTAACTTAAAACTTTAAAATGCTGTATTTAGGCTCCTGAGTACTTTTTTTTTTCCAATGAAAAACTCTGGCACTGGCTAAAAAAATATGAAAATACCTCTGGCAGTTAATGTGTTAAAACAAATATATATATGTGTATATATATATATATACTTTTTTTTCTTTTTTTTTTACTCGGGATAACTCGTTCTGGCACTGAGGGCATTCAGAAAAAACTCGGGATAACTCGTGGCTTGGAACTGAGAGAGTTAATGCTGCCCTTTAACGATTCCTATAGGAGGTTCCAAATGGACCCTTACACATCTATAACTCTGAGAGTGTTTGAAAACCACTGGTATTGTAATTGTATATCAGACGTGAAGTAAGGCCACATTACCAGCTCTGACAGACAGTGTGATAAAACCTGGTTCCGGGAAACAGTTCCAAATGTAATGGAACCGATTCTGGATTCCTCAATGTTGGATCCGGTTCCTTCCTGTTTGCCGGCACCCAACCTTAGCACCCAACGGAGAGAATGGAACATGTGGACACTTTGCTGCGTATTATCATAGACTGTAAACAAGAAATGGACAGCATTACGCCCATAGACTATACAGGCCGTAAATGAAGCCTATTTTTCAGCAATTTCAAATCCGCCATCTTTCTACATCGCGTCATATCCGATGCACACGGAAATGAATGCAAATGGTTGGGACCAGAGCAGGGGGTGGGGAATGAATGCTATTGGTTGTGTAGCTTGTCAATCAAAACATCAACAAGGTAGCCACGCCCCTCCTACAGCATACCCTCCTTTTATCATCAATTTTTAAATGAATGGGACCATAATTTACCAAAAAAAGCATATCATGGTGATTGAAAGAAGGCTTTAAACTAGCGACTGGAAGCATATAGTATTTTATGACAATGTTTGTCAAGGTAATAAAATCAAGTCTAAAGTTCGGCACAGGCCATTCATATGAACCAGTCACTTCCTATATAGACTCAATTTCAAAGGCGGACGCTGGGCCCTTGATATTATCGGACACACACACACACACACACACACACCCTCCTTTTGCTCTTCCGGCACGGTGACTCATCAGAACATCTCGTTACTTTGCGAGTGGCACTAAACTATGAAGCGTGTTCCCTTGGGTAAAATGGATCCAAACACACCCGGCCCACTGGGCTGATTTAACTTTGGGACCAGACCCAGAGTGACTGAGAGAGGGGGTTGTTTGCTCGCTTCAACAGAATTAGATTGAACAGTTGTGCTGGAAATAATTGCCTTTGTCAGGGGAGCCCTTGAGGAAGACATGTGTCAGTCTTGCACGTGTACACACGCGCACACGCGCACTCGTGCGCGCGCACATGCACGCGTTAAATTGCATTAACCCGTTCAAACCGGGAACGCATCTGTGTGACCACTTAGACCATTATTTTATACTTTGGCTATTCAAAAATAGCAGATATACAAGCTCATAGTGCCGCGCTATGAGCTTGTAGATCTGCTATTTTTGAAAAATCGTGAAAATGCGTGAAAATCTTTGAATATATACATTTTTTAAGCAAACATTTTTAACTCAAATCTTTGCTTCTGGGGGTCCTTGGAACAAAACATTTTCCGACGGGGTTCGGCGGCCAAATAGATATAATTGTGGAGGTTCTTGACATGACAAAGTTGAACCACTAATACAGCAACGTAAGTTTTTCAGAAAACTGTCAGGATTTAGAAGAAATTTTCGAGAAAAAAATTTATAATCGGAACCTTTAATGGGTTAACAGTCCACACTCTGGCAATCTCTCACTTTCACTCGCCACTAAGCCACGTGTCCTTGTGCTCTCAAACACATGCATGAATGCACACCACACACACACACACACAAACACACACACACGCACGCTCCCGCATACGCACGCCACGAGTCGATATGATGTCGTCGGCTCGGTCTTATTATCTGGTGTGAAGAGCTATTTGCCGTCGTGTTGCTCTTTACGGCCGCTGCCCTTTTTTCACCATCGTGCGGTCTTGTCGTTCAGACATCCGCCAATATTGATTTGTAACCCGCTGTCCCCTCTAACCCATTTAGACCGGGAATGCCTCTGTGTGTCATTTTCAGATTTCTTTGGCATTTTTTTTTTGAAAAATCATGAAAATGTGTGCAAATCTTTGAATATGTATATTTTTTTAAGCGAACATTTTTAACTAAAATCTTTGCTTCTGGGGATTCTACAAATGTCTTCTAAATGTCTTTTTGAAAAAACTTATATTGCTATAATATCAGTGGTTCTCAAACTTTTTCATGTCAACCATACGTTTTTGGCCGCGGACCCCCATCTGAAAATATGTTGTTCCAGTGACCCCCAGAAGCAAAGATTTGAGTTAAAAATGTTTGCTTTAAAAATATATATATATTCAAAGTGTTGCAAAAAAAAAACGAATTTTCAAAAATAGCAGATCTACAAGCTCATAGCATATCTGCTATTTTTGAATAGCTAAAGTATACAATAATGGTTAAAGTGGTTACACCGGTGCGTTCCCTGTCTTAATGGGCTAAGGACCACTGCACCAAAAATAAACACATTTCATGTCCAGTCTCGACGGCTAATTAAAGCACAGAGAAGCCATCTAAACGTTTTAATTTTAATCGCATAATTATATTTTTACCTCATGAACTCTAGCGCATTGTTCTCAAACTTTTTTTCACGTCAAGGACCCCCAAATTCATAAATATTCGGCCGCGGACCCCCAATCTGAAAATATGTCGTGCCAGGGACCCCCAGAAGCAAAGATTCGTGTTAATAATGTTCAAGATTTTTGAAATATAGTAGATCTACAAGCGCCGCACTATGAGCTTGTAGATCTGCTATTTTCAAAAGATTTGTATAGATTTTATACATTTGAAAACTTGTGACAATGGGAACTTCTGCATAATGAGTACTTTCTACTTTTGGTGTTGTAAGCACATTTTGATACCTATACTTTTGTACTTTTACTCAAGTAAATTTAGAGTTCCGGACTTTTACTTGTAACAGAGCATTTCTAAATACAGTAGCACTATTGATACTTTTACTTAAGTAAAAAAAAGTGAGTAATTTTTTTACGCAACCGATTGTCGTGATGCGGTGTGACAGTGACATGTCCGTGCGGTCACTGCTCGGTCAGTGCGTGTTCACTGCACAAGGCCAGTTTGTCAGGGGTCACTGGAGAAGCCCCCGTCTCCCCCCGAAGCAAAGATTTGAGTTACAAATGTTCGCTTCAAAAATATATATACCTGCAAAGATTTGCACCCATTTTCATGATTTTCAAAAATAGCAGATATACAAGCTTGTAGATCTGCTATTTTTGAATAGCCAAAGTGTACAACAGGGGTTAAAATGGTTGTGATGCCTTATTAACTAATTTTGCTGGGGACCTCCTGGTATCCCCCCAAGGACCCCTGGGGGTCCCCGGACCCCACTTTGAGAACCGATCTTATAGAGTACCCAAGTCCTGACGTCACAACCACTACTGAATACTTTCTTACTCTTTGGATAAATTAGTACTTTTTCCACCGTCAGTCGATGCCTCATATCCATATGAGTAAAATCGCCAGGGTGTGATTTTTTATTTATTTCTGGAGCACAGTTCTTATATGACTCGATCTAAGATTTGCCTTATGGTAAATCCAGCACAAACAATTATGCCTTGACCAAAGGGGATAGCGCCCCCTAGTGGCGGTGATGTCAGATTCCGGTGCTCTATGATTATTGCTTTGCACTTTTCATTCGTTTTTTATTATTTACTGTTTTGTTTTGACTATTTATTTATTCAGGAACACTTTGTCTTTTATTAGTTTTAAAGCAGGTTTGCTAGTTTATTTTTAGTTAATTTACTGTTAGTTTTTTTAATTAATTTTTTTATATGGAGTGTTTGTCCAGGGGCAAGATTCTGAAAGATCAGAAACAGTAAATTGTCACAGTTAAAACTTAAACTAACCACCTAAATTACCTAAATTACCAGGCTTATGTATGACATAAAGTCATTGTTTTCTATTTTTGTGTTATATATACTTATATATACAGTATATATATCTATATATACAGTATATATATATATCTATATCTCACACACACACACACACACACACACACACACACACACACACACACACACACACACACACACACACATAGTGTAGTCAAGCCAAGCCAAGAAAAAAGAAAATTCCACACACGGCCAGATTCCACAGGCTGTGTGTGTGTGTGTGTGTGTGTGTGTGTGTGTGTGTGTGTGTGTGTGTGTGTGTGTGTGTGTGTGTGTGTGTGTGTGTGTGTGTGTGTGTGTGTGTGTGTGTGTGTGTGTGTGTGTGTGTGTGTGTGTGTGTGTGTGTGTGTGTGTGTGTGTGTGAGGCATATTAATGCGACACGATCAACATTCTAGATGTTTGGGGTCTGGTGGAACAAAAGCGTGTTTTCAGCAGGGTGCTTCATGGAGTGCATCGCATCGCTATAATGTTGTGCCTCAAAGGTAAATAAAATGCTGCCAGTCGCCGAGCCGCTCGCTCGCTGCCTAAGTAATATCCGTCGCACGCCAGACTCGTTCTGTCGGGTAAAAAAAATTAAGAAAAAAAGGTGGAAGGACAGTTGGTGGCCAATAACGCTGCCTCATTAAAAAAAGAGAGAGAGCTGGCAGAGACGGTGCCTTGTTATTATCACAGCCAAACCAATCACAGCGTCCCTGCCAACTATAAATGGGAGCTTTTTATCCCTGCTTACAGCAGCCAAGAAAGCAACAGCGCTCCGCTAAATAAAGCGGGCTAAATATTTAGTATTGCTACATTCTGCTCGGCCAGTTAAGCGTCATGCTTAACCCCTTCAATCCGGGAACGCATCTGTGTCATTTTAGATATATTTTTTGCTGTAACCATTATTTTATACTTTGGCTATTCAAGAATAGCAGCTTATAGAGCAGCAATTTTTTTTGTTTACTCAAATCTTTGCTTTTGGGTGTCCCTAGAACAAAATATATTGAGATGGGGGTCGGCGGCCAAATGCATATCATCTTGGGTATGATGGTTCCACCCATCAAAATATGTTGTTCCAGGGAATATGTTGTGTGTGTCCCCGTCCCCAGAAGCAAACATTTGAGTTAAAAATGCTGTTTCCCAAAAAATATATATTCAAAGACTTGCACGTACTGTATGCGTTACCGGATTGAATGGGTTAAAGTGGAAAGCTCTGACATAAGCAACCCTTCCTGTTATGTGTAATTAACTACGTGCAGCTTTTTTTTAATGCAACACAGCAGCAATTATGGGAATTATGTTTAGGGGGCTTACACATGGTATCTGTGCCAGCAGGGAGGGACTGTCCATGTTCTCAGGTATAGTGTTCCTGTCGTAGACCCAGTGGTTTTTCAGACATTTTCCTTGTCAAGGACCCTCAAATTGATATGGACTGGATTTGGCTGCGGATGCGACACGTCGTGGCTTGGTGATCGGCTTCTTTTTGGTTGTTGCTATTGATTGTTGATAAATAAAATGCCATTTTGGGCGAGAACCCCTATTTGTAACTATACCTTTCAGGACGGGAACCCCTTTTGGGGTCCCTGTTGCTATGTACAGTATATAGCAACATACATTTGTTGTAATGTTTGAATAAATATTTGAAGTTTTTCTGAAAACTTAGGTCAGGATTTAGAAGGCGTTTTTAGAATCGGCCTCAGGTCTAAATGGGTTAATACAAAAATACATAAAACAGCCTATATATATATATTTAAAAAAAATAAAAATAGCCTGAGTTCCAATGGATCCAGTGTAGTTATTATTTAGTCACAAGCTATTCTTAATACTTTTCGTTAACTGTGTAACCCCCCTCCTCCGTGCTCTTCTGTGGGCAGCACAGAATTTCCCCCACGGGATGAAAAATGAAAAATAAAAATACAGAGATCCGACACTAGGTCTATGTAACTGCAGGCCAGAATGTTTGGAAGGATCGCAGTTTACCGGACATCTGGTATGAAAGGAAAACGGCCACATCAAGTCTTAATGAATTTAGCAACGTGGTCCAACAACATATGTTACAGCATCATATTTTGGAATGAAAGCGATTTGAGCATAACCGACTAGTAAAAATTAAATATAGACTAATAGCTTCGTCTTATAAATATCACATTTGGTACGCTTACAGCTGCGTGCGTAACTAATGATGCATGATTGCATCATTAGTTTATTGGAACACATTTTCTTCGGAATAACAAGCAATCAAAGGGTACCGCACGAAAACGGGCACTTCAGAATAATCCTTTTATAATGTTGATTGGCGGCAGCTGGCCGGCAATAAATCAAAATACAGCCTACTTACAGGTCACAGGGACATACTATTAAGTGGTGGTCAGTGCCGTCCAGCTTTGGGACAGTTTATTAAAGCTTTTGTGGAGATCTTGTACAGTTTAATCATAGATATTTTCAGTTCTAGACAGTGGTAAAGTTTTATGGAATAGGACCATATCGTCTCTGTCGGGTGGAAACCTTGAAAAAGAAGAAGATCTACAAGCTCAAAACCTGTATATCTGCTACTTTTGATGCTCCTGTGTGATGCTGTAGTGTGATCAAGTTGTGGCATTGATTTATGAAAAAAAAAAACATATGGAGATGAGTTTGAAATCTTTAGTTACTAGTCAAAAACATCTACAAGTTGTGAGCTTATAGCTCTTTTATTTCGATGCAGCATACATAGGTGCTCCATCTTCTATCTCTCCTCTTTCCTTCTTTGCTTCCTTCATTCCTTCTGCCCACCCATGTCCTAGCAGTCCAGTTAATTGCCTCCAGAGTCCACGGTGTCTCTGTGGGGCTAATGCAGTGTAACCAGAGGCCGAGGCCCCTTCTTCATCAGCCCCACGTTGGCATCTCATTAGGTGTGACTGAGCATCAGCTAGCCAGTTAGCCAGTTAGCGGGGGTGTCACAACTTGAGCTTATCATTAGTCACTAGAAGGTACTGTTCCTGAAGAAACAGTGTGGGATCGCTAAGAATGTTGATGGTATTGAGTATTGATAGTGTTAGTAGAGTTAAAGGTTTGAAAGGTTTGAAAGGTTTGAAAGGTTCTAAAGCTTTGAAAGGTTCTAAAGGTTTGAAAGGTTGGAAAGGTTTGAAAGGTTTGAAAGGTTTGAAAGGTTTGAAAGGTTTGAAAGGTTTAAGAGGTTTGAAAGGTTTAAGAGGTTCTAAAGGTTTGAAAGGTTCTAAAGGTTTGAAAGGTTTGAAAGGTTTAAGAGGTTCTAAAGGTTTGAAAGGTTCTAAAGGTTTGAAAGGTTCTAAAGGTTCTAAAGGTTCTAAATGTTCTAAAGGTTCTAAAGGTTTGAAAGATGTGAAAGGTTTGAAAGGTTCGAAAGGTTTGAAAGGTGTTAAAGTATTTGTATTGTTATTTTGGGTTAAATTGGGTATGTTTACTCAATTTAAGTACTCTTAAGTATTGTTACTCAATGTATTTACTTTAAATTATTTTTAGTCACTTTATTTACTTTAAAGTATTTTTTACTAATTCTTACAACTTTTAAGTATTTGTACTCTTTTTATCAACTTTTAAGTATTTTTACTATTTTTTTCAACTTTTAAGTATTTTTACTCATTTTGAGTACTTTTAAGTATTTTTACTCAATATAAGTACTCTTAAGTATTTTTACTCAAGGTATTTACTTGAAAGTATTTTTAGTCACTTTATTTACTTTAAAGTAGCTTTTACTAATTTTTAAACTTAAAAAGTATTTTTACTCTTTTTATCAACTTTTAAGTATTTTTACTATTTAAAAAGTGAAATATCTCTAAAAGTACAAATTATTTCAAAAATTCAAATGGTAGCCAATATGTCCTAAGTAGGCTGAACGTTATAGAGTTGGAACGGAGTTTCTAGCTAAAAGTATGAATTTCCCCATTGAAATGAATAGGAGTTTTTTAGAAGTAAAAAGTGAAATATCTCTAAAAGTACAAATGATTTCAAAAATTCAAATGGTAGCCGATATGTCCTAAGTAGGCCGAACGTTGTAGAGTTGGAACGGAGTTTGTAGCTAAAAGTATGAAGGACTAGTTAGCCGTCAAAAAACGGTGGGAAGATATAATAATAACTAGAAGGTACTGTTCCTGAAGAAACAGTGTGGGATCGCTAAGAATGTTGCTGGTATTGAGTATTGATAGTGTTAGTAGTGTTGAAGGTTTGAAAGGTTCTAAAGGTTTGAAAGGTTCTAAAGGGTTGAAAGGTTCTAAAGGTTTGAAAAGTTTGAAAGGTTTGAAAGGTTTGAAAGGTTCTAAAGGTTTGAAAGGTTTGAAAGGTTTGAAAGGTTTGAAAGGTTTGAAAGGTTCTAAAGGTTCTAAAGGTTCTAAAGGTTCTAAAGGTTTGAAAGGTTTGAAAGGTTTAAGAGGTTCTAAAGGTTTGAAAGGTTCTAAAGGTTTGAAAGGTTTGAAAGGTTCTAAAGGTTCTAAAGGTTTGAAAGGTTTGAAAGGTTTGAAAGGTTTGAAAGGTTCTAAAGGTTCTAAAGGTTTGAAAGGTTTGAAAGGTTTGAAAGGTTTAAGAGGTTCTAAAGGTTTGAAAGGTTCTAAAGGTTTGAAAGGTTCTAAAGGTTTGAAAGGTTTAAGAGGTTCTAAAGGTTTAAGAGGTTCTAAAGGTTTGAACGGTTCTAAAGGGTATTTACTTTAAATTATTTTTAGTCACTTTATTTACTTTAAAGTATTTTTTTCTAATTTTTACAACTTTTAAGTATTTTTACTATTTTTTTCAACTTTTAAGTATTTTTACTCATTTTGAGTACTTTTAAGTATTTTTACTCAATATAAGTACTCTTAAGTATTTTTACTCAAGGTATTTACTTTAAAGTATTTTTAGTCACTTTATTTACTTTAAAGTAGCTTTTACTAATTTTTACAACTTTTAAGTATTTGTACTTTTTTTTTATCAACTTTTAAGTATTTTTACTATTTAAAAAGTGAAATATCTCTAAAAGTACAAATTATTTCAAAAATTCAAATGGTAGCCAATATGTCCTAAGTAGGCTGAACGTTATAGAGTTGGAACGGAGTTTCTATCTAAAAGTATGAATTTCTCCATTGAAATGAATGGGAGTTTTTTAGAAGTAAAAAGTGAAATATCTCTAAAAGTACAAATGATTTCAAAAATTCAAATGGTAGCCGATATGTCCTAAGTAGGCCGAACGTTGTAGAGTTGGAATGGAGTTTGTAGCTAAAAGTATGAAGGACTAGTTAGCCATCAAAAAACGGTGGGAATATAGTTGCGAACGCGGGAGGAGGCGCGGCGAAGCCGCGCCTCCGACCAAGTGGAGCTTACTATGTAACCCTGCTTGGGTTGTGTCTCTGTCTGTGTCTCCGTGTGCACTGCCTGTGTGCACTGCCTGTGTGCAGCTCCTCTGAGATAAGTAAATGTCCAATTTACACGTACCATACATCAAATGAAAGGTCTTTGAAAACTGAACACACCTGTCAAGGTTGCGTTTAAGCCCGCCCCTTCCCCCGGAAGCCACGCCCCGGAGAAGGCTCCTAAAAACTCCCCATTGAAACCCCATGTTAAATGAAAAGTGCCCGAATCGCTCCCAAACTTTTTCTACCCCCCCTAAGTGGGGGTCTACGAACAAATACATCGGGCTCGGATTTTGGCTCCGCCCCCCGGAAGTGGGTGAAACAGGCACTTCAAACACTTTGTTGAATTGTTCAAAAACATTCCAAGTTTTTTTTTTGTGAATTTGTATTTTTCTAAGATGCTCCTTTTAACACCTTTACCGCCGGGCCCGTAGTTCTACGGGCCGTTAAATCCAACGGTTAAGCGCCGAGCCCGTAGTCCTACGGGCTGCGGTCTTTTCGCGCATGCGCGGTCCGGGTGCACTTTCGGATTTTTTTTGATCCACTTCCGTTTCCGGTTTGATGACAGGAAATAGAATTATTTGGGATCCGGTTTCGACGATCACGCCCGCTCCCATTCTACAGACGAAACTGAAACTCAATTCTCTTCCTGTAGTTTTTTCTCCTCGCATTTCACTGTTTAACGTAATCCGCTCTAACTACAGTCATGGAAGTCCGTTTGACATGCGGTCTTCACTGGGAGATACAGGGAGATCTCGCGGATGTAAACAGACCGTTCACGGCTCAATCTTAAGGATTTTAACAAGATCTATGGCGACATGAAAAAAACAAAAAAACAACAAAAACACCTTGGCACTGGTGAGTACATTATGAGATTAACCTCTGGCGGTGGATGTGTTAACGCAGATTTTTTTTTAAAAAAAAACATTTTTTTTTATTGGTTACTTTTTTTTAAATGTTTTTTTTCATTCTTTTTTTTCTTTTTTTGCGTTCGCTTACCGCGTTCGCTTACCGCGTTCGCGCGTCTTACTTGTATATAATAACTAGAAGGTACTGTTCCTGAAGAAACAGTGTGGGATCGCTAAGAATGTTGATGGTATTGAGTATTGATAGTGTTAGTAGAGTTAAAGGTTTGAAAGGTTTAAAGGTTTTAAAGGTTTTAAAGGTTCTAAAGTTTTTAAAGGTTCTAAAGGTTTGAAAGGTTTAAGAGGTTTGAAAGGTTTGAAAGGTTTAAGAGGTTCTAAAGGTTTGAAAGGTTCTAAAGGTTCTAAAGCTTTGAATGGTTCTAAAGGTTTGAAAGGTTTGAAAGGTTTGAAAGGTTTGAAAGGTTTAAGAGGTTCTAAAGGTTTGAAAGGTTTAAGAGGTTCTAAAGGTTTGAAAGGTTTGAAAGGTTCTAAAGGTTTGAAAGGTTTGAAAGGTTTGAAAGGTTTAAGAGGTTCTAAAGGTTTAAGAGGTTCTAAAGGTTTGAAAGGTTCTAAAGGGTATTTACTTTAAATTATTTTTAGTCACTTTATTTACTTTAAAGTATTTTTTACTAATTTTTACAACTTTTAAGTATTTTTACTATTTTTTACAACTTTTAAGTATTTTTACTCATGTTGAGTACTTTTAAGTATTTTTACTCAGTATAAGTACTCTTAAGTATTTTTAATCAAGGTACTTAATTTAAAGTATTTTTAGTCACTTTATTTACTTTAAAGTAGCTTTTACTATTTTTTACAACTTTTAAGTATTTTTACTCCTTTTGAGTACTTTTAAGTATTTTTACTCAATATAAGTAATCTTAAGTATTTTTACTCAAGGTATTTACTTTAAAGTATTTTTAGTCACTTTATTTACTTTAAAGTAGCTTTTACTAATTTTTACAACTTTTAAGTATTTTTACTATTTAAAAAGTGAAATATCTCTAAAAGTACAAATTATTTCAAAAAATTCTAATGGTAGCCAATATGTCCTAAGTAGGCTGAACGTTATAGAGTTGGAACGGAGTTTCTATCTAAAAGTATGAATTTCTCCATTGAAATGAATGGGAGTTTTTTAGAAGTAAAAAGTTAAATATCTCTAAAAGTACAAATTATTTCAAAAATTCAAATGGTAGCCGACATGTCCTGAGTAGGCCGAACGTTGAAGAGTTGGAACGGAGTTTGTAGCTAAAAGTATGAAGGACTAGTTAGCCGTCAAAAAACGGTGTTGACAATAACAGTAGTGTGATCGCTTTAGCGATCCCACAACTAGAAGGTACTGTTCCTGAAGAAACAGTGTGGGATCGCTAAGAATGTTGCTGGTATTGAGTATTGATAGTGTTAGTAGTGTTGAAGGTTTGAAAGGTTCTAAAGGTTCTAAAGGTTTGAAAGTTTCTAAAGGTTCTAAAGGGTTGAAAGGTTCTAAAGGTTTGAAGGGTTTGAAGGGTTTGAAAGGTTTGAAAGGTTCTAAAAGTTTGAAAGGTTTGAAAGGTTTGAAAGGTTTGAAAGGTTCTAAAGGTTCTAAAGGTTTGAAACGTTTGAAACGTTTGAAAGGTTCTAAAGGTTTGAAAGGTTTGAAAGGTTTAAGAGGTTCTAAAGGTTTGAAAGGTTTGAAAGGTTTAAGAGGTTTGAAAGGTTTAAGAGGTTCTAAAGGTTTAAGAGGTTCTACAGGTTTGAAAGGTTCTAAAGGGTATTTACTTTAAATTATTTTTAGTCACTTTATTTACTTTAAAGTAGCGTTTTACTAATTTTTACAACTTTTAAGTATTTTTACTATTTTTTTCAACTTTTAAGTATTTTTACTATTTTTTTCAACTTTTAAGTATTTTTACTCATTTTGAGTACTTTTAAGTATTTTTACTCAATATAAGTACTCCTAAGTATTTTTACTCAAGGTATTTACTTTAAAGTATTTTTAGTCACTTTATTTACTTTAAAGTAGCTTTTACTAATTTTTACAACTTTTAAGTATTTTTACTCTTTTTATCAACTTTTAAGTATTTTTATTATTTAAAAAGTGAAATATCTCTAAAAGTACAACTTATTTAAAAAATTCTAATGGTAGCCAATATGTCCTAAGTAGGCTGAACGTTATAGAGTTGGAACGGAGTTTCTAGCTAAAAGTATGAATTTCTCCATTGAAATGAATGGGAGTTTTTTAGAAGTAAAAAGTGAAATATCTCTAAAAGTACAAATGATTTCAAAAATTCAAATGGTAGCCGATATGTCCTGAGTAGGCCGAACGTTGAAGAGTTGGAACGGAGTTTGTAGCTAAAAGTATGAAGGACTAGTTAGCCATCAAAAAACGGCGGGAATATAGTATATAAACTAGAAGGTACTGTTCCTGAAGAAACAGTGTGGGATCGCTAAGAATGTTGATGGTATTGAGTATTGATAGTGTTAGTAGAGTTAAAGGTTTGAAAGGTTTAAAGGTTTGAAAGGTTTTAAAGGTTTTAAAGGTTCTAAAGTTTTGAAAGGTTTAAGAGGTTTGAAAGGTTTGAAAGGTTTAAGAGGTTCTAAAGGTTTGAAAGGTTCTAAAGGTTCTAAAGCTTTGAATGGTTCTAAAGGTTTGAAAGGTTTGAAAGGTTTAAGAGGTTCTAAAGGTTTGAAAGGTTTAAGAGGTTCTAAAGGTTTGAAAGGTTCTAAAGGTTTGAAAGGTTTGAAAGGTTTGAAAGGTTTAAGAGGTTTGAAAGGTTTAAGAGGTTCTAAAGGTTTGAAAGGTTCTAAAGGGTATTTACTTTAAATTATTTTTAGTCACTTTATTTACTTTAAAGTATTTTTTACTAATTTTTACAACTTTTAAGTATTTTTACTATTTTTTTCAACTTTTAAGTATTTTTACTCATGTTGAGTACTTTTACGTATTTTTACTCAGTATAAGTACTCTTAAGTATTTTTAATCAAGGTACTTACTTTAAAGTATTTTTAGTCACTTTATTTACTTTAAAGTAGCTTTTACTAATTTTTACAACTTTTAAGTATTTTTACTATTTTTTTCAACTTTTAAGTATTTTTACTATTTTTTTCAACTTTTAAGTATTTTTACTCATTTTGAGTACTTTTAAGTATTTTTACTCAATATAAGTACTCTTAAGTATTTTTACTCAAGGTATTTACTTTAAAGTATTTTTAGTCACTTTATTTACTTTAAAGTAGCTTTTACTAATTTTTACAACTTTTAAGTATTTTTACTCTTTTTATCAACTTTTAAGTATTTTTACTATTTAAAAAGTGAAATATCTCTAAAAGTACAAATTATTTCAAAAAATTCTAATGGTAGCCAATATGTCCTAAGTAGGCTGAACATTATAGAGTTGGAACGGAGTTTCTATCTAAAAGTATGAATTTCTCCATTGAAATGAATGGGAGTTTTTTAGAAGTAAAAAGTGAAATATCTCTAAAAGTACAAATTATTTCAAAAATTCAAATGGTAGCCGACATGTCCTGAGTAGGCCGAACGTTGAAGAGTTGGAACGGAGTTTGTAGCTAAAAGTATGAAGGACTAGTTAGCCGTCAAAAAACGGTGTTGACAATAACAGTAGTGTGATCGCTTTAGCGATCCCACAATAATAAATAGTGGCAATAACATTAGTGTGATCGCTTTAGCGATCCCACAATAAAGAGTGGCAATAACATTAGTGTGATCGCTTTAGCGATCCCACAATTAACACACTGACAGGATTAGCTGCAGTGCTCCACTAGTGCCAAGCAGAACGACCAGCAGTGTTGCCAAATCCGCTTATTATAGGCAACTTTGGGCTTGATTTGATTAATTGATTGATTGAATACTTTATTAACATGCGTATTAACAGTACCGGTAGTAAAGTCAAAGGTCATGCTAAAAAGATAACACAAAAGGCTCTAGGGGGTTGTTTTCAGTGTGGTCCTAATACAGACAATACAGTACAATACAAAATATACTACAAAACATAATGGAATAAAGCTAAGAATCATAAGGTATATTTACAAAGAAAGTTGGGGGAGGGGGTCAGGGGGATTCTACTAACAAGGAGTTCAGTAACGTCGCTTGTACATATATTGGTAGTTGTGGGTTGATTTTTTTTGGGAGGGGGCTTGTTTCTACAGAGTAGTTTATTTGGGCTTGTTTCCTAATGCTGTTTAACATTAACATGACATTTGGTTCTCAGACATTTTCAAGTCAAGAAGCCCCAAATTTTATGCCAAGAACCCCCATAACATTTTTTAATGTAATTGCCTACAAGCTCACAACGTGTAGATCTGGCTATTTTCAAACAGTTGATGTACTGTATATAGGGGTTTTTGCTGGGGACCCCCTATGTGTGTGATCATGCAACCTTGCCGATCCACAGTGTGTGACACTGGCGCACACCCAAGTATAACTCGGGTTCACAAGTATTGTAACACCAACGTGTGTGTGTGTGTGTGTGTGTGTGTGTGTGTGTGAGATTTTTTTTTGTGTGGCCGAGGAGTGTATATGTAACACTGAGGTAGCGTTGCATATTTGCACGACCATTTGAAGGCAATAATTTTTGTGTGTGTGTGTAGTGCAGTGGTGTAAAGCAGGGGTCTTCAACCTTTTCAGGCCAGGGACCCCCAAACTGATGGGGAGATGGAGCAGGGACCCCCTACCTCGTAGGGTAGGGGGGGCTACCACATATATTGTATATGTATGTATACAATTGTGTTTTATATTGCCTGCTCCTATACGCACCTGCCCCAGTAGGTGTGCAAAATAAAGATTATCTACAAAATATGTATAAACATACCATGTTATTGTGCATTGTGCCTCCATTTATCTGTTTGCTATGGATTCATGTTATGTTTAAAGACAATTTGACATTTTGGGATATTTTTTTTTTAAGTTTTTTTTTTTCAAACAAAAATATTGTTTAATCAAACAACAATTTCGCAGACCCCCTGCAGTACCTCCACGGACCCCCTAGGGGTCGCGGACCCCCTGTTGAAGACCTCTGGTGTAAAGTAACTACATGCATTTACTCAAGTACTGTACTTAACACAATTTTTTTGATATTTTTACTTAACTGGAACATTTCCAATTTTCAATACTTTTACTTCTACTCCGCTACATCTCAGGCAAATATTGCACATTTACCACTGGTGTAGTGTGTACGTACGTACGTACGTACGTACGTACGTACGTGTGTGTACGTGCGTGTTAGTTTGATCGCACGTCAGATCGCCAGCGCATGCTGCTGCATGGTGACGGCTTCCCCCCGCGCTGCGCTGCGGCTCCTCTCTCTCTCTCTCTCTCTCTCTCTCTCTCTCTCTCTCTCTCTCTCTCTCTCTCTCTCTCTCTGGCGTTAATTACATCATTAGGGGGCGGGATGGATGTCCATCTGGTCGTCCATTACCTCGGAGCCGCTCTGGGCCGGCCCGACCCGTTTTGCCGGTCAGAATTAGAAGCCCGGCCGCTCCTAAATGGCCCTGCTGGTGGTAACATGATGAAGCTGTTCTAAATGAGAGGCTAATTTAGAACATATCGTCTCTGACGGGGGGAAACTGTTACTTTTCAGGATTCAAATTTTCAAAAATAGCAAAAGTAGCAGATCTACAAGCTTCGCGCCCGCCGCGTTTTGAGCTTGTAGATCTGCTACTTTTGATGCTTTCGTGTGACGCTGTAGTACGATCAAGTAGGGCTTTAATTTACGGGAAAAAAACACAGCAAAAGTTAGAATATGGAGATAAGAGGTTTCTGCCCGACAGCAACGATATGTATTCACACCAGTGGTGGAGGAAGTACTCGGATTTATATTGGTTTAACTTAATTAAAAGTAGCAATACCACAATCTGGAAAATACTCTGTTACAAGTAAAAGTCCTGCATTCACAAAAAAAAAAAGGTATTGGCATCATCTTTCAGAATCATCTTTATTGTCATGTGGTTTACAGGTATAAAGAAGTGGGGGAAATTAAGTTTTTTTTTGTGCAAGCTCCATCGCAGACAGACATTTCAATTCAATTACGTTTTATTAAAGTGTCAAATCAGTTTTCTCAAGACACTTTACATGTAATGCAGAGACATTATTGTCCCACCCTGAGCAAGCAATTTTTGCGACAGTGGCAACGAAAAACTTCCCCTTAAACCATTAAGACCGGGAACTTATCTGTGTGTCATTTTTAGATTTCTTTGGGCTATTCAAAAATAGCAGATCTACAAGCTCGAGCTTGTAGATCTGCTATTTTTTTTTAAATCGTGAAAATGTGTGCAAATCTTTGAATATATAATTTTTAAAGCGAACATTTGTAACTCAAATCTTTGCTTCTGGGGGATTCTACAAATGTCTTCTAACAGTTTTTTTTCTTTTATGTTTTTGGCCGTGGACCCCCATCTCAAAATATTTTGTTCCAAGGACCCCCAGAAGTTGTAACAGAGTTAAAAATGTTTGCTTTAAAACGTATATATTCAAAGATTTGCACACATTTTCACTATTTTTCAAAAGTAGCAGATCTACAAGCTCATAGCACTCGGTGCCGCACTATGAGCTTGTATATCTGCTATTTTTGAATAGCCAAATAAATCTTAAAATGCATTCCCGGTCTTAAACGGTTAAACTGGAAGAAACAGACAGACCGAGGCTCTAGGCTGGGCAGCCATCTGCCTCGACCGTGTCGGGGGGGAGAGAGAAGGAGAAAGAGACAGACACATGAAGACAGAGAGAATATTATAGGCAGTCAGTGAGATGAAGTAGAGGGAAGATTATGAAAAATGAGCATGAAATAAAGCGAGGGAAGAGAGCAGAGAGATAGAATGATAGAGGAGAGGAAGGAACGTTAACGCATGTGCCTTGGTCCCTCCATGGCTATTGTTAGACGAGGATAAGATTTTTATGAAGTGTGATATGAACTTGATGGATTCCATCGTGCATCATGCAGACAGATCAGGGAAATGGTTTTTATGGTGGTCGTCAAAATCACCCAGTTATGTCACTGGGTTCTTTGTTAAAGTCTCAACTTTTTATTTATTTTTTGCCCCAGTTTGGTTTTGAAGTTGACCTCCTTGTGTCTGTGTGACCGTTCGTTAATTCTAATTATGTGTTTGCTACATTCTGATTATTAAATATTATTATGATTATTATATTATCTGATGGTTATTAACTCTAACTGCAAGAGTAAAAGTGTAATAGTGTCACCCCAGTGCCAGCGAAAACAAGTGTTTATACCTACTTTTGAGAAATCATGGAATATTTTCCTTGATCGCTGTCCGCATGGATATCGCCTCATTACACACACGCAGATCTCGGGCAGGGGGTTGACACTAACGTTTGCCCGACTACCCTTGGCAAGTGAATGAAATGTCAGGGCAAGGGGAGTTTGCTTTCAGGTTGCCCGACGGGCAAGTGCGTTTGAATAGGAAAGCAACCGTCTTCATTCAATATAATTAGCAGTAGCAGTCGTGCTCATTCAGACTTTCAAAGTGACTGTCGCCACTCAGCAGTTATCGATTGGATTGGATTTTATTAACTTTTCGGGCAAGTGGGCATGACCTTTTGGGCAAGGTGAACTTGACCTGTACTTGCCCGACGGGCAGGTGCCTCTGAGACAACCCCTGTCGGGAACGCATCTGTGTCATTTTTAGATTTCTTTGGCTATTCAAAAATATGTTTTGAAAATGTGTGTAAATCTTTAAGTGTATATATATATATATATATATATATATATATATATTAGGGCATTCACAGAATAGTCGAATATTCGAATATTCGAATATCAAACCGACTATTCGACTATCAAACCACTATTCGACTATTCGGAAAAAAAAAAAAAAAAAAAAAAAAAGCATTTTTTTTTTTAGATTTTCTTTTTTTTAGTGGCTTTTCTAGAGCATACACGCAGCTGTGAGCTCTGGTGTGACGTCAACTCGCATTCCTTGAGTCGAGTCATCAATGTAATTGAAAAAAAAAAAAAAAAAAAAAAAAACTTTTTTTTATTTTTTATAATCAAACCGAATAATCGACTATTCGAATACTTTCGGGTCGAATAATTCGAATACCATAAATCACTATTCGTTAATGCCCTAATATATATATATATATATATATATATATATATATATATATATATATATATATATATATATATAAAACATTTTTTTTAAGCGACATTTTTAAACTCAAATCTTTGCTTTTGGGGGGTCCCTGGAACAACATATTTTGAGATGGGGGTCCACCACGGCCAAATACAATTTTGGGGGGGTCCTTGACATGAAAAAAGGTTGAGAACCACTGATATAGAAAAGGATTCAGAAGACATTAGAATCCCCCCAGATGTCCCCCCTACAAATGTTCCCTTTAAAAAAACATATATATTCAAAGATTTGTACAAATTTTCACGATAAAAAAAAAAATAGCTGATCTAGAGTGCCGCGCTACGAGCTTGTAGATCTGCTATTTTTTTTATAGCCAAAGAGATCTAAAAATGACACAGATGCTTTCCCGGTCTCAATGGGTTAAAATGAATGGCATTCACATAACCGCCGTCCTAGAATGTTGACAACTCTGTGTGTGTGTGTGTGTGTGTGTGTGGGGTGTAGGTTCTGCTCATGGACTACCTGGATGTGAAGAACAGCCGCAGTGCGGCGGAGCCCTCTGCCCAGCACTATGCCAGTACGGGCAGTGAGTTCGCCGCCTTCTTTGCCAAGAAGAGACCCCAGCGCGTCAAGCAGTCCCTCTTCAAGTAAGGAGCCCAGTCTGCCCCTCAATGCTTCCTGCTACAGTTGTGTTGTTTGTTTTACTGTGTTGTGTGTGTGTGTGTGTGTGTGTGTGTGTGTGTGTGTGTGTGTGTGTGTGTGGTGTTTTGTGTTGTACCCGTGTGTGTGTGTGCTGTGTGTGTGTGTGTGTGTGTGTGTATTTTGCAGTGGTGGAAAAAGTACTTAAATGTTTTACATAAGTAAAAGTATCAATACTGCAATGTAGAAGTACGATCTGTTAAAAGTAAAAGTCCGGAATTCAAAATTGACTTGAGTAAAAGTACAAAAGTATTGGTATCAAAATGTACTTAAAGTACCAAAAGTAAAAGTACATATTTTTTTTAAATAGCAGATCTACAAGCTCACAACGCGTTGCGAGCTTGTAGATAGGCTATTTTCAAATAGCCTAGGTTTAGAATATAATATAATGTAATAATTATTTATATCTGCAAAGTAACTAGTAACTTAAGTTTTCAAATAATTGTAGTGGAGTAAAAGTACATTATTTGCCTCTGAGATGTAGTGGAGTAGAAGTAAAAGTATAGACATTGGAAACACTCCGGGTGTACTTAAGTACGGTACTTGAGTAAATGTTATGTTACTTTACACTACACCACTGGTTGTGTTTTGTGTTGTACCCGTGTGTGTGTGTGGTGCTGTGTCTGTGTGTTGTGTATTGTGTTACTAGTAAAAAAGTCACTAGTTATAGTCACTAGTTACTGCTCTCAAAATGATGTTGCTGCAGCACAACAAGATGACAACTCTCAACCTCCATTCATTGTATCTCACGGACGGCTACTAGTGTGGGAGTAGAGATCGGATCATATAAGAAATCTTTAACCCATTGAGACCCGGAACGCATCTGTGTCACTTAAGATGTCTTTGGCTATTCAAAAATAGCAGATATACAAGCTCATAGCGCGGCACCGAGTGCCGCGCTACGAGCTTGTAGATCTGCTATTTTTGAAAAATCGTGAAAAAATATATATTTTATTTTTTTCAAAAAACTGTTAGGATTTAGATTTTTTTAAAGAATCGCCTCAGGTCTTAAAGGGTTAATCCTCTGAGGTCATCCGACGTTTTCACATGAAGTAACTAATAGCAACGCGGCCATTCAAATGTCAGTAACTGTAACGGCGTTACCGACCTGGAAAAAGTAACTGGTTACCGCAAGAAACGAGTTGTGTTACGGCAACAGCACTGGTGCTGACCGGCTCTTCCTCCTCCTCCTCCTCCCGCGTCGTGTTGCAGGTTCGAGTCGTCGTCCCACGCCATCAGTATGAGTGCCTACCTGAGGGAACAGAGGAGAGAGCTGTACAGCAAGAGTGGAGAGCTGCAAGGTAAACCTTTTCCCTTTGCTCCAGATGAATGACTTCGGCTGCATTTTGTACTTCATCGCACAATGGTGTCGCACAGCTTCAGCTTGTAGATCTACTATTTTTGCTATTTGTCATATATGACAAAGTATATAGGGGCCTAAAGGAGAATTCCGGACCACGTTTTTCTTACCTTAATATGATATTATTATGTCTGAGGATGAGTGGTACAGTAGAAAAAAATCATAACTCCACTCTTTTTGTTGTTGTGAGATCTGACGTTCATAGTGACAGAACACTGCCCGTGGTGTTGGTCTTGAATGCGCCCCCTGCGGAAGCGTCGTGAGACGACATTTCACCCGTCACGTCAGAATGTAAACAGTACGGAGGGGCGCATTCAAGACCAACACCTTGGACAGTGTTCTGTCACTATGAACGTCGGCTATTTAAATACGCGATCTAGAGCATGGACCGTCCGCTCTGGTTATGGAGTTATGACAATTTTGTACACATTTTAAGGAAAATGTGGTCTGGAATTCTCCTTTAAGTGGTTAACACCACAGTATTTTCCTGTTCATGATGATATGTATTTCTACATTGTCTTGTCCTCCCCTCAGAGCACACCAAGACAACTTCCAAATACTGTTTTTAATTGAAATGGTAATAATTATTGGATCTTTAACTCATTCCCTGCCTAGAACGACTAAAACGACTTCTGTCCTTTAAGCCCCCTCTGCCAAGAACGACTAAAACGACTTTTAACTTTTTTTTTTCTTATTTATTTATTTGTTTTTTAACCCAAAGACCAAGGAGATATGATTTGTTGAAGATCTAGACTCCCATCCACTTCCTTGTTAACTTAAAACTTAAACATTTTGTATCTCGGCTCCTGAGTACTTTTTTTTTTTAATTAAAAATCTCTGGCAGTGGGCAAACGCAAAAAAAAAAAGTTCTGGCAGTGAATGAGTTAAAGGCATACTAGGTAACGTTTTCAACAAAACTAAAGTTAAATTGTATATCTTTTGTGAGTGGCAAAAGTTTCACAACACCCACTCCATGAATTTCACCCCCGGAAGGCTTTTATTTATATATTTTCTATTGAACGTGGACGGGGGGGACTTTCCCGGGGAAATGACGTCATCTGGCCGGAAAACGGAGGTGGAAATGCACTGGTTTCCTGTTTGGCCAGGAACTACCGCAACGGTTTCCTGTTTGGCCAGGAACTACCGCGCTAATAACAAAAAGGAACCTCACGCTGATTTTAAGAGAATGTAGGATTGGAAGATCGAAAAAGAACAGAAAAAGAAAGCACAGCTCATGGTAACTAATGCTCCACTGGCTAAGAGAAACGATCCGTAGATAGTATAAAACAATTAAAAGATCGCTTTTTGAAACGCTTCCGGCTTCCGGTGAAAACAAATGGAATTCTGGGTAATCGAGGACTACGGAAATTGTATGCAGTGACGGTAGTGACCAGCAGAGGTTGCTAAAAATCGTTAGTTGTGAATTTGCATTGTACAACTTTAATGTTGAACTCATAACCTTGGTTGTGAGTGAACCAATCAAAACGGAGGTATATCTGTTCTGAACAGACTGGCCTGCCAACACATCTATAAAATACACCAAAGTGTAAAAATGCAGGGCTGTTGAAGGCCCTAGGTTACAAACTGTGCATAAAGGGCTGATAGCTAACGGCCAAATCAAAGACTTCCAAACTTCGATCGATTTCCTATATCATTGTCACGTTCGTTTTTAGGACAGAGGTTTTCAACCGGTGGTCCGTGCAAGGCATCGTATGTGGTCCCTGACCATGCATTCATTAATGTAGGAAAGTGTTTTCTGTCTTTTTCATTATTCTATTATATTTGGGGAAACTTGGACCATAACTGTTGGTATTAGGTGTGATATGAGGCCAGTGGAATTCTAGTGGAATCATTGTCATTATCAAGTGGTCATTTGAGGATGCATTTTGCTTTGATTCCAAAAGTACTTGAAGCTTAAAAACTACAGAAGAGGATCAGCTCGTTAAGATCCACAGACTCTCGTATGAAACATGTTCCCTTGTGAAGTTCTGGATGGAGTTGTCAGGCAGAAGTCCCAGAGCTTACAGCAAAAGCAATTAGTGTTGTTCTTGTTTCTTTGTTTTATCTTTTTCAACTCTGTGACAGTGTGTGTTTTGTTTCTCTACATTGGCAAAGCACAGGGCTATGTTGTCCACCACCACCAGTGGTGTAAAGTAATTAAGTACATTTACTCAAGTAAATGTACTTACGTACAATTTTGAAATACTTTTACTTTACTGGAGCATTTCCAATTATCAGTACTTTTACTTCTACTCCACTACATCTCAGAGGCAAATATTGTACTTTTACTCAACTACAATTATTTGAAAACTTTAGTTACTTTGCAGATATAAATGATAAAACATACATTAACCACTTTAGCCCTATTTTATACCTAGGCTATTTGAAAATAGCCTATCTACAAGCTCAAAACGCGTTGCATCGCGACACGTTGTGAGCTTGTAGATCTGCTATTTTCAAACATTTTGGCACTTTTACTTTTGTTACTTTAAGTCCATTTTGATACCAATACTTTTGTACTTTTACTGAAGTAAATTTAGAATGCCTGACTTTTACTTGTAACAGACTACCTCTACATTGCAGTATTGATACTTTTGCTTAAGTAAAACATTTGAGTACTTCTTCCGCCACTGTCCACCACTATAGCCAAGAATAGACTGTGCAACTCTTAAAAACAGGACTGACCAGCAAATGTTGATGTAGTTCTAGTCATAGCCTTTTGAATAATTTAGTTTTAGTCATATTTTAGTCATCTGAAATGTTTTAGTTTTAGTTTAGTTTAAGTCCGCTAAATATCATTAGATTTATGTCAGCTGAATCTACAGTTGTTTTAGTCAACTGAAATGTATTGGGCCTTTTTTTTTGTCTTTGCCCTGTTTTTACCTGGTTTTAAGTTTCACCCTTTAGTTTAGCCTAGTTGGGAATATAAAGTGCGTTATAAATAAAATGTATTGTTATAATTATTATTATTGGTGGGCCATAATGGCGTCTGATTTATGCGCCTGATTTATACTCGGCTAAGTGCCTAAAATAGCAGATCTACAAGCAGATATTGCGACACGTTGTGTGCTTGTAGATCTGCTTTTATCCGTGCAGCAGTGCACAACCAAGCATAACATGACTTGTCTTCATTCTATTGGATCTCTTCTCTAGTCCTAGGGAGGGACTAATAAAAACTAATTTTTGTTGTTATTTTTAGTCATACTTTCAGTCATCATAGCTTTTATTTAGTTTTTATTCAGTTTTTGTGAGTGAAAAAAGGTAGTAGACTAACAGTTATAGTTATAGTTTTAGTCGACAAAATTAACACTGAATTCGGTACATCTCTATAGAGAAGTGTGCAGAGAGGCCATTTTGCGCAGCGAGCTGGAGGATAGAAGAATGTACTATGAACCGTTTCAAATGGAAACCACCTCTCCCCAGGTGGTTCTGTGTGGCGGGCCCACACGACACCACTGTGTGTGTCACACACACACACACACACACACACACACACACACACACACACACACACACACACACACACACACACACACACACACACACACACACACACACACACACACACACACACACACACCACAGTGTCAGGTCAGGAGAGAGTCTGCCTGCAGGAGGGAGGACCTCGAAAAGCCTCTCAGCAGACACACACACACACACACACACACACACACACACAGTCACACACAAACACACATACGCATGCATGCACGCACGCAGGCACACAGCCACACACACACACACACACTCACACACATATGCACGCGCGCACGCACAGATGTTACCCACCTCTGTCTCAGTTTCTCTCTCTCTTTGTCTCTCTCTTTTTCTCTCTCTTTGTCTCTCTCTCTGTCTCTCTCTGTAACTCTCTCTCTCTCTCTCTCTCTCTCTCTCTCTCTCTCTCTCTCTCTCTCTCTCTCTCTCTCTCTCTCTCTCCCTCTCTCTCTCTCATATTCCAAGGCTCATTCAATCTCCAAACCACAGTATGATTATTCTTTGACACATTTCCATATGAAGTGCCAATCATAGCCAACATAGTATTTTCTACCTCCCACAAAAAAAAACAGAAAAGTGTAAATTAACACACACAAAAAAAACCTCCCCTGGTCTTCAAATAACGGCTCACTTTTTTTTCTTTCATCCCTGCGTCAGTGCCTGTGAAGAAGAAGAAGGGAAAAAAACTATTTTTCTTTCTTTTTTTTTTTAACCGGTTGAAAGCCTCGGAGCGTTCATAAGAAGATGAGATTTTTTTTTTCTTCCCGGGCTTTTCATTTGGCCTCCTGTCACAATGCACTGCCGAGTCCGCCAGCGTGCCAGACCGCACCGCACCGCCCGCCCGCCCGCCCGGGCCCTGAATGGCTGCAGAGAAGATTGAAGGAGTAAGAAAAAAAATATTTTAGAAAGCGGAATAAGTCGACCGAGATGGATGGAAGGGGGGCGGGGGTGGGGGCGGGGGGGGGGAGAGAGAGAGAGAGAGAGATCAGGGTTAAAAGTCTTTGTTCTCACCAGGGGTCTACCAAAGAAGCTGTTTGGGGGATTTATTGAAGGATGGAATTAGGATGGGGGGGGCTACTTTAGCTCTTTAAGACCGGGAACACATCTGTGTAACCACTTTAACTATTATGTTATATTGTGGGCCATTCAAAAATAGCAGATCTACAAGCTCATAGCGCGGCACCGAGTGCCGCGCTATGAGCTTGTAGATCTGCTATTTATGAAAAATCGTGAACATTTGAGCAAATCTTTGAATATATATATATATATATATATATTTTAAAACAAAAATTTTTTACTCTTTGCTTCTAGGGGGTCCCTGGAAGAACACATTTTGAGATGGGGGGGTCCGCGGCCAAATATATGTAATTTTGTGGGGTCCTTGACATGAAACAGTTTGAGAACCCCTGATTATAGCAACATACGTTTTTTTCAAAAAACTGTATGGATTTAGAAGACATTTGTAGAATCCCCAGAAGCAAAGATCTGAGATTTGCACAAATATTATTGATTTTTTTCGAAAATATCAGATCTACAAGCTTGTATATCTGCTATTTTTCAATAGCTAAAGTATAAGATAATGGTAAAAATGTAAAATGACAGATGCTTTCCCGGTCTTAATGGGTTAGAGGGGAAGAGAGAGAGAGCGTGAGAGAGAGAGAGAGAGAGAGAGACAGACATACACAGAAAGACAGAGAGCGGAGGAGTGTGATATGACAGAAATGGCAGATATGCGGTATACTGTACATGGGGCTATAATTCTACTGACTGGATTAGTCGGGCGCTTAAAACTTCGTCATGAGTGTCACCTCTCTAGTCACCTGGACTTTAACCACATTAACTCATTCAGTGCCATGTAAATACATAAATAAATAGTTGCCAATAGTGCCAGCGATTTTTCATGTCTCTTACCTTTTTAAATGGATATATCACTTTAAAAAATATATAACATTAACAATAACATTTTATCGTCTACTCAGGCTTTTGGGAGCACCCCGGACAGTTTGTTTAACTTGATTTCTGTTTGCCTTTTAGGCTTCGTAATCAAACATTGCACAGGGCAGATATGACAAATGACTTAAATATACAAAGAAATGACCGACATGTAATTGTTTTATACGGAAATAGCTGATCTACAAGCTCACAACGTGTCA
This sequence comes from Gymnoscopelus braueri, assembly GCF_963280865.1. Taxonomy (NCBI): domain Eukaryota; kingdom Metazoa; phylum Chordata; class Actinopteri; order Myctophiformes; family Myctophidae; genus Gymnoscopelus; species Gymnoscopelus braueri. The sequence goes on along the minus strand of NC_137625.1, from coordinate 33,963,474 downwards.
CTTTGTGTTGTTATAGATCAGCATTTTGGAAAATGTTTGATCATTGCGATTATCTCAAGTAATTGCGATTAGTCGATTATGTAATAATTGTGACATGCCTAGTCATCTGCAGTTTTGTTTCATTTCCTCATAAAGAAATCACTCAGTTATTTAGTCATGTAGGCTTGTTGAACAGTTTAAACAGGTTGACTTGGTGGACAGAAATAGTTGAGGAGATAAGTCTATATTAAATGATGGCACAACACAAACTGGTACAAACCACAACTTATTTTATACTTTTTGTTAATTAGTGTATTTTTTTTACTATTGTGTGTGTGTGTGTGTGTGTGTGTGTGTGTGTGTGTGTGTGTGTGTGTGTGTGTGTGTGTGTGTGTGTGTGTGTGTGTGTGTGTGTGTGTGTGTGTGTGTGTGTGTGTGTGTGTGTGTGTGCCTACGTGCGTGCGTGCCATCTGCTTTGGCGGCACTATTTTTCTACACAGTTCTAGAATGCATCATATCCTGAAGTTTTCCCCCTCCCTTTAATAGAGACATGAAACAGCAGAGCATGTATAATCTATATTTAATGACTTTGTAACATATTCAGATCCACACAACCTGTCCTTAATGGATTTGAAATTAATCTGTGATATCTATAGTAGTATGGCTCTCCTGGGTGTTGTGTATGTGTGTGTATCTCATTACACGCGCGCACACACACACACACACACACACACACACACACACACACACACACACACACACACACACACACACACGCACACACACACGCACGCACGCACGCACGCACGCACGCACGCACGCACGCACACACACACACACACACACACACACACACACACACACACACACACACACACACACACACAGTGAGTGTAGAAAGGCCTTAATTACTTGCCTTCTCTACTGAAGCACATCCTGTACGCTTCAATTAATCCAGTGCTTCATCTAAAGACTTCATTATAGCTCCATATGTAGCTGCATCTGTGTGTTTGCGTGTGTGAGTGTGTATGTGCGTGCGCGTGTGTGTGTGTGTGTGTGTGTGTGTGTGTGTGTGTGTGTGTGTGCGAGCGTGCGTTTGCGTTAGCTCCAGAATATGGGGGGCAAATCTTCTGATTCCCCCAAAAATAACTTTGTTCTTCTGAAGTTTCCCTTTGATTTAAAAAAAAGGTATTTCAAACACAGCGATTCTGTCAGGTATGTGATATTGAGTTACATTCGATAACGTCTGTGATTGCAGAAAAACTCTTTGGATGAATTAGTACTTTTTCACCGTCAGTTGATGCTTCATATGCATATGAGTAAAATCGCCAGGGTGGTTTGTTTATATCTGGAACACAGTTCTTATATCACGTGATCTAAGATTCCCCCTATGGGAATTCCAATGCAAAAAATAACGCCGATACCCAGGGGGATAGCGCCCTCTAGTGGCAGTGACGTCAGGCTTCGGTGCTCTGTGGTCTGTTATAGGTTCCCGTCACAGAGTCACATTTAATGACATTATGAATAAATGATGAAAGTATACACATGTGTTATTACACCTCCATTTGGCTTCCATATGCCACTCGACCTCCTGACCTTCTGATATTTGACGCTCCAGGGGCCGCCGAAAGGCCGGCAGGGAGATGAAGTGTGAATAATATCTCAATAACTACTTTTATACATGTTTCAATATGAACCAGTAACTCATTTGCAGCGCCTTGCCTCCCCATTCGTGGAGGGGAAAAAAAGGTTGTCCAGGTTGTGTCGGCTTGTTGTGTTGTGAGCGATATTGCTTTGACCCGCGTGTCACGGCTGAGATGACAACCTCCATACACACCTAAAAGACCACCTGTCAAAACGCACACAGCCATCTGCACATACAGTAATACGCACATAATAAACAATCACCCCCTCCCCCACTCCCCTGCAGACACACACACACACCCACCCACCCGCGCGCACACACGTGCACACACACACACACACACACACACACGCGCACACACAGTCATGATAAAACCATGTACCAAATTTGTTTTCACACTTCCTCTCCCCGTCTCCATTTGATATTCAAAGCACTGGGGGGGGGGGGGGCTCCCCCTCGCTTGTCCAATCTAGTTCCACATAGATCTCATTTCCTCCAAACCCCCTTGAAGAGACCAACCACCCACCTGAAGCGGAGCGTTGTTGTTTATATGTACAACAGCAAGAGGAGAGGAGAGAAAAGAAAAGAGGAGGCACTGGAGCAGTGGTGGAAAAAGTACTCAAAATGTTTTACTTAAGTAAAAGTATCAATACTGCAATGTAGAAGTACTCTGTTACAAGTAAAAGTCTGGAATTAAAAATTATAAATAAAAATATACTTGAAGTACCAAAAGTAAAAGTAGTAAAATGTTTGAAAATTGCAGATCTACAAGCTCACAACGCGTCGCATCGCGACGCGTTGTGAGCTTGTAGATCGGCTATTTTCAAATAGCCTAGGTGTAAAATAGGGCTAAAGTGGTTAATGTATGTTTTATAATGTAATAATCTTCAAAGTAACGAGTAACTAAAGTTTTCAAATATTTGTAGTGGAGTAAAAGTACAATATTTGCCTCTGAGATGTAGTGGAGTAGAAGTAAAAAATACTGACAATTGGAAATACTCCAGTAAAGCAAAAATACTTCAAAATTGTACTTAAGTAAAGTACTTGAGTACATGTACTTGGTTACTTTACACCACTGCACTGGAGTGAGGAGAGAGGAGACGGTGGAGAAAGAAGAGAGCAGAAGGGAGGACAGTGGGGAGAAGTGGACGAGGAGGACAGGAGAGAGGAGTGACCGCTCGGGGGAGGGGGGTTAGAGAGTGGTGTATCTTGTCGAGCTTTTATTTGTAGAAGGAGGAAGTGGAGGTGCAAATGGAAAAGCAGTCTAGTGGGACCTGGGTTGACAAGGAGTGTGTTCAGCCAGAGGTGAATGAATGTGTGTTTTGGAAAGAAAAGCAGTAATTCTGTTTATTTACTCACTCTTTATTGCATTATTGAATAATTGACGTAGTTCTCCAACAAGATTTAGATTAAAAAAATATATATATATTAACGTGAGAACGATGGCTTCTCTTATAGCATGCTAACTTTCCAGGAATATAAATCCTGCTGTTTCTATTGGCTTGGATTCCCAATCGATGATGTCACCGGTAGGCGGGTTTCTGAACTGTCCACAGTCCACCTCTTGAGACACAAGAGGTGGACGGGTTAGGTAGGCAAAAATGGTACCATATTATAATGAGCATTAAGTGAGGACCAATTATATGACGATAGGTTGAAAATGGGTGAAGTCGTCCTTTAAAGTACTGTAGCATTGGGAACCAGCGTTTCTTGAGCCATTTGGTCCATAGGTCAGGAGCCAGTATCTCCTGTTTCCATATAGCGTGAGACAGCTTGACGAACAAATACGTACATGACGCTAGTATGTCTCAGGGACTTAACCTCGATCCAACCTCTGATTGCCAAGCAGGGAGGCATCGGGTACCATTTTTATAGCCTTCTTTGGTGTGACTCAGACCCCTGACCTCCGAGTCTCAGGGCGGACACAGCCGGACACTCTAACCACGAGGCCACGGAGCTGGAAAACCTTAGTCCTAACGTTAAGCAAACCAAACCAAACCCATGCCTAAACTTTACCTACGAACAGTGCCTTAACCTCAACTCATCTCTAATTCATTTAACCCATTTAAAACCGGGAACACATCTGTGTAACCACTTTAACCATTATTTTATACTTTGGCTATTCAAAAATAGCAGATCTACAAGCTCATAGCGTGGCACCAAGTGCCGCGCTATGAGCTTGTAGATCTGCCATTTTTGAAAAATCGTGAAAATGTTGGCAAATCTTAAAACATATGTATTTTTTAAGCCAACATTTTTACATTTTTCAAACGCAGTGAACTCTGGGATGGCGTCGAGCCATAGATTATTGATCACAAAATAACCTTTTGTTTACGTTTAATTACATTTCTTGTTCTTAAGCGATAGGGAGAGCAGCCGTTCATGTTTTATTTTTTCACACTGACGAAGGAACGTGATGGGATTAATGGGGTTGTGTGACAGGATTAATGGGGTTGTGTTGAACCAGAAAAACACCTACAAAGTTAGTTTGCCCTCAAATCAGAGTTCAGCATAAATGTTTTCTTCATTGAGTGCCAGAGTTTTTTTTTAAAACAGGATACAGCCAGTGCCAGTGTTTTTAACGATTTTCTTACCTTTTAAAGTATTCACAGGATATTTTCCGTGATCACCGTCCTCACGGTGATCCCCTCATTACACAGGGGGGGGGGGTCTCGTAGAATTAAAAATAAATCCGATCGCGGTAATCCGGTCCATAATTGCAGCCAGTTGAAAATAGCATGTTTCGCCAAAAATACATAGTAAAACACACAAAAAAAAACAGTTGGATTTATATATAAATATATATATATATATATACGTATATATACGTTTTTTGGCACTCAATGTGTTAACTCATTCACTGCCAGATTTATTTCTGGCTGCGTTTGCGTTGGCTCCAGTAATGTCTCACATGAAAAATAACAATACATGTTATTAAAAAACTATTTGTGATCGTTGGACATAATCATAATTATGTCTGGTGGTATGTGGTCAGTTATTACATAATGACACACAACGGGCAGTGACTGACTGTGTGATCTCTCACTCTGCAGATATCTTAACCCATTAAGACCGGGAACGCATTTGTGTCATTTTAAGATTTCTTTGGCTATTCCAAAATAGCAGATCTACAAGCTCATAGCGTGGCACTGAGTGCCGCGCTATGAGCTTGTAGATCTGCTATTTTTTTTTTTACTCTTGACAATTTGTGCAAATCTTTGAATGTGTATATATTTTTTTAACATTTTTAACTCCCAATCTTTGCTTCTGGGGGTCCCTGGAACAAAATATTTTTAGATGGGAGACCCCCATCTCAAAATATTTAGTTCCAGGCACCACCCAGAAGCAAAGATTTGAGTTAAAATGTTATTACAGTTAATATATTCAATATTTCTAGATTTTTCAAAAAATAGCAGATCTACAAGCTCATGCCGCGCTATGAGCTTGTAGATTTGCTATTTTTTAATAGCCAAATAAATCTCAAAATGACACGGATGCGTTCCCGGATTGACGGGGTTAATGTTCCTCTCCAGGTTCACTGCTCTTCATTTATCGCTTTGAGTTCAAGGGTACCGTCCGCTCTCGGTATACGTGGATCAATACTCGACTAACCCGTCTAACCTTGCCGTTATGATTTATCATATACCTAAATGGAAGCTGAGATGGAATTGAACTTCCCCGGGAGAGAAGTCAATAATTATTAGGGGATTATAGCACATAGGGAATGTCTTAGAAACAGCTTTGCGCGTACTTGTACGTCCGCGATTGATCTAGCGAGTCTCCTCCTTACCCCTCTCTCATAACTAAGTACATTTACTCAAGTATTGTACTTAATAAAAATGTTGGGGTATTTTTTTCTTTACTGGAGTATTTCTAATTCTCTGTACTTTTACTTCTACTCCACTACATCTCAGAGGCAAATATTGTGCTTTTACTCCACTACAATTATTTGAAAACTTTAGCCACTATCGTTACTTTTCAGATATACATTACTATATCATAAAACACACATTAAGCGCTTCAGCCCTATTTTATACACAGGCTATTTGAAAATAGCCGATCTACAAGCTCAGAACGCGTCACATCGCGACGCGTTGTGAGCTTGTAGATAGGCTATTTTCAAACATTAGTACTTTTACTTTTGTTACTTTAAATATATGTTGATGCCAATACTTTTGTACTTTTACTCAAGTAACATTTTGAACACAGGCCTTTTACTTGTAACAGAGAATTTTTTTATTGTGGTATTGCTACTTTTACTCAAGTAAAATATCTGAGTACTTCTGTGTGTGTCGAAATGACGAAATGAGAAAAATATAGAAGAAAATATAAATTCTTGGGTTAACAAGAATTTCCTGACGGCAATAATTCGTTTTTTCCCCTATCATAACCTCAGCAATCCATCTCCTAGGGGTGTAGCGCATTGAAAGCACATTGAACATGGGGATAGAAACCCTCACTCTTCGCCCCAACACCAACGATAAGCGACTCGTCTTCTTTTTGTCTTCTTTTTTTGTTTTTTATCCCACGATTTTGTACCCATTGTTTCACCCAGTGCCAATTGTCTAAGTGACAATACATATGACCGTGTTTTAGAGGCCACCGGTCTGATATCGGCTGATATCGAACCCAACGACAGGATGTTTCATGCGGTACTGATCAGCTTTCGTGGGAAAAGAACAATGCAAAAACATTACAGCTTGAGAAGAAAGACAAGTTCTCTTTTATTATAACTTCTTAAGCTCTTAATCCCTTAACCCATTAATACCGGGAACGCATCCGTGTCATTTTAAGATTTATTTGGGGCTATTCAAAAATAGCAGATCTACAAGCTCATAGCGTGGCACCGAGTGTGCCGTGCTACGAGCTTGTAGATCTGCAATCTTTTAGAAAAATTGTGAAAATGTGTGCAAATCTTTGAACATAATTATATTGTTTTAAAGTGAACATTTTGTCAAATATTTTGTTCCAAAGATTTGAGTTACAAATGTTCGTTTTTTTTTTAACAGATGCGTTCCCGGTCTTAGTGGATTAAGCCTTTGAAATCAAATTTAAAGTCTAAATTAAAGTGTACATGCTGTGATGCAAACACGCCCCCCCCCCAATCCCCCGCAAAAACTCTCCCCAACACTTGTTTGTTTATATTCTTATTTGCCTACACTTGCTCAATGCCGTTGCAGCACAGGTTGATGAATTAAATAGGAGGTTCACTTTGTATCCACTAATAATTCACCACGCTGGAGCAGCTCCTCTGAGGGAAGCCCCAATCATGTCAACCAACCTGACGAACCACCGCAGCATCTCCCTGTAGATCACCAAGCAAACGCCTGTAGCGGTGTTGCCATGTCTGCTTATTATAAGCGACTTTGGGCTTGTTTTTTCCCCCGACACCTTCTGGGCCATTAATGAGAACTGCAGTGCTGTAAAAGCATTGCTTATGAAAGTGGGGTCCTTGGGGGTGGGTTTCAGGGGGTCCCCAGCAAAATGTGTTAATATAGCGTCACAATATTGTTTTTACCTTTTATACTTTGGCTATACAAAAATAGCAGATCTACAAGCTCATATGAGCTTGTAGATCTGCTATTTTTGAAAAATCGTGAACATTTGTGCAAACCTTTTGACTAGATATATTTTTAAGCGAGCATTTGTAACTCAAATCTTTGCTTCTGGGGGGTCCCTGGAACAACATATTTTGAGATGGGGGTCCGCGGCCAAATACATATCATTATGGGGGTCCTTGACATGAAAAAGTTTGAGCGCCACTGCTGTAAAGCACTTATTACCTTATTGGCTTCATATCCAGCGGAGCTTCCTTGTGGCCTGGTTCTGCATGCCGGTCCCATGCAGCAAATGACTGTCATGTCAATGAGAAGAAGAAGCCATATCTGCCTGGGTTGTGACAGGTTGTCACCCTCTTGTTCTGGTGTCACCCTGCGCTGGCACACACACGTAACCGCGTCTGGAGATAAAACACAAGGTGCCTCTGTTTGCCTGACAGGCTATTACTATTGTGTGTGCGTGTGCGTGTGCGTGCGCGTGCTGTATTTATCTTCTCAGCAAGGGAACATTTATGCATATTGTTATGAATACACACACACACACACACACACACACACACACACACACACACACACACACACACACACACACACACACACACACAGTGCTGGAATACTCACATATTTTACTTAAATAAAAGTTGCAATACCACAATATGAAAATGCCCTGTTACAAGTAAAAGGCCTGTTTTCAAAATGTTACAATACTAAAAGTACAAAACATCAAAATACTTAAAGTATCAAAAGTAAAAAGTACAACAATGTTTGAAAATAGCAGATCTACAAGCTCAGTTTTCTAAATAATTGTAGTGGAGTAAAAGTACAATACTTGCGATGAGATATAGTGGAGTAGAAGTAAAAGAACAGAAAATTGAAAATACTCCAGTAAAGTAAAAATACCTCAAAATTGTACGTAAGTACAGTATTTGAGTAAATATACGTAGTTACTTTACACCACTACACACACACACGCACGCACACACACACACGCACACGCACACACAGATAAAGTCATAGTGGTGGGTGCAGTATCTCATCAGCCGAAGGCCAGGTGATTGAATTAGCGTCAGCGTTGAGATGAGATGAGATGGAAGGCAGGCTGGGGGGAGAGATGTTGAGGGAAATGCACTGTGACTCGTAACAGTAATAACAGCAGGTATTTATGATGCCGCTGCAGACAAAGCCCCCCCGGTGATGCATGTCAGCTCTTCTCAAACGTCTTTATTATGTCAAGGATCCATAGTAAAAGTGGAGTTTAAAAAAATATATAGTCCTTTGGCAGACCCACTGTACTTCAAGGGTCAGGTGCGTAGGAGGAGTAGGCAGTCAGCTTACATGAGAAAAGCAAAGGAGTCCCGGTGTACTGTCTTCACTTTCCTCAAATCTTTGAATATATATATTTTTTAAAGCGAACATTTGTAAAATATTTTTGTTCCAGGGACCCCCAGAAGCAAAAGATTTGAGTTACAAATGCTCGCTTTAACAAATATATTTATTTATTCAAAGATTTGCACAAATGTTCAAGATAATATTTTTCCAATAGCCAAATCAATCTAAAATGGATGCAATCCCAGGTTGTATGGGTTGATGCAGGTACAGTACGTTAAGTCCAGTGGGCCACAGCGGTTCACAGGTTGAGAACCACTGATCGAGGCTGCAGTCACACCCTTGGTGTTGAAACGAAGCAGGACCTGCTGTGGTCAAACAGGTACATGAGAGGAGAATAGACTGTGGCTGCAGTGATTGACTAGAGAGAGAGAGAGAGAGAGAGAGAGAGAGATTGTGTGTTTCCAACCCCTGGCAAATTTTAATCAGTGTGTCTTTGTCATGATGGGTGTCTGATGCTGCTGTCAGCCCTCTTTGTTTACCTTTAATCTACCACCTGCTGATTGCAGGGGAGGGCACAGACAGAGAGAGAGGCAAATGGAGGGGGACGGAGAGACAAATAGAGGGAGACAAAGAGAGTGAGAGAGAGAGAGAGAGAGAGAGAGCGGCACATTGGCACGGATGCACAAGCAGACAAAGAGAGACGTGGTCATGTCATCTGACGCCTAATTTAATTTCTATCCCGCGATTTTGTAACCCTTATTTTTCACCCGATGTATTGGCGGGACTCAATTAATAACCACCTCAATACCTCGGCGTATTGTCACAGTCCTGCCCACCGACAGATGTGCATTCATTATAACGCAGACCACCGGGGGGACATGGGGCAGTGACACTTTTAATAATTCATCCGACTCAATTTACACCTGCAAGAAGTTATTTATTTATATTGTAATTTATTTATTAGGGTTATTCTGGGCCCTGGACAAGGGGGGGAGAGGGATGGATCGGGTGTCCCCGACTCGGCTGGTGCCCACGGTCGGTCGTTCGTTCGGCGCCCGCCCGTGCGGATCATCGCATCCCGTCAAATTAATTTTAACCCATTAAGACCGGGAACGCATCTGTGTCGTGTTAAGATTTATCTGGCTATTAAGAAAATAGCAGATATACAAGCTCATAGCGCGGCACCGAGTGCCACACTATGAGCTTGTAGATCTGATATTTCTTTTTAAATTTGTGCAAATTTGTTCAAATCTTTGAATATATATTTTTTCAAGCGAACATTTTTAACTCAAATCTTTGCTTCTGGGGGATTCTACAAATGTCATCTAAATCCTAACAGTTTTCTGAAAAAACTCATGTTGCCATAATATCAGTGCATGGTTCTCAAACTTTTTTCATGTCAAGGACCCCCAAAATGATACGTATTTGGCCGCGGACCCTCGTCTCAAAACATGTTGTTCCAGGGACCCCTAGAAGCACAGATCGGAGTTAAAAATGTTCGCTTTCAAACATATATATTCAAAGATTTGCAAAAATGTTCACGATATCTCAAAGATGGCAGATATACAAGCTTGTGCCGCGCTACGAGCTTGTATATCTGCTATTTTTGAATAGCCCAAATTCATCTTAAGAATTACACAGATTCTTTCCCGCTTTAAATGGGTTAATAATGGAAGGATCTCATTAGGAGCCAATCAGATATGGAGACGGTCGGGAGCAGAATGGGGGCTTTGCACTGTTTTGGACTGACTGGAGACTCTCATGCATTATTGAACCCAACCTACCGGTGGTCCTGATCTTATTAGTGCAGCAGGTTGCTGCCATGATATGTACCCTCTGCCAGCTGCCGCTCTCGCTCTGTACCAACAGCTGACAGGCACACATGCATGTGTGTGTGTGTGCATGCATGGATCTATAGTATGCATGCATGTGTAGTTGTCAGTGGTGGGAAAAAAACGTACTTGCATGTTTCAATACTGCGAAATACTCTGTTGAGTGAAAGTCCGGAATAAAAAATATACTTGAGTTTAAGTACAAAAGTATTGGTATGTTTATATACTTAAAGTACAAAAGTATTGGTATCAAAATATACTTAAAGTACAAAAGTAAAAGTACTCATTGTGCATAATGTCCCATTTCACAAGTTCAAAATGTATAAAACATCTTTTGAAAATAGCCGATCTGCAAGCAAAAATTGTCTTTATCATAACACACCGATCACTATTACGTATAAAATATTGATCCTCACTGTGTTTACATGCGTGTGTGTGTGTGTGTGTGTGTGTGTGTGTGTGTGTGTGTGTGTGTGTGTGTGTGGGTGTGGGTGGGTGTGGGTGGGTGGGTGGGTGGGTGATGATGTTGATTACAAGACTGTCACACCAATCTTCCGTCCCGCCCGCCTGCCAGTTCCAATCACAACCTTAAGAGAGCAATCAGAGGTGTCTTTGATCTGCCTGTGTCCACCTATGTGATCACACACACACACACAGTGTAAATTGAGGATTATAGATCGATGTTTGGAAAAACAAAAAATATCCTGTCCTTTCAAATTAATGCATGTTGTTTGTACAGTATATGCACGCACGCACGCATGCACGCACACGCACACGCACACGCACACGCACACGCACACACACACACCATAGGATTATGAGTGTTGGGTGCAGCATGATCTGTTGGCAGCCATTCCATCTTCTACCTGTTTCAACCTTTATGCTTTTTATCGTAAATTAATAAATGCCCTTCTTCATCATACAAGAGTGTCGCACAAAAGTACTGTACCTTGTGAAAATAGCATTTTTTTCACTTTTACATATTTTTTTGTTATAATAACAAAAAGGAACGTTTTGGACATACTCTACAGTGAGAGACTTGCAAGTCAAAACACAAACGCATACACACACACGCACGTGCAACAACACACTCGTACACTTGCAAATTAGGGATTATGACTGATCCTGCTTGGGGTCTGTGTGCATTTCCGCTACACTCCTGTGCACACACACACACACACACACACACACACACACTCACGCACGCACGCACGCACGCACGCACTTACGCACGCACGCACGCACGCACGCACACGCACACACACGCCCCTTCTCTCACACTCTTCGACATTGAACAAACAGATTTCTGACTAAAAGCAGTCCGTCGTAACAGTCTCTCTCTCTCTCTCTCACATGCACACACACACACACACACACACACACACACACCTAAGTACGCACACACACACACCACCAGCCCACATGTAATCAAGTCAGGCAGTGACTTAGTGAAATTGCATTATCTCCACTTTCCTGAGTTTGATGAGAAATGGGTTTGATCCTGTGTGATGTATCCTGTCTCTGTCTGAGAGAGAGAGAGAGAGAGAGGTGACGCCTTCTTTAACACACTTCTAACGTCTCCTGGGACTAGTGCACTGTGTGTGTGTGTGTGTGTGTGTGTGTGTGTGTGTGTGTGTGTGTGTGTGTGTGTGTGTGTGTGTGTGTATGTGTATGTGTGTGTGTGTGTGTGTGTATTATATACTTGTGAGGACCAAATGTTTCCAACAAGTATAGTAGAATATGACAAATAGACGTTGTGAGGACTATTTACTGGTCCGAAAAAGAAAAACAAATTTGGTTGAAAAATTATGTGTAGATACATTTACAATTAGACAAAGATTCCTGTTGCGTGCCAGTGTCATACACAGACAAATTGCCAATCTTCAAGCTCATGAGCTTATAGATCTGCTATGTTTTCGGCTTTAGGCTTACGGTTAAAACATTTATTAAAAATGGCATTCTTAAAATCGCTGTCCTAAAATGTTGATGCCCTCACAAGTATAGTAATACAAACCTGTCTGTGTGTATGTGTGTGTGTTGGCCCCCTTACAGGGGGGTGGGGGACGTGGTGGTCCCGTCATGGGTGTGCAGGCAGACAGATGGAGGTGTTTGAGGTGTGGGGCTGCTGGGTGAAGGTTTTTCAGGAGGATTTGGACACGTTACAAATCGTGTCTGTCCGTCGGGTGGAAAGAAACCTCGTATTTCCCCAAAAACGTCACTTTCACTTAAAATAAAATACAATAAATAAGCGTTGCCACGCTGTTCTTGCTACTTTTGTGTGACACTGTTGTATGACGAAGTAGAATAGGGCGTTAATTTACGAAAAACAAAAGTTGAATTATTATGGACAAGGTTTCTGACCGACAGCAACGAAATGTTTCACGATATTATGTCCCTCCTGTCTGCTCCACACTAGACTGCCCCAACGCTCCTGATTTCGTGTGTAGAGGGGCGGGTGTATAGAGCCGGCGAGAGATTGCGCCTGATCCCATTGGTTCACCGATCTGTCCGTCAACCCCCGCCCCGTTAACACAACATTACGAGCGACGCCCACTGCACTCTGGTTGGTTGGGAAGTGAAACACTTCCTCATACCGAGTACACCGACGCGCTGGGCCAGGCTTTTATTTTTTAGCAAAACTAAACAATAAAAGCCTGGAGATCGAGGCTAGCTCCACACAGCTGCTATCATGCTGCTGATCCTAGGTCAGCCCAACGCACAGGGGGACACCCATACACACACACACACACACACAAAGACACACTTGCGCATATCGTCACTGCTGGGCAGCAACCTCATTTTTGTAATTTTTTGTCTTGCAAAAGTGCAAAAATTGCTGTTTTACTCGTAGATCGTAATTCTTTGCTAGTTTAGAAAAACAGTGAAAGTGGTTTAGTGTGTGTGTGTGTTTTATACATATTTAATACATATTTAACCAATACAAAGTAGTTCTTTTTAAATTTAGAGTATCAAATAATGTTGTAAATATAATGTTTTGCCCCCTTTTTCAGATTTATTCGTTAAGCCAATTAATTCCTCCCTAGTCCCCATACACTTTTGTGTTTTCACTGATATGGTACCTCACTGGCCCACCTGCCAGTGAGGAGCCCCCACCGGGAGGACGCAACGCCCCCCTCTCTCTGTCTCTCTCTGTCTCTCTCTCTCTCTCTCTCTCTCTCTCTCTCTCTCTCTCTCTCTCTCTCTCTCTCTGACATCATTTCCTGAATGTTTGATGCGGTGTATCCTTAGCTCCAGGACTGTCAGGAGTCGGTGCGTTGTGGGGGTCCTCCTCTGACCCACTGTCACTCTGGATGAAGTGTGTGAATATTAATGAGCTGGCGTTGAATATTCATGAGCGGCTCCGTGCCCCGTCGGACCTGGAGGATCAATGGGGTTCCTTGGCTTCAGCCTTTGTCTGACACTGATGCAGATGTTTAGAGCATGAAATTAAATTGGTCACTGTCATCGCGGATACATGCAGAAGATAATTTGGTGTGTGTGTGTGTGTGTGTGTGTGTGTGTGTGTGTGTGTGTGTGTGTGTGTGTGTGTGTGTGTGTGTGTGTGTGTGTGTGTGTGTGTGTGTGTGTGTGTGTGTGTGTGTGTGTGTGTGTGTGTGTGTGTGTGTGTGTGCGTATGCTTGTCCGCACGTGTCTGTGAATGAGAGACAAATGTGTTTGTGAAGGAGAGAGATATCGTGTATGTTAGTGTGCGTGCGTACATGTGTGTCGGTACTGGTTGGTTGCAGTGTTTTTTTGGGAGGGACGGGGGGGAAGCGACCATAGGGGTCTGATTATCAGAAGGTTGTTGGTTCAATACCTCATGTAGACACAAAGGAAGGAGGGAAGGAAAGAAAGGAATGGAATGTTGGAAGAAGTTCAGTTGAGGCTTAGCATCAGCGAGAGTGTTTTGTGTAGTTTAGTTTTGTTCAGGAATCTGTAATCGAGTCTTAATTAAATTGGCATGAAGGGATGGAGAGATGGCGTCAGGGTTGAATTCAAACCTCAATCTCCATTCCCACTCAGCGACAACAACGGTGCTGTTCTGCAGATGCATCGGATCAGAATACAGTACATGTGCCATCGTCTGCCATGTGTTTTGATGGAACCAAAGCCCTTCTCCTCCACTGTCTGCTCTTTGATTCTGGTGGCTGTTTATATGCGATATCTGAGGCCCTGCCTGGAACGTGTGGCAAAAACTCGCTCACACAAGCACAAATTCAAGATGCGGAGCTGTGGTTCAAAAACACGAATGCACGTTGTTGCAGCATCATACGCGGGCCAGCGCATAAAGGCTATCAGCATGCTTTACACACACATTCTCCCTCACTTCTTTACAGGAGAGACGGCTTGGTCTACAGTATGTGCTGATTTTGCCAAAAAAAAAGAAGAAGAAGAAAAAAAACTACTTTACCTTCCACTTTATATCCTGGCAACGGCACCTACCAGGGCAGTAGCCTCGGTCCCAGCCTCACTTATCTGCGAAAAGAAGAGCCTGGTCACGACCTAAAGCAGCGAGTGTCTAGGAAGTCCTGAGTGGACAGGATTTCCGTTTCCCCCGGAAACTATATTTTTGACCAATCACAACACTCGTTTCTTTCACGGAGAATGTTAACAGATTTGTAAAGCATCAACGTCATTTCCTTGGGCGGTACTTCCGCCAAATTCAACCATTTCCGGTAGACAACCAACATCCCAGGTCTTGCCCAGCGTGCCAGGGCAGAGGCAACAGGAAGGCAGGAGAGGAATCAAAACAGTCTTTTAACCCATTGAGAACGGGAACGCATCTGTGTAATTTTTACATTGATTTGGCTATTCAAATAATTGCATTTGCTATTTCTTTTTTTTATCGTGAACATTTGTGCAAATCTTTGAATGTATATATTATTTATTTCAAGGACCCCCAAAATTATACGTATTTGGCCGTCAACCCCCATCTCAAAATATGTTGTTCCAGGGACCCCCCA
This sequence comes from Gymnoscopelus braueri, assembly GCF_963280865.1. Taxonomy (NCBI): domain Eukaryota; kingdom Metazoa; phylum Chordata; class Actinopteri; order Myctophiformes; family Myctophidae; genus Gymnoscopelus; species Gymnoscopelus braueri. The sequence goes on along the minus strand of NC_137625.1, from coordinate 33,948,167 downwards.
GAAGCAAAGATTTGAGTTAAAAGTGTTCGCTTGAAAAAATATATATATTCAAAGATTTTCAAAAATGTTCAAGAAAAATAGCAGATCTACAAGCTCGTAGCCGCGCTATGAGCTTGTAGATCTGCTATTTTTGAATAGCCAAATAAATCTAAAAATGACACAAGATGCGTTCCCGGTCTTAATTGGTTAATCCCATCTCCACGTTTGGGTCCACATATCCCTCAACTTTTTTTGTACTTTATTTTTATTTGAAGATTTTCCTCAGGGTTACAGGGTTTCAATTATATAACATTATCAAGCATTATATTCCAGTCCATTCATAAATGTCCATCATTGTTAGTGGTAAATGGTCAAAATAAATGGTGTCATCTCATTGGGTTCTATATTCAGTCCATTTCTCCCATTTTTCAAGGAATAGAGTCTCTTGCAATCTCAAGTTGTGAGTTAGTTTCTCCATTACTAATATATCTCCTCCAAGATATTCAGCCACTGCTCATGAATTTGAGGACCTGCTTTGTACCATAGCCTTAATTACTTTTTTACTAGCTGCCAATAATACTTTAACTAGGTACATACTGTATCTTCTCTTTGTGTATTTTCCTTTGTCAAGTTTCCCTTTGAACTCTTTAACTGCCAGAGTAATAGTGTAATAGTGTGAGTGTCACGACTTTGCCAGCGAAAACGACCTTTGAAAAATCATCGAATATTTTCCGTGATCGCTGCCCTCACGTCGATCGCCTCATTACACGCACAGGGGTCTCTTAGAATAGGAAAAAATAAAAATCTGGTCACGGTTATCCGTTGCATCGTTGTGGCCAGTTGAGTGTGGCTTGTTTTTGCCATAAAGCAACAGGAGCGGTGATAAAGTCATTTTCCCGTATAAACAGGAAGTAAACAAGCGGTTTTAAAAACAAATGATGTCATTTCCGGGTCTGTCGTCACCTACTGTAGCAGTGAAAGCGTCATTCATAGGGTAGCGAACAGCGCCATATGGTGGAAAAACACAAAACCTCATCAGACTCAGTTAGTGGCAGGCTGCGCCTTAAAAGAATCTGACGAATTCTCTCGTCAGTGGCAGGCAAAGAATTAAGCATGTTTTAATGCTCCTTCTAACTGTTGACGCAGTGTTTTAAAATTGGGTTTCGTTTTTTGATTGATTATTTAGATGTGTTTCTTTTAGACTCTTAACACATTCCCTGCCAGAGGGTTTTTTTAATTTTACTTCCCCCAGTGCCAGTGTTTAAATTTTGAATTTTTAGGAGCCGAGATACAGGATTTTAAAGTAATAAGTTAACCAAGGAGTGAATGGAGCTAGAAATCTTTGGATCGTGATATCTCTGGTTCTGTGTGGATAAATTGGAAAAAAAAAAAGACCAAAAAAAAAAAAAAAAAAAAAACTTTTTTTTTTTTTTTTTTGAAAAACGGTTATACTCGTGGATGGATTTTTTTGGCAGTAAACGGGTGTATTTTTCATCAACGGTTATACTCGTGATTGGCAGGCAAAGTGTTAAGATGCCTTTGTTGTTGGATGAATTGCTTTTTCTCTCTATTGTAATGCCCATGTGTGTATATGTCAGGGTGCCCTGCCATGTGGGTATCAATAACCCTATAAACCTAAAACTATTCTGTCCACAGTCCAGCGCATGTCACCTCCAATTGTTTTTTTTTAACCCATTAAGACCAGGATCTGTGTGTCCTTATTAGATTTCTTTGGCTATTGCCGCGCTATGAGCTTGTAGATCTGCTATCTGCTATCTTTGAACAATCGTGAAAATGTGTGCAAATCTTTGAATATCATTTTTTTGTAACTCAAATCTTTAACTTTTGTAACTTTTGTAACTCAAATCTTTGCTTCTGGGGATTCTACAAATGTCTTCTAAATCATCAACAGTTAAAAAAAAAACGTATGTTGCTACAGTATAATATCAGTGGTTCTCAAACTTTTTCATGTCAAGGACCACCCAAAATGATATATATTTGCCGCGGAGCCCCCTCTCGAAATATTTTGTACCAGGGACCCCCAGAAGCAAAGATTTTAGTTACAAATGTTCGCTTTGAAAATATATATATTCAAAGCTTTGCACACATTTTCACGATTTTTCTAATGACACAGAGATGCGTTCCCGGATCGAATGGGTTAAGGAACAAGTCCCATTGAAAAAGGAGTCCTGTAGTCCTGTACAGGGAACAATGAAGCTGATCTGCATTTGAATGCACGCGTTATCATCAGCCCGGGCTCTGCAGAGCCTCTTGGAAACATGGAAATGAGATTGATGGAAAGCTGTGAGCTATAAGCCGTGAGCTTTGTTGTGCCATGATGTGAAACCTGGGACATTTGATTTAGAAAAAACACACACACACACCGCACAGGCATCATGGTCCGCTAATGGAAGTCTATTGTGATGCTGACATCATCTCATGTCCCAGTCAGTCCCTGTGAGTCACTATGTGACTGTGGTGGGTTTGCAACGCGAGGCCGAGGAGGTCAAAGTTACTGTATATATTGTTCACAGACGTGCCTCTCCCAATTAACCCATTAAGACCTGAGGCCGATTCTACAAAATGTCTTCTAAATCCCAACAGTTTTCTGAAAAAAACGTATGTTTCTATATCAGTGGTGCTCAAACTTTTTCATGTCAAGGACCCCCAAAATTATATGTATTTGGCCATCTCAAAATATTTTAGGGGCCCCCCAGAAGCAAAGAATAGAGTTAAAAATGTTCGCTTTAAACAATATATTCAAAGATTTGCACACATTTTCATGATTTTTCAAAAATAGCTGATCTACAACCTCGTAGCGCGGCACTCGGTGCCACACTACGAGCTTGTATATCTGCTCTTTTTGAATAGCCAAAGTGTAAAATGATGCTTTTTAGCTCAAATCAAAAAGTGACACAGATGCGTTCCAGGTCTTAATGGGTCAAAGGAGTAGTTCACCAAATAAATGACTATTTCTAACGTTTACCTACTACGCTGTGATCATGCAGAGTTTTAGTTTTTAAAACAGTCCCTAACGGTGAATCCTGAATCCAAAAATGAAGAAAAAAAAACGTGATGAATGGAATTAATCCGAGACGCCGCGCAACAACGGCGAAACAATGGCAAAATCCATCCATGAAGTCCAAAAACGCCACTCATAATGCAGTCCGGTGTCTGTGCAGTCCGGTGTCACGTTTTATATTTTCTTCTATGGTTATAGAACGTGAAAAATAAACGTTGAAACCGGCTAATGCACGAAAGACGTGCGCGCCTGGGCGCTCACGTGCATGTGAATAAGCTCCGGTTGAACCCCACGGGCACGCCCATGTGCGTTCTTCGCTCGTGCATGAACCGGTTTAGCTTCCGGGTGTTACATTTTTTCTTCTGTGATATTTCTGGAATGTTTCTCAGCGGACTTGAAACAGAAAGAAAATAATGTACAATGATAATATGAGCAGTGTTTTGGACTTTTGCTGTTATTTCGTCTCAGATTAATTCCGTTCCAGTTCTGCGAGACCCTTACCATTGCCTGGCGGTTGAGGTCAGTTTGCTAGTAGGGGATTGTAGCTTTAAAATGAGCGTACATGGTTCAGTTGCTGGTGGAGTCAAAGGCCATGTCCGGATGAAGAAGTTTGTCCGCCGGATGTAAAACAAAAAAAACGATGCTGGAACAACCGGCTAGCGCTACTACCAGACCCAACGCGATTTCCATCCTGCTTTGTCCTCACGTCAGCCTCTTGTCCTCCTGACAGAAGCCCAACCCTCCCCTCTTCTTCCTTTGTGTCGAGGGACAATATCTTCCACGCCAAATCCGTGTTGCGGTTCTGTAATTCGGTTCTAATGAATAACATTGTCTGATCTTCCGCCGCATGGGGAGAATAACGCTTTCTGCCTTGAATCCCCACAATTCATATTCATCTGAGTTACACACGCATGCGTGCACTAATATGAACTTATGTACATGCGGGGCGTGTGTGGCAGCTGTGGAGATCACACCATCGCACACTCCCCCACATGTGTCACACCACACGCACATGGACATCACACGCACACATGCGTGCACGCACGCACACACATACGCAGTGGTGGAAAGTAACCAAGTACATTTACTTTACTTAAGTACAATTTTGAGGTACTTTTACTTTACTGGAGCATTTCCAATTTCCTATACTTCTTTCTACTCCACTACATCTCAGAGACAAATATTGCACTTTTACTCCACTACAATTATTTGAACACTTTAGTTACTATTTTGATTATTATTACAAAACAAAACATAACATTGATTATTATTACAAAACATGCATTAACCACTTCAGGCCTTTTTAAACTTTGGCTATTTTAAAATAACAGATCTACAAGCACACAACACGTCGCGATGCGACGTGTTGTGTGCTTGTAGTTCTGCTATTTTCAAAATATATTTTTTAATAAATGTTGAAACGGGACATTCTGCATAATGAATACTTTTGGTACTTTTTGTATTAATTGTACTTTTACTCAAGTAAATTGTTGCAGTATTGATACTCTAACTTACTGTAAGTACTTTTTCCACCACTGCACACATGCACGCACACACACACACACACACACACACACACACACACACAGGCGCGCAGGCACCCACACACACACACGCTTATACCCAGCCTCCTGTTGTTTGGCTGACGGTTGGCTGCATTGACAGAGGGCCGCAATTTCTTCTCCATCAATTATATTGATTACTGCTGGATGAGTGGAGGTAATGAGCAATGGTTCTCTCTCTTTCTGTCCCTGTCTCTCTGTCTCCCGCCCTCCCTCCATCCTTCCCTCCTTCTCTCACCCCACTCCACCCCTCGGTCTGTCTCCCGTCACCTCCACCCAGCCTCACCTCACCCTCTCTCTCCCACCCGACCTCGCCCGCCCCCACCCACCCGCAATGATTTTCTGATTAACCCTGTTAGCTAGTAGGGTTCACCCACGCAGTAGTGCAGGGGCATGCTGCTCTAGGGTTCACCCACGCAGTATTGCAGGGGCATGCTGCTGTAGGGTTCACCAACGCAGAAGTGCAGGGGCATGCTGTAGTGATTTGGTTTGATTTATTAGGAAGTAATAACCATACAGATTAAACAAAATCGCATTGGCCAAAGCATTTCGTGGATAAAACACAATAACGTTTTAGACTCATTTGTGGTCCACCACAGGAAAACTTGACAATTACACTAAGGTACGAAAAATAACACATTTTCATAACAAAAGACATCACATATAAAAAATAAAAGAAATACCCCACGAAGTAGTGCGGGGGCACGCTCTGGGGTGCACCCACGCAGTAGATGCACCCCTGATTTCACTGGGGATGTTCAAAAGGACGGTTAACGATTTGCTTATTAATAGCTGCTGCTCTGATGTCTGATTGATTTAGTCTAGGTGTATTGTATTTACTTGAAGTGCACAATGTGAAGTTTGCATACAGGTTGTTTTGAATCTGTTATGATTTTAATTGGTAGGGTTCTTGGAATGCTTACTGTAGTCAGTCTGTTTGTTGCGTTTTGTCCTGTGCTGTCCATGGAATTTGTGAAATATCCTTCATCTTGGCCACAGTGGCTTTCCCAGGATTTACATTTAGGGCAGGCGAGATTTTTAGCCCCCCCCCCCTCTATTACCCTTAAAAAAGAAATTTAAACTCGGCGATCGAAAACCGTCGAAAGTGGCCGTTTTCAAGATGTTTTGGCCATTATCTCTGGAACATAAGGTCCAATCTGCTCAGTTCAAAGCTTGTTGGGTGCATTACTTTGAGGACAATAAGCACGCTATGACACATTTTCAGGATATTTGGGCTTTTTAGGGGAGGCGAGATCTTAGTTGGGCAGGCGACCGCCTGCCCTGCCTCTACAGTGGGTACGCGACTGCTTGGCCAGTGCATAGACTATGTCTCAATGTGTTTGTATTGGTGAAATAAAGGTTGTATATAGTAGTGGTTCTCAACCTTTTCAGACTGCGACTGAGATAGTCTGTCCTGATGAAGGTCTAACGACTGAAACGTCGAATGAAGAGCTAAATTAGTTTTTGCAAGATTCAGACGGTGCGCGGGTCCTATTCTTTGGTTTAACCATCAGAGATCTCCTCCTAAAGACTGCGACCCCCCAAAATAGTGGTAAAATTGTTGCCCAAAAAAAAGCTATATAGCGTGTCTCTAGCAGATCTACAAGCTTGTGGATCTGCTACTCCCGATACATTTGTGTGACGCTGTAGTATGTTCAAATACGACATTCATTTACGAAAAGACACAAAAGTTAGATAATGGAGATAAGAGTTTTCTGCCCGACAGCAACGCCTTAATAACGGTATAATAATCTATCTACGCTATAATAATCGAGCCCTAGTGTACCTGAGTTTCAGAATGACGGATGTGGACTCACCGTCCACACCCATATCGTTGCCATCGGGCGCAAACCTCTTATTTCCATATTCAGACTCAAAAGCGACGTGTTTCGAGCTTGTAGATCTGCTACTTTTGCTGTCATTGAATTTGAATCCTGAAAAGTAACAGTTTTCGACATATGAGGTTTCCACCCGACAGAGACAATTTAGTTTCTTTCACTTATTTTTATTTTTTGTACAAATGCACACGCTGACACGCACACTGACGAACACGCACACTGACGAACACACACACACACACACACACACACACACACACACACACACACACACACACACACACACACACACACACACACACACACACACACACACACACACTGGCATGAGAGTGCATGTGTCCGTGTTCTGCCTGTCTTATCAGTCGTCTTATTAACGCCCACCTCGTCGTCTTCTTGTCTGTGTCTTTTTTGGCAGGCGGAGCTGATGACAACCTGATCGAAGGAGGGGAGATGAAGTTTGTGTGCAAGCCAGGAGCCAGGAACATCACTGTGATCTTCCAGCCTCTCCTCAGGTACAGAACACACCTCCCCACACACCTCCATAGACTAGATTAGGATTCAAGAGTCTGTTAACGCTGATCTCCAATTAGAAATTAAGAAAAATTTAAAAAAATGTTTCACCCAAAAAATATATTTTCTATCAATTACACACCCCATGAAGACTTGAATTCATGGAGATTGTTTTGTGTTTGTCGCACTCCTGAGCCAATCATTTGATGGAAAGATGCTAACATCTCCGGTAGGAGACTCAAAGTTGACACTTTGAGTCTCCTACCGGAGCCGCCACCGGTCATCAAATGATTGGCATTTTGGGGGTGAACTGTCCCCTTAATGATAATTGTGTTAGCGTCCCACACTGATTAACTATATGTTCTGTAAACAGTGGCACCACACATGCCGCTGTGCAACAAAACAATGTATTTATAGTTATCGTTTTAGTTATTTGCTCGATGTGAATGGCGCTTTAGTTGTGTCTATTTTAACGTTAAAGGATCTACAGTATATATATATATTTTTTTTAAATTCATGGTGTAGATTCTACACCATGAATTAAAAAAAATATATATATATATATAATATCATATTGTTTATGTCCTTCAAACGTTTTTCAAAAGGTTTGAGCCTAAATCAAGCCTCAGATATACTCATTCCAACTAACTTCTCTCTGGCTTATAAAGCACTTTCACCTGCAATACCACATTGTCCTGATTTGCACGTGGCGCTATTGAGACAGTTTGTATGCATGTTATCTCCTGGTTCTGAGTGGAAAAAGTAAAACGGGAGGGATTGTACTGCTAGTGACGTCACTTTCGGGGCCAAATCAGTTTGGCCTGTTTTGAGACCAATTTACATAAAACCCCAGATATGCTGTGAAAGCCTGAGTGCTCAAACTGGGGTATTTTTGGGGATAGAAGAGAGGTAGGGGAGACCAAAAACACCCAAAAAAAGAAGGAAAAGTTCAAATGCAGAGCCTAAGACCATGCATCTTGGGGTTTGCGAGACATTTTCATACAGCAGAAAACACATGTATCAAAGTGTCTCTGCGCCGCCATCTAGTGTTTTGATATTTTCACCCTGGTGTCCTGTCCAGTTCCCTCAGGGCACTTTCTTGAATGTCAGGGTTGTTGTTTTTCGGAGGTACTGATGCATGGAATGCATAGAAAGTGGACACGAACAGACAGCCGGACATCTTTCGCTGCCCACATCAGAGGCTCGGGGGGCTGCCGCGCTGCTCAGTAAGAGCAGAGACAGACTCAAACAGTGTGTGTGTGTGTAATCCCTTTAACCCATTAAGACCGGGAACGCATCTGTGTCATTTTGTGGCTATTCAAAAACAGCAGATCTACAAGCTCATAGCGCGGCAACTTGTAGGTCTGCTATTTTTGAAAAAGCGTGAAAATGTGTGCAAATCTTTGAATATATATATTTTTTTAAGGAAACATTTGTAACTCAAATCTTTGCTTCTGGGGGTCTCTGGAACAAAATATTTTGAGATGGGGGTCCGCGGCCAAATGGATATCATTTTGGGTGGTCCTTGACATGGAAAAGTTTGAGAACCACTAGTTTTGTTTAACTGTTAGGATTTAGAAGACATTTGTAGAATCCCCCAAATCAAAGATTTGAGTTACAAATGTTCGCTTTTAAAATAAAATATATAAATATATATTCAAAGATGTATACACATTTTCACAATCTTTAAAAAAATAACAGATATACACGCTCATACAGTAGCCGTGCTATGAGCGTGTATATATGCTATTTTTGAATAGCCAAATAAATCTGAAAATGACACAGATGCGTTCCCGGTCTTAACTCATTCAGTGCCACTGGACGTCTAAGAAGTCCGCTAATATAAGCCCTGAGTGCCACAGAATGTCTAAGACGTCCAATAATTAAAACAAATCTAATTATTTTTTGTGTTCAGAACCCAAGATATGATGATTTGAAGATTTGCTGCTCCATTCACTCTTTGTTTAACTTCTTACTGAAAAAGGCTGTATCTCGGCTCCTAAGCACTTTTTTTTTACAATGAATTTTGGCTGTGGCACTCAGAGCCAAAATTCCATAAATAAGCTGGGCACTGAATGAGTTAATGGATTAAACAGGAGCATAACAGAATTGAGACTTACTCACGCAGTTCCTATAAGTAGTCCACCCTGACAGTAACAACTGAAGTATACAACCCCCCTCACACACACACACACACACACACACACACACACACACACACACACACACACACACACACACACACACACACACACACACACGCCACTTCCATTCAGCGTGGTCCCTTAAACCAGGGTATTGTTCCGTCATATCGAATCCCCCGTCCGTCAAAAAGACGGACACTCCAGACACTGACCATACACACACACACACAACGCTGGGACATGACTCAATACCAGTAAATTGTCGACTAATCCGATTAGCCGTCCTCTTAGAGGGAGGGCCACCTATCGATTTCAACCCTTTTAAAAGTTTTCGCAGAAACGTCCTTACATCACAACAACGCATGGGGGGGGGGATGACGTGATATCGTAATATGCCTCTAGACTGTTTTCCTGGTGTTTTTTTTGTCTTGACATGGGGGATGTTTAACCCATTTAGACCGGTAACGCATCTTTTTTAGATTTCTTTGGCTATTCAAAAATAGCAGATGTACAAGCTTGTAGATCTGCTATTTTTGAAAAATATATTTTTTTTTGCAATTTGGCCGATTTTACTACATGACGTCTAAACAGTTTTTTGGGAAAAGCCTTCTGTTGCTATATCAGTGGTTTTCAAACTTTTTCATGTCAAGAACCCCCAAAATGATATGTATTTGGCCGCGGACCCCCATCCCAAAATATTTTGTTCCAGGGACCCTGGAAGCAATGATTTGAGTTAAAAAAGTTTTTTCCAAAAGTTTATTCAAAGATCTGCACAAATGTTCAAGATTTTTCAAAACATTAACAGATCTACAAGCTCATAGCGGGGCACTCGGTGCCGCGCTATGAGCCAAAGTATAAAACAATGGTTATAGCTACAAAATCCAAAATGACACGGATGAGTTCCCCGGTCTTGAAGGGTTAAATTAGGATTTAGTGACACCCCACTTTAAACTCTGATTGTGTTCTCCATTACATTCTAGCATACCGAGGAATCGCCTTTAGCTGTACTATTCCGTGTCTGGCTGGCTCTCCCGCGTAGCCGCGAGGCCCCAGTAGGCTGGTATAAATCTAATAGTAAAGACTTATAATTAGATTGGCCCCGCATGCAGTGATACATCACACTCTAGTATCCATTAAACACTCAGTTTGCTGTTGGGTGCTCAAGTACACAACGCTGGGCCCCCCTGCATTAAGACTTGATGAATGTGGCTTTATGTTGCCTTGTGTTTCGTCAGTGTCATTTGCCACCCCTCTTTAAAACATAACCAGCCATTTCCTGGATTCAGATGACTTGATGCTTTTAAAGTTGGCGTGCCCACATATACGCACAAGCCCATTTCCTTCCTATAATGATCATTGGGTACTACTGATATAGTATCCCCATTCTTTCTACCAAGAACTACATTTAAATCGGCACTATGTAACTTGCTTTTTATGAATAAAATGTAATTGTGTCCAATCTGTATGGTAGAGTATGTTAATACAATATAACTTATACAATCTGTATGGTAGAGTATGTTAATACAATATAACCACCACAATTTCACAATTGGGGTGGTTTGTATTTTGTCTCCCTGCTCTTGACTTCTATTGAGACATTTTAGATCGTGTCAAAGGTCATGTCTCACCTAGACACAGGATCTGACACGAATTACGACCTGACGTTCAAGACTCAATTTATCCCCTGAGCAAGCACACTTGCGCAGGAAACCGGGTTCAAATCCGGGGTAGAAGAGGAAAGTTACATAGTGCAGCTTTAAGTGTAGACAAGCTGTTCTTTTTTTTCCTGTGGACACATTCAGCGAATTAAAAACAAATAATGTCATCGACTTTATAGTCACACCAAAGCATGTCTCTCTCTCCCCGTCTGTCGCCTTTGCCACATGGAAATAACGCTCTCTTTAAGCACTTCTCCTATTCACAACAACGCTGGTGTAGTAAAAAAAGAAATAGCTTTTTGCATGTCTGGATTGAACCCCATTAAAGGGATTGTTCACCCTAAAAATAACTTTTTTTCTATGGATTAGTCACCACATGGAGACTTGAATTCATGGATATTTTTCAGTTTTTGTCGCATTCCTAAGCAAATAATTTGATGACCAGCGGAGCGGTAGGAGACACAAAGGAGACTCTTTGTCTCCTAACGGAACCACTGCCGGTCATTATAGCAAATTATAGCCCTATACTCGATCATACTGCAGCATCACACCATAGCATCAAAAGTAGCAGATCTACACGCTTGAAACGTTTTGAGCTTGTAGATCTTCTACTTTAAATTCCTGAAAAGTAACAGTTTAGTATAGTCGCTGTCGGGCAGACAACCTTGTAGCGTGTTTTGAGCTGGGCTCTTTTCACTACCTTTCAGATTCTGAAAGTGAAAGAAAGTGGCTTAGTGTGTCTGCGGTTCTTTAAAAAAAATTGAACCAATGAAAAGTACTAACACGAGCTTGTGACTAAACAATAACTACATTGGATCCATTGGAACACAGGTAATATTTTTTCCCCGTCTTCCATTTCCTGAAAAGAAACCTGGACTTACCCGGCAGAGACACTATTGATCGTCTCTCCTATAAACCTCCAGTTGGTGCTGTGAAGGAAAAATAGAGCTGTACTCAAGTATCAACAACACAATGTTCAGATCAATACCTCTGCAGTGTGTGTGTGTGTGTGTGTGTGTGTGTGTGTGTGTGTGTGTGTGTGTGTGTGTGTGTGTGTGTGTGTGTGTGTGTGTGTGTGTGTGTGTGTGTGTGTGTGTGTGTGTGTGTGTGTGTGTGTGTGTGTGTGTGTTTTATGGCGGTGGTTCTCAAACTCTGGGTTTGATATATGATATTTGATTTTTTTTTGTGGGTGGGGTAGCTTAATGTGTCAACATTGTTTTCTCACTCCACGGTAAACAAACCAACCTACTATAAGTGTTAAGGTCTGGAAGGGTTGGTGGCGGTCACAGTTTGACAGGATATGGGTATCTGCACCTTTTCTAAAGTGAGAATTTAAGGACTTTTAAGCCAGAGAGAGAGAGAGAGAGCTGTCAGTGCATCTACTTATTTGTGTTTATAGTGTTAGTGTATGTGCATACAGTCGACACACTACCTTTATTCACACTTAAACGATAACAGCATGGACACGCCCCCCCCGACACGAACGCACGCACAGGCAATTATGTAATAATTGTGACCGGCCTGAAGTTGCACAATATCGTTGCTGTCGGGCAGAGACCTTACTTCTCCATATTTAATCTTTTCATTTTTTAATGTCCTATTTTATATTAATGGCATGTCTTATAATTTATCAACCTGCCCTATTTTAGACTTTGTCATGTGATAGTCTCGCCAGAAGTAGCAAAAATCTAAAAGCTCACAGACGCATTTTGACAGACAAAGTCATGGGCCTTATAATCTGCAGTGGGGGAAAAAGTACTCTAATGTTTTACTTAAGTAAAAGTATCAATATTGCAATGTAGAAATACCTGTTACAAGTCTGGAATCTGCTTTTGTAGTAGAAGTCGTCTCGATATAAAGTTGCATATCTAGGCACATCTGTAATGTGGACATAATTGAAAATTATACCGTCTAAATCGGTAGTTCTCAAACTGTTTCATGTCAAGGACCCCCATATCAATATGTATTTGGCTGCGGACCCCCATTTGAAAATCACTTTGTGCCAGGCATCCCCATACCACACGTTAACGCACGCACACACGCACGCACGCACGCACGCACGCACGCACGCACGCACGCACGCACGCACACACACACACACACACACACACACACACACACACACACACACACACACACACACACACACACACACACACACACACACACACACACACACACACACACACACACACAGCTGTTCTCTCTTTCCTAATCTTTCCTCTCTTGTTCAGGAGGATTTTGCTCAGTAAATACCAGCCCCCCCCCCCCCCCCCCATGAACACTGACAGCAGAGGTGGGAATTACAGATCAGGGCGAGAGAGGGATTTTACACTGGAAAGGTCAGCAAGAGAGAGAAAGAGAGAGAATTACGGAAAAGAAAGGGGAGGTGGAGGAGAATAGAACAGGTGGGAGGAACAAAAGAAAAGAATAGAGAAGCAAACAAAGAAAGAAAGAAAGATATCAGGGAAGCAGCGGAGAACGACACAATAGAATACTGCTGACACTCAGACAGTAGTTTCTCAGCAATTGTTCGATCGATGACTTTTTTGATTAATCTAATAATTGAGAGTTGTTTTATTTGTAGTTATATCGCTGTTGTCGGGCAGAAACCTCGTATCTCCAACTTTAACATAAAAAAAAAAAGTGTTTTTCGTAAATGAATGCCTTACTTCATAGGGTTAGGGTTAGGTGTTGTACAAAAATAGTGAAAATAGCCGATCTACATGCTTGTAAATCTGCTATTTTCACTATTAAAATGTTTTTAAAAATGATCAAAGGGAACTGTTTTGGGCATTCAAGGTTTTCATTCGACAGCGACCATATATAAATATTTGTGTAAGTATCAACAAATCAACACAAGAAATATGATTTAAATGTGACTAAATCAATTAGTCTGATGAGCACTCTCCTCCTTCTCCAATCACCAACACGCCATAGCATTGATCTCCATATTTAAACTGTTTGTGTTTTTTCGTAAATTAATGCCTTACTTAATCATTACTACAGCATCACATCACACAATCCTGAACAGTTTTGCACATATGAGGTTTCCACCCGACAGAGACGATATATAGATTCATTCATGCACGTGCGCACGCACACACACGCTCGCACGCACACACGCACACATCCGGTATTGTGTAGGCCCTGTAGGGGATTAGGCGGACCGTTGAGGGGGGGTCTTTTTCGGAGGCTATAAAAAGTGGATAAACTGGTGGATTGTGCTGATCCATCCCATGATGGCATCAGGCTGTCTCCACGGCGACGCGGAGCGCAGTCATCCGTCACATGGGGGGGGGGCACGTTGTGAGCTTGTAGATCGTCTATTTAAACTATTTAAAAAAGTTTAGGGATAACGGGTAAATGTCTCGATGGAAGAGCAGGGAGACACAATAAAACCACCCCAATTGTATATGTTATATTGTATTAACATACTCTACCATACAATTTGGACAACATTGCATTGTATTCATAAAATATTGACATAGTGCCGTTTTAAGTATAATACTTGGGTAAATATACTGGATGTCCCCTAAGGGTCTGTCCCCACGCTGGCATTGGGGACACAGAGAGGACACTGGCTAATGTCCTCGCCTGGCAAGATCAGAATTAGATTAGAATTTGAGACTCGACACACACACACACACACGCACACGCACACGCACACGCACACACACACACACACACACCATGCAAATTCAGATGTGCATCGGTACACGTGCATGTGCTGTGCACGTGCAGGCTCACGCACGTGGATTCACGCGGCCTTTGAAGTTTGTGCCAGACGACTAGGTCAGCACGACACAGATGTTCACAGAGCCATGCTGTTCCCGCTAATACCAACCACACACACACACACACACACACACACACACACACACACATGCACGCACAGCGCAGCGAGCGATTGTCCCTGATTGGCTGTATTCGATTGGGATTACTCATGAGATTTAGATGTGCCTTTGTGTGTGTGTGTGTGTGTGTGTATGTGTGCACGTGTATATGCGTGCATGTGTGTGTGACAGCTGATAATGAATTAATATCGTGTGTGTGTGTGTGTGTGTGTGTGTGTGTGTGTGTGTGTGTGTGTGTGTGTGTGTGTGTGTGTGTGTTTGTGTGGTTGGGTGAGTGCATAGGTGCACGTGTGTCCGTTATTAGCGGCGGTTGAATGAATATGAGACTTTGTAGCTTCTTTTAAAAGAGAGTGTAATAATTGAACGCAGCCTGCTGGTTGGTTGCTATGAAAGGACACAGAATGTCCTTTAACCCTTTCAATCCGGGAACGCATCTGCGTGTCACTTTAGATTTCTTTGGCTATTCAGAAGAAGATATAAAACAAAAAAACGTTATTTATTTTTAGCCAGAGGGCATACGGTCCAGTATGTCCATATTATATAACCATACGGCCATAATATGAGACTAGAAATCCTTATATCTATCTGGTTTCAATCACTTCTAGCCTCTTTTTTTTTCATACATTTTAATATCCAACAGGAAGTCCATATATAGTCATACAATACAAGCGGTTGATATTTACAGTCACTGACTAACCATGTCTATATTTAAGTTTATTATTTCAAAAATAACAGATCTAGAAGTTCATAGTGTGTAAATCTGTTACTTCAGATATATTTATATATATATATATATTTTTTTTAAAGCGAGCATTTGTAACTCAAATCTTTGCTTCTGGGGGTCCCTTGAACAAAATATTTTGCAAATGTTTGCTTTAAAAAAAAAACGAATATTTGCACACATTTTCATGATTTTTGAAAAAATAACAGAGCTACAAGCTCATATCGCGGCACTCGGTGCCGCGATTTGAGCTTGTAGATCTGCTATTTTTGAATAGCCAAAGAAATCTAAAATGACAGATGTGTTCCTGGTCTTAATGGGTTAACGCTGAATGGAAGCTGTTGCTACGAACACGAGAGTCACTCCTTCCCACTGTCAGTCTTTCTACCATCTGCTCTTCTTAGGAAAAAATGCCGATCTACAAGCTCCCCATGTGTTGCGAGCTTGCAGATCAGCAGTGTCCAGGCGAACGCCAGCATAGGGATACTAGGGTTCATGTGGTTTAAAGGGATACTTCACCCTCAAAATGTCATTTTTTTCTATTGATTAGTCACCCCATGGAGACTTGAATTCATGGGTATTTGTTTTGTTTTTTTCGCATTCCTAAGACAATAATTTGATGACCGGCAGCGGTCATCATCGGTATAGGAGACACAAAGGAGACTCCTTTGTGTCTCCTACCGGAACCGCTGCATACCGGTCCGCTGGTCATCAAAGTAGCCTATTGGCTCAGGAATGCGACAAAAACAAAACAAATCTCCATGAATTCAAGTCTCCATGGGGTGTGTAATTGATAGACAATAAGATATTTTTTTTGGGTGAACTATCCCTTTAAGGTAAGGAAAACCCTGAACTACTTTATAAAGCCCTGTAGATTCCCCCATCCATCTGTCCGTCTGCATGTACGTGTCTCCGCTCTCTTCATGTCCTTCACCGTCTAAACGTCAAGGTGAAGACCGAGTGTTGGAAGATGCAGTGGTGGAAAAAGTACTCGGATATTTTACTTTAAGTAAAAGCTGCAACACCACAATATAAAAATACTCTGTTACAAGTAAAAGGCCTATGTTCAAAATGTTACTGTGTACTTGTAAAAGTATAAAAAGTATTGGCTTCAAAATATACTTAAAGTTTCAAAGATAAAAATACTAAAATGTTTAAAAATAGTAGATATACAAGCTCACAACCCGTCGCAATGCGACGGGTTGTGAGCTTGTAGATAAAAATAGCCTAGGTATAAAATAGGGCTAATGTATGTGGTTAATGTATGTTTTATAATGTAATAATTTATATCTGCAAAGTAACCAGTAACTAAGGTTTTCAAATAATTGTAGGCGAGTAAAAGTACAATATTTGCCTCTGAGATGTAGTGGAGTAGAAGTAAAAGTATTGAAAATTGGAAATACTCCAGTAAAGTAAAAAATACCTCAAAATTGTACTTAAGTACAGTACTTTAGTAAATGTACTTAGTTACTTTACACCACTGGGAAGATGGAAGGTCTTATCCCCTCCTTCCTTTCCATTCAGTCTTTGTCCTCTCCTTCTCTCTCCTTCTCCCTCTCTCCTTCTCTCTCTTTCTCTCTCTCCCCCTCCCTCCCCCTCTCTCTCCTCCCTCCATCCTCGGTGCATCCTTTCGGTTCCCCTGACGACATGAAGCTGCCACTCTGTGTTATTGTCACTCCGGCGGGCTTCACCGGCATCCCCCCCCCCCACACACACACATCACAGCCAAAGCCTTTGATTGGCCGGGTTAGCCTTTCCAGGTCGACGAGCCGCTGCCTGATAATAACCTTGTTTGATTGCTGGAGTGGAGATGTAATTGATTGATCCGCTCGCCGTGTCTGTCTGCGGGGGAGGGGGGTCGGGGGGGTCTTCAGACGCAAGCAGCCCAGGCAGGTGGGTGGGTGGGAGTTGGGGCTGTTGATTCGCCCAGGCATAGCACTTGATAACTAGACACGCACGAACGCACGCACGCACGCACGCGCACACACACACACACACACACACACACACACACACACACACACACACACACACACACACACACACACACACACACACACACACACACTTGGATTGAAGTTCTCAGTCGACAGGACTGATCTCCGGTCGATGCAAATATCTGTCTGAAATCAGATTTCAGTCTTTAGTGGAAGCATGTTGCGCACCGAAAATAGCCGATCTACAAGCTCCACAGCGCGTGTCACTGCGAACTTGTAGATCGACTGTTTTCGTGTATTCGTTGTTTTAAGATGAAAGCGTATTTGAATCTAAGCTAACAGTAGAATACATGTTCAGAACCATTAAAGGCGGGAATGATACAAGTGGGGAACGATGTGCCCCTCCCACTTATTTATGGCCATAGATGGAGATCCCCGACGTCATCAGTATATACCCGTATTGCATGCCCATGTAACGTAACATTGTACCGTTTCAATGTCAACCGCGGTAATAACCAACTACAGTTGTGAACAGTGTTGCCAGACTCTGTGAGAGAAACAAGCAACCAGGTCTAGGAAAACCAGCCCAAAAGAAGTGACTATGGGCCACATGAGCACTTTAACATATACATCAGCTATTTGAAAATAGCAGATCTACAAGCTCACAGTTGTGAGCTTGTAGATCGGCTATTTTCAAATAAAATCTTGCGGTGAAAATTATAATAAGCAGATCTGGCAACCCTGGTTGTGCCTGAATGCCCACGCGTATTCACAAACCCACCGTCAAGAGACGGTAGATTTATTATTTTTATAAATTTTTTATCCCACACTTTTGTAACCCATTTTTCACCCAGTGTCAATTGCCTAAGCATGTAATCATGGGCGCTACTCTCCCTCTTCCAGCCTGGGGAGAGCTCCGAACTGAGCTCATGCTTCCTTGAATGCATGAGGAGTGAGCAGGCCGCTTCTTATCACCTGACAGGGGGGAGTTTCCCCGGTAGGTCGTAGCGCGTGGAAGGAACACGTTATTCCAACCAGTTCCTTTCCCCTCCATCAGGCTGACCAGGAGGAGACAGTATAGAGACCAGGATTACTGCATGTTTTTTTGTGAGGGTATGGGCACTGATGACGCGGAGGAGAGAACACGCCCCGAGCACCCACAGCGTCCCCGGCGGGAATCGAACCCAGGACCTTCTAGCTGTGAGGCGACATCACTACCGACTGCGCCACCGTGCCCCTCTGCAACACGCTGAAATGGCAGAGGTTTAGCCGCCATTTACACGCACAGTCGGCCCCTATTTTTCTTTTTCCTTCAAATTGCCCACTTGTGAGTTCAGAAACTGTTGTGCAGACAGGCCTTCTCAGAGTGACGCTGCTCTGTTTTCATTACAGTTAAGTTTAAACGACTTCAGCTCCCATTTAGTGAGTGATTAAACGGTACTTACACCCAGGTAATTACTGTTCCATCCTCACCAAGGTCCAGTGCTCTCCTGTCAGGGCGGCCGGGGCCGATATAGTCTGCCAAGAGACTGAATTTATGCTGTTACAGTTTCATAGAAAGCTTGTGGGATTTTATAGTCATTATCACCGTGGCTGGCTCTTGGCCGTGGCTTGCAGAATGCGTTGGAGGATGCAACTTTTTCAAAACTTCCCCCTCGGAAAGCCCCCTGTTCCTACTCCTCCTCATCATCGGCAACGTTCGCCGCTCTGCAGTCCTTTTTACAATCCATTTAGTCGTTAGCTAGTCAGCCTTTCTGCGGTATAGACTTAGCCCATTCACTCCGGGAACGCATCCGTGTCGTGTTTAGATTTGTTTTGTCTATTCAAAAAATAGCAGATCTACAAGCTCATAGGAGCTATGAGCTTGTACAGTATATCTGCTATTTTGGGGGGGGAAATCATGAAAATGTGTGCAAATCTTTGAATATATATATATATATATATATATATATTACATTATATATACATTCATACTTTTTTAACAAAATATTATGAGATGGGGAGGTCCCACGGACAAATTAATATCATTTTGGGGGTCCTTGACATGAAAAAAGTTTGAGAACGAACCACTGATATTATAGCAACATAAGTAAAACAAACAAAATTAAAAAAAAACAAGAAGCAAAGATTTGAGTTAAAAATGTTCTCTTTAAATATATACATATTCAAAGATTTGCACAAACTTTCACGGTTAGAAAAAACATATATAGCAGATATACAAGCTGATAGCGTGGCACGCCGCGCTATCAGCTTGTATTATCTTGTATTATCTGAATAGCCCAAAGTATTAAAAGTAATGGTTATAGCTAAAAAATCTAAAATGACACAGTATATGCGTTCCCGGATTGAATGGGTTAAACTTGCTGACCGGCACACCGTGAAAGTGCTCTCTGACGCAAGGCAGGGGGTTTACTTAGCAGCTAAGCAAGGAGGAGAGGAGAGGGGAGAAGAAGAGGAGTTTGAGTTTTCCACTGGTTTCATACTCAACAGACCGTTTGCAACCAGTGTCTTCAACATGACTGGGACCAGTATACTCTCACTAGAACATGGAGATAGAGGCTATGATCCTCTCCTGTTCTATCCGCTCCCAAGGTTGTGATTGCAGCCTTAAAACAATGGCTTTTTCTTAATTCTCCTTTCCTTAATTCTACCAGCTGGTATTAATTAAATACAGAGGGGGGGGGGGATAATTCCTACTGCCATCCTTTCATATTTTAACTGGATTTTACCCATTAAGACCGGGAACGCATCTGTGTCATTTTAAAATGTATCTCACTATTCAAAAATAGCAGATATACAAGCTCATAGCGTGGTACCGAGTGCCGCACTACTAGCTTGTAGATCTGCTATTTTTTTTTAATTTGTGAAAATGTGTGCAAATCTTTGAATATATATATTTTAAAGCGAACACTTTTAACTCAAATCTTTGCTTCTGGGGGATTCTACAAATGTCTTGTGTTGCTATAATATCAGTGGTCCTCAAACTTTTTTCATGTCAAGGACCACCCAAAATGATATGTATTTGGCCGGGGACCCCCATCTCAAAATATGTTGTTCCAGGGACCCCCCCCAGAAGCAAATATTTGAGTTACAAATGCTTTAAAAATATATATTATTCAACGATTTGCACAGATGTTCACTATTAGAAAAAATAGCAGACCTACAAGCTTGTGAGCTGGTAGATCTGCTATTTTTGAATAGCCAAATAAATCTTAAAATGACACACAGATGTGTTCCCGGTCTTAATGGGTTAACTGAAGTGTGCGTGTGTGTGTGTGTGTGTGTGTTCACACTCATGCACGAAACGCACGAATGCAAGCTTTTCACCAACTCCCAATTATTATAATTCAGATGTTTGTGTTTAGCTCCAATTTGTCTCTCCTAACCGCTCGGCTTCTCAGCCACTTGTCGGCTGCGAGCAGAACCGAGTGGAGGGCCATCTATCTGTGAGGATAATTAACCATCTGCAAAAGGACCAAAACCACCAATTAGTAGATCAACAAACAATCCTTTCTGAGGGAGTTGGGAGACGCTTTAATGAGGTTTAATGACTTTGCTGACTCGTCCAGTTGTCTAGAAAGCTGTTCACAGAGAAAGTGTGCAGGGAAAACGTTATCATGCAGGCTCCACACTGGTTATTTCTGCCACACACTTGTGTTATTATGTCGTTGCTGTTCGGGCAGAAACCTCTTATCTCTGTATTTTAACTTTTTGTGTTTTTTTCTTCTTTTGTAAATCAATGCCTTTTTGATCATACTGAAGTACAGTACTTGAGTAAATGTACTTAGTTACTTTACTCCACTGGTGCAGAGCAGATTAGCATCCACATCTACTTCATGCAGGGGTGGGAAAAGTACTCAAATTTATTACTTAAGTAAAAGTATCAATATTGCAATGTAGAGGTACTCTGTTACAAGCAAAAGTTTGGAATAAAAAAAAACTTGAGTATAAGTACAAACGTATTGGTATCAAAATGTTCTTAAAGTACCAAAAGTAAAAGTACTCAAATGTTTCAAAATAGCAGATCTACAAGCTCTCAACAAGCTTGTAGATTGGCTATGTTCAAATAGCCTAGGTATGAAATAGGGCTAAAATAGTAACTAAAGTTTTCAAATAATTGTAGTGGAGTAAAAGTACAACATTTGCCTCTGAGATGTAGTGGAGTAAAAGTATAGACAATTGGAAATACTCCAGTAAAGTAAAAGCACCTCGAGATTGTACTTAAGTACAGTACGTGAGTAAATGCACTTAGTTACTTTACACCACTGACTGTAGTGTGTTCCAGTCCAGCTTCACACACATTGTCACAAATAAGATGATACTGTGCACTCACAGACCTAGCATGCACCTAATGAGGCTGATTAAGGAGGGAGTCATTTACAAGCATGTACACACACACACACACACACACACACACACACACACACACACACACACACACACACACACACACACACACACACACACTCGTGCACATAATCTACTTCCCAGTGAGCCATAGTCGTTTTTTAGACGTCCGGTTTTTTTGTAGACCTAAATTAGATGGTCTAGATTTGGTCTATAATCTAGACCAAATCTAGCCGATTGAATTTAAACAATTATTCCATAAATATTGATTAAAAAAACAACTGTAAGTTGCATAACTGATCTCCAAATATTGGACAAAAATAATTTGAATAGCCATTGATCAATATACAGTATAGTTTAGATTTAGCCTTGATCTAGACGTTTATATCAAAACTATATATCAACGTTTAGATTTATACCATATTTAAACCATTAAATGTATTACATTTTGTATTCATGTTGTTTGAAAATCTTGATATTAGGGTGCCAACATTAGGTTTAGAAATGATTATATCTCACTAGTATCACTATTGATCAATATACAGTATAGTTTAGATTTAGCCTTGATCTAGACGTTTAAATCAAAACTATATATCAACGTTTAGATTTAGACCATATTTAAACCATTAAATGTATTTAATTTATTTGTCATGTTGTTTGAAAACGTTTATTTTAGGATGCTAATATGTTTAGAAACACTATTATAGCCAAATAATGTAGTTTGCATAATGTTGATAATATGCAAATATGTTTTTGAAATATTTATAAATATAACAAATAACGGCAGTTTGCACTAATGGTGATAGGCTAATATAAAATACTGAGGAACAAGTGAAAGCCAAGCAGTTTAAACTGCTAATCTCGCATCACTAGACTTTCTACAGTAAACCGCAGATTGGTTTTGGAGGTCGTTTTGCTTGTTTCTTTCACGAGACTTGGCAACATTGGTTTCGCAACAACACCGCAGATTTGTTTAGGAGGTTGGTTTGCTTAGCGGTTTCACAAGACTTGGCAACACTGGAAAAGTTTCATAACAACATGACGGAAGCCAGTACGGAACACAACTGAAGCCAGCAATGCGTTCTTAAGGCAAGCCGAAAACTGAACAGAAGAGACTTTAAAGAACAGAATTGCAAAAAACATTCATTCTGAACTCAGTACATTGCATAGGTGAGTGCTAAAGGATACTTTATTTGAAGGAGATGTTTATTTGTGGTGACATAGTTGGTCATGTACAAGTTAGCATTAGCCAACTAGCTACCAGCTAGCTTCTGCTCAAACTCAAAGTGCTGGCGTTCAATGTTTTTGTGTTTTATTTTGGTAAACATTTCCTTCGGGCACAAACATTTAGTTTGGGTCATACGGGTCGCTATGCGACACGTCATTGTAGATTGGCCATTTACGTTCAAACAATGCAATATTTGTTGCGCATGTTTGGACATCAAAAAGAAGTTACACCGTTGTATGGTGAACGATCCACTTAGACGCTAAAATAGCATTTATTTAATCAGTGGTGGACCGTAACGAAGTACAATCACTTGAATACATTTCTGAATACTTTAACAATAGAATAATCGTTTATATGTGTAATGTTTAATCTTGAGTTAAAACTTTACAGAACCTTGTGAAATGTTTGATAAATGTATTAATAATTTCTTTCTTTTCTTTTTTAACGACCTGTACCAGCAAAAACGGACAAAGAACAATAATAATGGTGCTGTCAGATCAGACACCCCAGGTAATTGTTAATTGATTGTTTCGTGTGTTTTACATGTAACTGGCCTTAAAAACACTGTATGTAGCTATTTCTCACCACTAGTAAGACTATATTTAATATTACTTTCCTTGAGTTGGGCCATATGTTGAATATATTTTAATCAATCAGTAGCCTATTTACATCAGCTCTCTTCTGGGTGATGTCCAGAAGTGGCAAACTGATGACTTTTGTCAAATTTGATCAATCTTGTGTACAGGTCTGAACACATGAGGAAGAGGCAAATTTCTTGTTGATTTGGCCCGATAAATTTTTTAAAAAGTTATATTTTATATTGTTTCCTAACCACTTGAATGGTGCAACGTGTTGTGAGCTTTTAGATCTCCTATTTTTGTCAAAGAGATTTGGTGTAGATGGAAAAATCAGTCCAACACTTGCAACTCAGTTCTGTTTCACCACGATTAGAGGGTTTAAGTGGTTATAGTCATTTGTGAAAAATGAGCCCTAAATATGCATTTTATTAAATACATTCTGTTATTGTTTTAGGCCCAGAAAATGTAGTCTGTCTGTCTGTCTCTAAATATAAGGCTATTCCACACCAATGACTGCAACTCCTTGCAACTATTTGTGGAGCAGTTACTCTGCTCTCTTTCTTATGATAGTAAGTTAGCAGGTCTAGATAATCTGGATGGTAAAGTGCTGAGAATATAGCATATCCTATTTGTCATATTATTAATAGATGTTTGGAGATGTTTGGGTGTGGGTGGAGGCTAAGGTTATTCCTATAGGTCTAGGCTATACCTAGACCTATCAGTATTTTACCTGTTTTGAGCAAAATCATGGAAAAGTTGGTGCATTCACAAATTCAAGCTTATTTTGTTCCAAACAAGCTTGCAACATATTCTCAACATGCCTACAGAGCTGGTCACTCTACTTCTACTGCTTTGATACAGGTGACTGATGACTGGCTTAAAGCTATAGATAACTCTATGCTGGTGGGAGCTGTGCTGTTAGATTTGTTTGTTATTTTGTCCTTTTTATGTTGGGAGTATTGTCATATTCGTTCATTACAATAATATACATCTGGCCTAATTATCCTCCCCAGGTGAATCACTGCCCAGTGCCCATAGCCAAGACAGTTTTGACAGCCCCTCTACACACCTCAACACCAGGTAAATTTAAATGCTATGTTAATTGATTTAAGCCCAATGTTAAATATATATATATATATTGTAGATGGAAATTACAGCCTGTATCAGTATTAATGTCAAAACAAAACCTTAAGAGTTTTCTAATTCCTTCATTTCGTTTTCTGCTGTAGATCTTGACAAAACTCCGGTCAGCCATAAAAGAGGAAGAACTGCACAAGGTGACTGCACATGAATGATTAACATTTTAAATACATTTTGACAGTGTTTGTTTACCCGCCTGTATTATCGTTGGGACTACTACTACTATGCTTTAGGTCCTCTAGAAGAAATGAGTGTAACAGAACGTTTAGCCGGAAGATTAAAATAAACATTTATTAAAATATATTATGTATTTCAACAACAGTACATCTACTGTGGGGGCCTTACTCCTGAACAGAACAAACTAGGACTCCACAATGAAAATGTGGATAAAGCACAGTATATATCATACATGACTTGATGGTGTAAGAAGGTGTAATTTCAACGTGTTTTCACACCCAGCAGAACATTGAAGCTACACACCGGTCCAAATCAGATCCAGAAATACACAAGGTAACTTTCAATTGACTGTAGCAGTGAGCAAAATGGGTTTCAATGGGGGTTTTCTCTCCCCCAACAGTGAAGCCGTAATCTGGGCCAAGAAAATGTCTGGACTCTACTCCACCTTTCAATTGACTATAACAGTAATCCTCAATGGTGATGTTGCAAGTATGACATGTAGCCTAATTACCTTGTCTTTCACCAACAGGAAATCTTATCAGAACTCCCAGGAGAAAGTCACAGGATTCCAAAAGGTACATTTTGATAAAGTTTGGAAGTCATCTTACTCTGGCTAAAATTTAATTGGGGAGAGATAATGATGTTTAACTTGAAAACAAGTAATGTTGTTTATTAAGATCTGCACCAGCCAAAGTATAGCCTCACATTCTAAATCACAGGCAGACTGTCACATGGTTTGTTTATTTCAGTTTCCCATGTCGGAGAAAAGTAAGAATGGAAGTATTATTTATCACTTTCCACTGTGTTAGTGTATTATTTCTGTTTCATATCAACATAATTGTCTTCATTGCAGGTTGGCAGAGTGTGCCGTTTTTCTTTTTGCAATTTAGCTTCACGTTTTCTTTTTGTTTCAGACTTTTCACCAATGGCCTGATGAGTCCTTTCTACTTGCATGGACAGCAGGAGAGAGCTTTCAAAAGCACTGCCTTCTATCTGTCATCAATGGTAAAAATAACTTTGTCAGTGCTAGTTATTTGTTGATTGCTTATTCACGTTGTACACGTGTGACTGACATATACTAGATAACCTCTGTAATGTCTACTGTCAGTCTGAGAGTTATTTGTCATTGTTTTGACTGCAGAAGCCATTCAGAAGACATTCAGAGAGACAATGGAGAACCCGGTCAGCGCTGCCATCTCTGACCACTTCAAGCAGGCGCCTGGTAGAAGTGGTGGAGAGGGATACAAGAAGAGGGCAACGCCTTGAAGCAAATCCAATGTTATTATTTGGTCAAAACATTTTGTTAAAACTTGTCTTTTCTTGTTTAACGCAAAGACAGGGAACGCATCCGTGTCACTTAAGATTTCTTTGGCTATTCAAAAAATAGCTGATTTACAAGCTCATAGCGCGGAACTCGGTGCCGCGCTAAGAGCTTGTAGATCTTCTATTTTTTGAAGATTAAAAAAAAAGTGTAAATCTTTGAATAAATATATATATACATTTATAACTCAAGTCTAAAACATACATTCAAAGATTTGCAAAAATGTTCAAGATTGTTAAAACAAAAATATAGCAGATCGACTAGCGCCGAGTGCCGCGCTATGAGCTTGTAGATCTGCTATTTTTGAATAGCTCAAGTATAAGATGTGTTAAAGCAGAGGTCTTCAACAGAGGGTCCGGGACCCCTAGGGGGTCCTCAGAGTTACTACAGGGGGTCCGCCAAATCTTTGTGTGATATGATATTTTTTACATTAACCACTTGAACCCTAGCATCCTTTTTCTGAGGAGAGCTTTAGCCAAAAATAGCAGATCTACAAGCTCACAACGCCTTGCGCTGCGAGGCGTGAGCTTGTAGATCTGCTATTTTTGGCAAAGAGGTTTGGTGTAGAGGGGAAAAAAAAGATGAATCTACAACACAATGTTATAGATATGGGGGTCCCTGCTTCATCTCTAGTCGGGTCCTTGGCCTGAAAACGTTGAAGACCCCTGTGTTAAAGTGTTTAAAATCTAACATGACAGGTCTTAATGGCTTAAAGCATTAAGAGGCGCAGAAATTAAAGAACGATTGTACAAGCTTTGGTATGTTTTTTTGTTGAAATATGTATTGTGATTGAAATTACAGTTGAAGGATAGTTATGTTCAGAGTAGATCAATGTTAACATTAAGAAACATGATTTTATCCAGTGGTACAATAAAGAGTAGCATGACATTAGTGTCACACTGCAACCTATTTAAAAGATCCAGAAAGATAACAACATAATGTTAACAAATGATCAGAACATCATGAGATTACACTACTACCAAGGTAAGCAAAACAGGTAAAATTAGAGAACCTGGATCTGCATTAAAATTGAGGCATTTAAATGCATTAATATAGGTTTCGTGTGAATAATTTGATTGATCTTACATATGATTTAATTATAAGTATATTAATATCCTTATTAAATAGACGTTTACATGACGTCTAAACAACGTTCATAGTCTATAATAGGGTTTAACCCACTGAGCGTCTATTAGACGTCTAAATAACGTCTAGGCTAAATCCGGTTTATGAGTGGTCTAAAAATGAAAGTTTTTCCGACGTCTAGGCTAAGCCTAGACGTTCTTTCAACGTCATTTGAACGGTTATATATTTATATCTAGCCGTCCAAACGACGTTGAAATAACGTCTAGGCTAGGTTTAGACGTTGAAAAAACTTTCAATTCTAGACCACTCATAAACCGGATTTAGCCTAGACGGCTAGGTGACGTTTAGACGTCATTTAAACGTCTAATAGCCCGAAAAATGCTCAGTGGGTTACACCACGCCCCCCTCATTATGCAAATGTAATCAGGTGTGGAGTGTAAATGAAGACTGGAGGAATATTGAATATCACTGTGTCTCCCCTGGCAACACCGTTGTATCCATGAAGAGATCATTCCATAAAGCAGTGGTTTTCAACCCCAAATTGACACATAATAGCCCACGGACCCCCATTTGAAAAGATATGCCGGGGACTCAACCATTTAGATTCCTTGGGGGTCCCAATCTACACTGTATCATCATCATTAGTGTTCATTTAACTCTGAGAGTGTACAAATGGAACCAAATGGACCCTAAGGTCCATTTGGTTCCATTTCGTACACTCTCAGAGTTACAGACACATAAGGGTCAATTTAGATCCGAACTATTAATTTGGGTGGGGACCCCCTGGAACCCCCTCAAGGACCACTGGTGGTCCCCGGACCACTGGTTGAGAACCACTGCCATAAAGAGATCATTCCATATGCAGAACATTCCCATAAAGACAACATTCCCTAAAGGCAATATTCCCATAAAGATAATATTCCATTATGTTTGCAACTCTCAGGAGAATAATAATGCTTTAGACTAGGGCTGGGACTTGAACTGATTAATTTTGATTAATTATAACAGAAAAATTATGTGATTAATATGTTTTATCGCATATTAATCGCGCTTTGTTTTTGCACCACGGAACCTAGACGAGTTTCAGGCGTACCGATCATACCAGTGCACCAACCAACAGACAACAAACCCCAGTACACGCAATGGGAGAAGAAGCCGGTCAGACTGCTTTGCTTGGCCCAGTGGATAGGAAATTTAGATTTAGATAGCACTGATCTGGAGCACTGATCTGGAGCACTGATCCTGGTCTGTTTAGTACCACCTTGATAAAAAAAAAAACTATAATTTGTTGCTTAAAGTTATACAATGCAGAATCCCAAATAACGATTTTTAGCAACCTCTGCTGGTCACTACCGTCACTGCATACAATTTCCGTAATCCTCGATTACCCAGAATTCCATTCGTTTTCACCGGAAGCCGGAAGCGTTTCAAAAAGCGATCTTTTAATTGTTTTATACTATCTACGGATCGTTTCTCTTAGCCAGTGGAGCATTAGTTACCATGAGCTGTGCTTTCTTTTTCTGTTCTTTTTCGATCTTCCAATCCTACATTATCTTAACATCAGCGTGAGGTTCCTTTTTGTTATAGCGCGGTAGTTCCTGGCCAAACAGGAAACCGTTGCGGTAGTTCCTGGGGACGTCGGCCACGACGTCATGACGTTGGCCAGGAACGTCATTTCCCCGGGAAAGTCCCCCCAGTCCACTTTCAATAGAAAATATATAAATAAAAGGCTTCCGGGGGTGAAATTCACGGAGTGGGTGTTGTGAAACTTTTGCCACTCGCAAAAGATATACAATTTAACTTTAGTTTTGTTGAAAACGTTACCTAGTATTACTTTAACTCTCTCAGTGCCACGCCCCGAGATATCCCGAGTTTTTCCCGAGTACCCTCAGTGCCAGCACGAGAAATCCTGAGTTTTTACTTTTGACTGTGGTTGCGCTATTCTGTTTATTTTTCATGATCACTTTCGCTTCCTGACTCCTTCAGACTCATTGGGTTCCGGTTTCATGACGCAGATTCCGTTTCCGGTTCTCATTTTTTTCCCGCGGTCATTTTTGGCCAGAATAGGGAAAGTCACGGTTTTTCACACGGTATAAAAAACAAACGGAGAGGTCCACGTCTACTCTCTTTGGTCTGGGTGACGATCAGTCATCGTAGTCGTGTATCACATCGTAATTTAGCCCGATCAACGATTGTCAAAAATGTCAACATCCGGTTATGACCGGATGTGACGTGAGCCTGTTTGGGAGGGGGCGAGCGAGCCAGCGAGATCATCAATGTGTCGATTTGTTGCTCTCTACTGGTAGAACTGTATTATGGGTTTAAAAACCCAATCAGATCATTTATTTGAATGAAAAATTACAAAATTTAAAAATAAAAAAAAAACGCAAATTGCTGGCACTGGGGGAGTACTTTATGAAAATACTCTTGGCACTGAGAGAGTTAAACTTATGTATTCACTCATTGATTCACTCACATACCAACATCTGTTTTAACTGAAAAGAAGATCTACAAGCTCATAGCGCGGCACCGAGTGCCGCGCTATGAGCTTGTAGATCTGCTATTTTTGAAAAATCTTGATCATTTTTGCAAATCTTTGAATAGATATTTTTTAAAGCGAACATTTGTAACTCAAATCTTTGCTTCTGGGGGTCCCTGGAACAAAATATTTTGAGATGGGGGTCCACGGCCAAATACATATACATTTTGGGGTCCTTGACATGAAAACGTTTGAGAATCACTGACATAGTAGCATATGTTTTAAAAAAAAAACAGTTAGGATTTAGAAGCTATTTTGTAGAATCGGCCTCAGGTCTTAATGGGTTAATGCCCTACTTTATTATACTACAGCGTCACACAAAAGCATCGAAAGTAGCAAGTACAACCTGGAAAGCATGTGTACATATTATGGAGATAGGAGGTTTGTGCACGACAGTGTACGAGATGAAAGAGAGGTAACAGGAGGAATTGAGAGAGAGAGAGAGGGAGGGAATGAGAAGGGCTAGAGGGGGTGAGAGAGAGACGGAGAGAAATAAAGGGATAAGCACAGAGCAAGTCAAAGGAGAAATAAAACTACATTAACTGTATTTCTGCCAGAGTTATTTCAGATTTTTAGCTGTTGGCTGCCAGAGATTTTTAATTGAAAAACAAAAAGTACTCAGGAGCCGAGATACAGATTTTTTAAGTTTTAAGTTAACAAGGAAGTGGATAGGAGTTTAAATCTTTGATATATCATATCTCCTTGGTCTTTGGGTCTAAAAATAAGAAAAAAACGAAAAAAAAAAAAAAAAAAAAAAAATTTTTTTTTTATTTATTTTTTTTTTTAATAGAACGCATTTATGCGTTATTGGCAGGCAAGTGATGTATTCAATAGAACGCATATATGCGTTATTGGCAGTAAATGAGTTAAGATCAGGCCTTCAGATTCCATCGTTACACGGAGCGACACAGCCAGCAGCACCGTGTGATTGTTAACCTACAGCTACGTATGTAGAGGACATGACTATGGCAAAATGTGTGTGTGTGTGTGTGTGTGTGTGTGTGTGTGTGTGTGTGTGTGTGTGTGTGTGTGTGTGTGTGTGTGTGTGTGTGTGTGTGTGTGTGTGTGTGTGTGTGTGTGTGTGTGTGTGTGTGACATCGAATCCATTTCATGCGTCAAAACTCTTCGTCACTGCAGAGTGGGTCCTATGCACACTACAAAACCCACTCCCTTGTGTCGCATGCACACACACACACACACACACACACACACACACACGCACACACGCACACAATGCACAGAATGCACAGTGCCATATTTATATGGATGTCTGTGGCCTTGTTGATTGAATAAGCTTTCGTATTCACTCTCGAGGAACGCACACACACACACACACACACACACACACACACACACACACACACACACACACACACACACACACACACACACACACACACACACACACACACACACACCCACACACACACACACACACACACACACACACACACACACACACAGACACAACCACACTCTGCTCAGCAACAGAGTATTCTCTCCTTTATCTCCCACCCCACACATATAGAAACTCTCTCTCAATATATAGTCTTTGTCGGGGGAAAACCTCATATGTCGAAAACTGTGGCTTTTCAGGATTCAAATACAATGACGTCAAAAGCAGCAGATCTACAAGCTCGAAACGCATCGCTTCGCGCCGTGTTTCGAGCTTGTAGATCTGCTACTTTTGATGCTTTCGTGTGACGCTGTAGCATGATTAAGTAGGGTGAATACACAAAAAAAAACACAAAAAGTCAGAATATGGAGATAAGAGGTTTCTGCACGACAGCGACGATATGAATGTATCACAGATGCTCTGCCTCCAGTACCTAATATCCTCATATCTTTATCTCCGACTAAATAAATGAA
Source organism: Gymnoscopelus braueri (assembly GCF_963280865.1). NCBI lineage: Eukaryota > Metazoa > Chordata > Actinopteri > Myctophiformes > Myctophidae > Gymnoscopelus > Gymnoscopelus braueri. The sequence goes on along the minus strand of NC_137625.1, from coordinate 33,916,651 downwards.
TAAAAAAAGCATACAGTGATCCCCCGCATTGAGCTATAACTGCAGCACACAGAGCCTAGCGTCATATAGTTAGCACAAATTGCATTTTGAAACCCACGGGTGGGAATACATACGACAGATAAAGACTCTCTGCTCCAGTGGTGCAAAGTAACTAAGTACATTTACCCAAGTACTGTACTTTTAAGTGACATTTTTGAGGTATTTTTTACTTTCTTCAGTATTTCCAATTGTCAATACTTTTTATTTCTACTTACATCTCAGAGGCAAATATTGTACTCTTTACTCCACTACAATTATTTGACAGCTTTAGTTACTTTTCAGATTTAGATTATATATTTCGGCCATTTTAAACTAGCCGATCTACAAGCTCACAATGTGACGCATTGTGAGCTTGTACATCTGCCATTTCCAAAGATTTTTTTAAATACATTTTGAACTTGTGAAATGGGACATTCTGCACAATGAGTGGCCTATACTTTTACTTTTGGTACTTTAAGTATATTTTGATTCCAATACCTTTGTACTTTTACTCAAGTGCATTTTAAATGCGGGACCACCACTGCATATAGTTAGCAAAAATTGCGTTTTGAAACCCGGGGTGGGAATAAATAGTATAGATAAAGACTAGCTCTATAATGTGCTCAAATCCATTAGAAATCTCATATTCCTGCGTAGTAGAAATCACATTACAACATGATGCCCCTAATGTCATTTCACACATAGTTCTTTTTTATTGTATTATTATTTTATTCTCCACCAGCGTCGGCAGCCAGGGTGAGACGCCAACATCATAACACCAACAACATAATGGATTTCCCCCTTTTTTTCACCTTCTCTCCGTTTCTACCCGCCTCTTCATTTCTCTCCTTCTCTCTTCTCTCTCTCTCCCTCCATCCCTCTCTCTCTCCCCCTCTCTTGGTCTATTCTGGTCCAAACTGAGGTTCTGTCATGATATTCACTGCTAGAGGTGGGTGGATGTAATGAGTTTAACTAATTAGTGTTAGAGGAAAATAATGGGGCCTCACCCTGCCAGAATAAATAAATAAATCATCGATTTTCTTACATTTTCAAGTAGTCACAGAATATGTATCTCCAGTATGATCGAGCTTGTGATGACAAAAAGAAATGTCATCGCGACCTCCTGTTCGCTTGTTATACGCCGTTGAAAAGAGCATGTCTCGCCAAAAATACATAGTAAAACACAGGAGCCGAGATACAGGCGATTTCCCAAATACTTTAACCAGGAAGTGAAGGGAGCAGCAAATCTTTGGATCACGTTATTTCCTGGTTCTGTGTGCAAAAGTAAAAGTATATATATATATATATATATATTATTTTTTTTATTATTTTTTTTTTTTAAAGAAAAAAAACTTAAGTCGTCCTTGGCAGTCTGGGCCTTTGGAAAAAAGTCGTCAAAGTCGTCCTATGGCAGTAAATGAGTTAAGACCAAGGCCGATTATACAAAGCCTTCTAAATCAGTAGTTCTTACACTTTCAAGATTTTTCCAAAATGCAGTACAACACAGCTTAATGTTTTTAGCCTTTTAACTTTTTCGCTCCTAATAAAGTTGTCTATTTTGATTTGTTTCGTAAAGTGACTTTTGGTACTAAGAAAAACACTATATAAGTCTGATGTATTATTAGTGTTATTACAAGTTTGTAGATCTTGTAGATTGTAGACCTGCTATTATTGAAATAATAAAATGACAGATCCTTTCCCTGTTTTATTGGGTTAAAGGAGAATTTTGGACTAAAGTTTTCTTACCTTTTCTATGACGTTATGATATCTTAGGATGAATGGTACAGTAGAAAAATTTCATAACTCCACCCTTGAGCCGCCACAGCTTAAAAGGTGCGCGGATAGGCCTTAGGTTAGATCACATATTTTAAAAGCTTAACATTTTTTGGTGAGATCTGACGTTCATAGTGACAGAACACTGTCCCAAAAAATAAAAAATAAAATAAAAAACAGAAGTCTCGCTAGACGAGATTGAAATCTCGAGATTTCAATCTCGTCTAGCGAGACTTCTGTTTTTTTTTTTTTGGTCGCATAGTGTTCTGTCACTATGAACGTCAGATCTCACCAATTTTTTTTTTAAAGAAAAGCTATTAAAATATGTGATCTAACCTAAGGCCTATCCGCGCACCTTTTAAGCTGTGGCGGCTCAAGGGTGGAGTTATGACATTTTTCTACTATACCATTCATCCTAAGATATCATAACGTCATAGAAAAGGTAAGAAAACTTTAGTCCAAAATTCTCCTTTAAATGGTATTTGGTGAAACGGTATTTGGCTCAGAGTGGCGTAACCTTAACCCCTTTAAATGGACCTGCGAGTCCACCTGGATGGTCAGGTGATAGAAACACAGGAAGAAACATAGCGTTGTTGATGAAACTAGGGCTGAACGATTCATAGTTTGAGATGAAGTGTGAGTGAGAGGCAAGATTCAAGATCAATGCTCACTGGAAGTCGGGCAACCGTTGAGTATGATTCATTTACGATAGAAAAAATAAGAAAACGTTAAAATATGGAGATAAGAGGTTTCTTCCCGACAACAACGATTGGCTCTATCTCCTGAATAGTAAATAGAGATATTCCATGTGATCCTGATACCGTGCTGCTGAACTGAAGTCTTAACCCGTTCAGTCCGGGAACGCATCTTTGTCATTTTAGATTTCTTTGGCTATTCAAAAATATATATATATTTTTTTAATTGTGAAAATGTGTGCAAATCTTATTTTTTTTAAAGCGAACATTTGTAAAATATTTTGTTCCAGGGACCCCCCCCCCCACCCCAGCAAAAAAAATAGTGTTTGCTTTAATATATTCAAAGATTAGCACAAATGTTCTTGATTAAAAAAAATTGCATATCGTCAAGCTCATAGCGCGGCACCCAGTGCCACGCTATGAGCTTGTATCTGCTATTTTTTGAATACCCCAAATTATATTAAAAGGACAGGGATGCGATCCCGGATTGAATGGGCTAAGCCGCCGCCTTCTTATCTCGAAATGTCAAAACATCAGCAACCTTTTCTAGCGGCCTCTCCTTGATCAAATGCAAGATGCAGTCAAATGATCTTCTCTCAGGCAGCACAGTCTTGCGTTTTAAGAAGTGAGTGTGATCGCCGCCTCATAAATATGAATTTATCTCCGTGACCTTTTCATTTGACGGCGCGTTGAGAGAGTATGAGCTTCTTCTCTTTAACCCAATAAGACCGGGATCGAATCTGTGTCATTTTTTTTATTTATTTGGCTATTAAAAAATTAGCTTGTAGATCTGCTATTTTTGAAGAAAAAAAACGTAAAATTGTGTGTTAATCTTATATACATATTTTTAAAGCGAACATTTGTAACTCAAATCTTTGCTTCGGGGGATTCTCCAAATGTAACAGTTTTTTTAAACATGTATTTGGCCGCGGACCCCCATCTCAAAATATTTTGTTTCAGGGACCCCCAGAAGTTGTAACACGAGTTAAAAAATGTTTGCTTTAAAAAAAAAAAGAGGCAGATCTACAAGCTCATAGCCGCGCTATGAGCTTGTATATCTGCTATTTTTGAATAGCCAAAGAAATCCAAAGAAAGACACAGATGCGTTCCCGGTCTTAAAGGGTTAACGCACACCTGCTGCCTGACTGTAAGTGCTTCATCCATCCTCTGGCAGCTCAGCTGTTTGAGAAGCGTCTCGAACCCGTGACCTTTCAGTCAGACGAGGGCGTGAACCTATATTCTCTAGCTTTTACTTTGCACTTTTAGCACTTACCAGCCCAGCGGCTTTGTGGTTAGAGTGTCCGCCCTGAGACTGGGAAGTTTGGGAGTTTGATCACTGGTCGGGTCGTACCAAAGACTCTAAAAACGGGAGCCTCCCTGCTTGGCATTGGGGTGGATTGGAGGTAGAGTTCTCAGATTCTTCCTGAACCCGACCCAACCCGACCTGACATTTTCGGGCAGGGTTGGGCCCTAAAATGTATGCTAATTAGTTGGGCCAGGCCAAGTCTCGGGTATCATGGAGAATAAAAAAAGTTTAAAAAAAAAAAATATATATATATACAGTATATATATATATATATATATATATATATATATATATATATATATATATATATATATATATATATATATATATACACACGCATAAATATATACATATGGGCCTAACATAATGGTAATTGTTTGGGCTGGGCCAGTGGTGCTCCAACATTTTCCATGTCAAGGACCCCCAAAATTATATGTATTTGGCCGCGGACCCCCCTATGTTGTTCCAGGGACCCCCAGAAGCACAGATCAAAGTTAAAATGTTTGCTTTAAAACGTATATATTCAATGATTTGCCAAAAAAAATCTACGATTAAAAAAATAATAATATATCGACAAGGTCATAGCGTGGCACTCTCTGCCGCACTATGAGCTTGTATATCTGCTCTCCTCTCCTCTCCTCTCCTCTCCACTCCTCTCCTCTCCTCTCCTCTCCTCTACTACCCCCTCCTCTACTCCCCCCCCCCTCCTCCCCTCTGTCACCCTTTGTTGACTGTGATATATATAGAGTGCCACTCAGAGGGGATGTCACATGTTCCCATATGTTCATGTACAGGAACCACAAACAGTTTCTGTCACTTCAGAAGTGAAGCAGCAACGTGCACTGAAAGGTCACCGTGCACCGTGCTGGCTCAAGGTTGTCTCTGTCCCCCGGGAGCCCTTTCCGGTGGACACACACACGCACGCACGCGTACACACACACACACACACACACACACACACACACACACACACACACACACACACACACACACACACACACACACACACACACACACACACACACACACACACACACACACACACAGCCCTACAACAAGCAGGCTTGGACAAGCTCTGAAAAAGATCAATGAATAATTTAACCCCTAACATCATATTACCCCAAGACAGTAATGTATACAGAAAGGCCTGCAAGTGATAAAAAAAAAGTGTGTGTGTGTGTGTACACTCAGATTTCTTTGACCCTTGGTGTGTGTGTGTGCACTCATAATATGCATGCCCTTTTGTATGTGTGATGTGTGTGGTTATTATCAAAGCTGTAAATGTGACAGTTGACTCCACTTCATGGAAATGCGTACCTCCAACCTGTCTCCCCCCTATATAATAATAATATATAGATATAATAATATGAGACCTGTCTCCCCCTGGGGGGGGGGTCAGCACAAACGCTGATTGAGTCGTTCAGGCAAGGTGTCGCCACCAAGGGAGGAAGTGTGTGTGTGTGTGTTTTGTGTGCATGTCTATTCTTGATTGATTGATTGATTGATTGACTGACGTCTTGATTGACAAAAAAATACATATTATACATCAACGTATATTTGTGCAAATCTGTGAAAAGGATAAAACACAATGAAGGTCCAGAACTTACTTCCATTGTGTCTTTGGCCGCATTTGGCCGCAGGCCCCCATCTTAAAATATTTCGTGCCAGGGACCCCCATAAGAAAAATATTTGTCAAAATGTTTTGGTATAGCCGAAAAAACTGTTCCTCAATTCATTCAACAATGACCCCTGGGGTTCCCCAGACCCCACCGTGGGAACCAGTACTTCAACCATTTAATCCCTCTAGACTTAGTAAGCTGGACCTGGCTCCTTATCTGGTCCAGCGTCTTTTCCCGTTGCCAAACATAGTGGGATTGTTTTTACTTTAAAGGTTTCCTGGCAAAATCAAGACACAGTCGAGTGCGCCTCTCTGCTAGGGTCAGTCGTTCAGGCAAGGGAGGGTGTGTGTGTGTGTGTGTGTGTGTGTGTGTGTGTGTGTGTGTGTGTGTGTGTGCGCATGCACACGTGCATGTGTGAGCATCTCTATTCTTGATTGACCAATGTCTTGATCGGTGCACAATAGTGAGGCCTCTGTGTATTCCGAGTACCTCCGGCCGAGTACGATTTTTCAAGCCATGGGGAATACTTACATTTTTGGCCAATATTCCCCCGTGAGAATATGGGATGCCGGGGTGGGGGTGGGGGGGGGGGGGGGTGTTCAAGGGGTTAAAACGTGTCATAGACCTCCTCGCCGTATCACACGCCTTCCTCCTCACGGTATGGAGGTGTGTGTGTGTGCAGTCGTTTATTATTTTCCTTCTAGAGATTCAATCAGGCGTCACCGGGCGGATGAAGCTCCTCCAGAAGCGTTTCAATTTAGTAGCTGCTTGTTCAGGATGGGAACACATAAAGGTCTTAATGGAAGCCGAGGCCGGGGGGAGACAGACAGACAGACAGGCAGACAGACAGGCAGGCAGACAGACAGACAGACACGGTTGTCCTGGAATGAAGCAACGGACAGAGATAACAGGAATGGAAAGAGAGAGCGAGGAGGAGGGGTGGGGGGGAGAGAGGAGGGAGGGAGATAACATAAGGGTTGCTGCTGAGGAGAGAGGAGAGAGATGGGTCTGTTGAGAACGGTTGAAAGGGGATTTAACCCATTCAATCCAGAGAACGCATCCGTGTCATTTTGAGATTTCCTTTGGCTACTCAAAAATAGCAGATCTACAAGCTCATAGCGCGTTGTTTGCTTTGAAAAATATATATTCGAAGATATGCATACATTTTTGACGATTTTTCTAAAATAGAATATCTACAAGCTCATAGCGCAGCACTCTAAAATGACAGAGATGCGTTCCCGGATTGAATGGGTTAAGAGAAGATGAAGTCTGAGGGAGAATATGATGTGAAATGAAACAATTTCATCGTTTGTTTTGTTTTTGTTTTTCGGAGGAGTATAGGTGAGCCAGGCTCACCTACTGTATATATATTGCAGTACCTCCCACAACAAAAACATTGCACCTCAACAACACAACACACCATAACATAGCATAAAACAACATAAGACGGCACAAGGCAACACAGTACAAGGCTTTAAAGAAAGAAAGATGCCCTATAGCCACGATGCAAGCAGCATTTTAAGCAAAGGTTAATTGACAAATGCTTAGCAGAGGTGTCTAATCACCCTGTCGGGATTTATTTATCAATAATGACCGGCTACCCGTCAATTATCCATCTTATTACACGGCTACTTAATAAATGAATTAATACATTGACCCAAAAGTAACAACAAAACAAAGTATTGTGATCAAATAGAATACATTTTTGGTTACTGCAAAAAGTGTGTTTTTAGTGAAACACATAACACAGACATTCACCTCTGGCCACTGTCACCTATATAAAAAAAACACATAAAAAATACAGTAAATATCAAAGTAATTTGTCCTTCCTCACATCAGCGGCTTCACTTCTTCCTTTTTTTTTTTCTTGACCTCCGCTTTGCCTCTTTTTCTTCAGAACCACTCTCCCTTCCATCTCCCTTTGGGGCCAATAAATAGACTCCCGGTGTCCATCGTTTGCCTGTGTGCCGCCAGGCAGCCCTTTTTGTGTGTGTGTGTGTGTGTGTGTGTGTGTGTGTGTGTGTGTGTGTGTGTGTGTGTGTGTGTGTGTGTGTGTGTGTGTGTGTGTGTGTGTGTGTGTGTGTGTGTGTGTGTGTGTGTGTGTGTGTGTGTGTGTGTGTGTAGGAGGTTAAGTGTTTTCTCTCAGTCCTCTGACAGGCTGAGAAGTGCCTTCACACCTCTTCCTCCACTCTCTCCTAGGGGGGTGGTTGGGGGGGGGGGGTAGTGTTGTGCAACTCATGTCTGATGCTGTGTCACCCATCAGAGGCTCTGCAAAGGTCTGCCAAACATCACCTTGAACTCTTGATTCAGAAGGGTGACGTGCGCGTGCATGTGTGCGTGTTTGTGTTATATTAGTGTGTCACCTCTTTAAAGTAATACTAGGTAACTTTTTCAACAAAACTAAAGTTAACTTGTATATCTTTTGTGAGTGGCAAAAGTTTCACAACACCCACTCCATGAATTTCACCCCCGAAAGCCTTTTATACATATATTTTCTATTGAACGGTGATAGGGGTGTCTTTCCCGCAAAAATGACGTCATGTAGCCGGAAAACGGAAGCGGAAATGCACCGGTTTCCTGTTTGGCCAGGAACTACCGCACCGGTTCCCTGTTTGGCCAGGAACTACCGCGCTAATAACAAAAGGGAAACTCACGCTGATTTGAAGAGATTGTATGATTTGAAGATCGAAAAACAACAGAAAAATAAAACACAGCTCACGGTAACTAAAGCTCCACTGGCTAAGAGAAACGATCCACAGATCGTATAAAACAATTAAAAGAACGCTTTTTGAAACGCTTCCGTCTTCCGGTGAAAACAAATTGAATTCTGGGTAACAGAGGAATAAATGAACGGCCTGCAGTGACGGTAATGACCAGCAGAGGCTGCTAAAAATCGTTATTTGTGGACCTGCATTGTATAACTTTAAAGGTTCTATGACATTCATTTTCACTTTTTTTTATTTTTTGGGGGGTTTTATGACCTCAATTACACCCAAAAAATCAGTGGATTTTCTGTGGTCTGGGATTTTCTGAATAATTAGGCTGAAAAGTAATCTGAGCTTGGCCCTTCGGCAGTGAGGTCACAGCCGATTAATCCCGCCCACTCTCCTCCTCGCCCCTCCCCTCCCCTATCCTTTCCTTTGAGGTGGGGCGGAGCGGAGGCGATGATTGACAGGCAATCCCTCACCAGCGACACCCGCAGGCAAAGATTTCTTTTTTCATTGCAGTTGAAAAGGCTTTAGAAATGTGAGAGAAAAACACCTGCCATGGATCAATGGAGTGGAATTTTTTGTTTGTTTGTCTTTTTGTACTTTCTATACACGTTTGAAGGACCATGACAAAGACTTTTAATGTGTGGTAAAACTGAACGTCATGAAACCTTTAAAGTAACTTTTGATTTCCATTGATTTCAGGTTCAAATCATTGCAATGTATTTTCAAGTTAATATAAGGATACTTTTTCACCAAAGGAAACACTTGCATTTCATACAGTGCATTATAAACATACGTATAATATGCTTACAACACTGTACATGCATATTTAGACAAACTTGCATTCCCGACGCAACTCAGATAAAGCAGCAGAAAAGCGTAAAAAAACTCTACACTACAGCATGTCCCTGTGCTGTAGCTGTAGCCTGTGTTATTTTACTGGGTCCTCGCTGACTATAATATAGCACTCCCCCCTTCCTCGGTTATGTAAACAGCACCTGCAGGAGGCCACTTAAGATGTGTGTCTGCTTTATGAAAACCACTTCTTTAATAAAGCAAATGATGAACAACAACACTGCTGCATTCGACGCAGAGGGCAGACAGGAGGAACATTTTGACGGCACCACCTGCCCTGCACAGGGAATTGTCTTGATTGTGTGTTTGTTATTGTGGGTGGTGGTTGTGAGGGGGGGGGGGGGGGGGGGGGGGGGGGACTTGATCACTTCTAAGTGAGCAATTGGCATCTGTCATTAAAGAGGAACCCAGAGGGCATGGTTCCATGCACGACTTCAGCTGGGGCTTTGATGGAGCCCATTTGCACATGCACGCGCAAACGCACACACATACACACACCTTGGTACTGCTATACTTGTGAGGACATCAAAATTGTAGGATGGCATATTATTTTGGGGGGTCCCCAGATGATTTGTTTAATGTGCAACATTGTTTTCTCACTTGGTTTCAAACCAACATACAGTATAAGTGTATACAGGGTATCTGCACATTTCTAAAGTGACAATTTAATGACTTTTAAGACCTTTTTAATACCAAATTGGCCAAATTGTCAAATATTATGTAAGAAAGAGACACACATTGTGAAAATAGTCGATCTACAAGCTCACAACGCCTCGAGGCATTGTGAGCTTGTAGATCGGCTATTTTGACATATTGATATTGTCCTCACAATGTCATTTTCTCACATTCTACGAACAGTACAGTATTGTGGGGACATTTGGCCCTCACGAGTATAGTAATACAGTACACACGCGCACACGCACACACACACACACACACACACACACACACACACACACACACACACACACACACACACACACACACACACACACACACTCACACACGCTGACCTGTGTACAGTTCAGTCTCCTGCTTCTCTGCCATTATGCGGTTCACACAAAGGCAGTGATTTGAGGCCCTCTAGGAGGCCATTATGTGTCTGTGATGCAGAGACCCTCCATTGTGGCTCCGTTGGGTCAAATGTAGCGTTTACCTTCCCCTGCCTTCATTCACTGCACAATGAAAGACTCTGGTAGGGATATAAACATCTTGGCCTGTGTGTGTGTGTGTGTGTGTGTGTGTGTGTGTGTGTGTGTGTGACCATACTTGCGAGGGACAAACGTCCACAGAAGATAGAGAGATACTTTTACTTTACTGGAGTATTTCGAATTTTCTAAATACCGCTTTAGCACCGGTATCGGATGAATACCTAATACCTAATCGATACCCCTTCCTAGGTATTGGTACTTCTACTTTAGTAAAAACCTAACATGAGTACTTCTTCCACCACCATTAGCGGTAGGTAGGTAGGTAGGGTGTTGATTTAGTCTTGGCTCTTCTTCGGTGGTGGTGGTGATGGTGTCGGCAGCGTCAGCTCAAACGAGGCCATCTCATTTCCTGTTTGTCTGCAGGAAGCGGCTGTCCGCTACAAACATCCTCCCTGTTCATCTCATCTCCCGCCTCTTAATTGGTTCACCCTGCACCCTGACAGACCTACACACACACGCACGCACACACGCACGCACGCACGCACGCACGCACCACACACACACACACACACACACACACACACACACACACACACACACACACACACACACACACACACACACACACACACACACAGAGACAGAGTTTTTTTCACTGATGTTTTTAACACATTTAGCCTTTTTTTTTATGGCAAAATCATAACATTTTTTACCCAAATCTTTGCTTCTGGAGGACCCGGGCACATTTCCCTAGCCGGGGAAATGGAACGGCGCGTTCACCGCGTCTATTGTCAGTTAGAAATTAACGTACCATTTGATTCCTTACCGTCTGAAATGGTTTGAAATCTAGTGTGTTCAGATTCAGAAACATGGAGACCAGCCTCAGTTATCACCACCTCTCTCTCTTACGAAGGCCATTTATACCTGACACACACACACACACACGCACACACACAGTTTTGCAGGCTTCAGATGGTATCCCAGCCAATGGAATCTTAATGCGTCCTCACAGACATGTCTCATAGCAGCCTCTGCAGTCACATGGCAGAGGTGAAGGTGTGAGTGTTAATAGTGCAGGAAGCTCTCACACTGCCATCCAGTGGCAACGGTGTGAACTGCTCTGGAATTTGTCGGTACTATACTTGGTGAAAAAATGTAGACCAGTGGTTACCAAACTTTTTAGCTCAAGACCCAAAAGAGAAATGAGACGTTTGCCCGGCTAGTGAAAATAGCAGATCTACAAGCTCACAGCACAGTCGCTTCCCGTCAATGTACAACCTAAAAAAAAAAAGCGTTGGCATATTTTTGCCTACAATGACATACCAAAAAAATAACACTTACCCTACCTTTAATCTAATCTAACTACTAAGATGTTCTCTCATGGCAGTGAATCTTTTCAAATTGGGGATCCGCACCTTAACCCAGTAACACATTGACTTTCAGCATTAAAACAGTTACATGTGTTTTCCTACAACTTTTAACATAGGAGTGGACGGGAGTGTCATTTTTTGAGAATAAGTGAGAGGGCTGCAAGTTTAATGCGATTTGAAGTCATTGTTAGTTAGTTGGCGTTTATAATATGCTGACCTGTGACTAAGTAAATGTTACAGTAGCTGTGGAAATAACAAAGTAATGAATATTGGAGCGCTTAAAGGGATATTTCACTTTCAAATAAAATAAACATTAAAAATAAATATTTTTAAAAAATGAAAAAAGTTATGGCAAAATCACGGCCCCCTCACACATTAGTAGGACACTCTAATGCGTGAGGGGGCCGTGATTTTTCCATTACTTTTTTCATTTATTTTTAATATATTTTTTAAATGTTTATTTTATTTGAAAGTGAAATATCCCTTTAATATTCTCAGAGAGTCGGAGGGATTCAATCTTTTTATTTATTCATTTAGAATAAAAGCTAATGTTGGATGTGACACAAAAACTCATAAAATGTCCCCGGCCATTAAATTCCTTTAATGACTTTCAAATCCTGTCGCGGAGACTGTCACATAAAGGTCTGCGCTCGCTGCATCTGGTCTTTCTGATGTACCCGACCGATGGCAGGTTTGTCTGTGCGATTTTGAACAGTCCCAGTCAGACCACCTTGACCGATATGTTATTAAAGAAACGTGATACGTTGTGAGCTTGTAGACCTGCTATTTTGGAAACTGTTTGAAATGTGTCACCTACTGACTACTACAGTATGTCCAAAACTGTTACTTTTCAGGATTCAAATTCAAAAATGCAAAAAGTTCAAAAATGCAAAAGTAGCAGATCTACAAGCTCACAATGTGTCACATACAGTATAGCGACATGTTGTGAGCTTGTAGATCTGCTATTTTCAAATATCCAATGTATACAGTATATGATTTAAGTGGTTAAATACATTTGTATGATATTTATAAAACATTTGGGGACCCCTGGATCCCCTTCAAGGACCCCTGGCGCACGCACGCACACACACACACACACACACACACACACACACACACACACACACACACACACACACACACACACACACACACACACACACAGACAGTGGTTGAGACCCCCTTTGTTGTGAGACAGTCAGGCCCCTCCTCCTCGCTGGACGGAGTAATCAGAATTCACCACGGCTGATTTGGTCGACGCCCGCCTGAGGGGAATTGTTGGAGATTTCTATAAAAGTGCAGAGTATCCTAATCTGTCTCTGCATGGTCTCTTATTCTCTGTCTGTCTGTCTGTCTGTGTCTCTCTCTCTTTCACTCTCTCTCTGTCTCCACTGCCAGCAATTTTCTAGTGTTTTCTCTCACCTTTGAAAAGGCGAGCCCCCGTGAGCATCTGCTCCATAGTTGTGGCCAGTTGAATGTAGGCTGTTTTCCCCAAAAAGCAACACAAACGGTGGAAAAGCGTGTGTGTGTGAACATGCTTGCTTCGCTGCAAATATGTATGTGGGTGTGTGCATCATTGTTGTGGGTGTGTGTGTGTGTGTGTGTGTGTGTGTGTGTGTGTGTGTGTGTGTGTGTGTGTGTGTGTGTGTGTGTGTGTGTGTGTGTGTGTGTGTGTGTGTGTGTGTGTGTGTGTGTGTGTGTGTGTGTGTGTGTGTGTGTGTGTGAGAGTGAGAACATGCTTGCTTCTCTGCAAATATGTATGTGTGTGTGTGTGTGCAGCATTGTTGGGAGCAGCTGTGTGTGTGTGTGTGTGTGTGTCAGTGGATAAGCAGACTATTGGAGGATATTAATGAAGATCTCACAGACAGGGGTGGGGGTTCCATGCTGGGTTGTCACCACTGGTCATCCTTAGCCACTTGGCTCAGAACCCAGGCTGATTCCTGTGTTGTGCCTTATTGTGCCATTTTGGTCTCCTTTTGTTCTCCTGCTCTTTTGTCACCTAGAACCAACAGGAATGACTTCATCTGGTGTCACTAGGCCTGTCTCAATTATGACATAATCGTCTAATCGCATTTATTTAAGATAACAACTATTATTTTTAGATAATTGCAATTATATTGCATGATCGTTTCCAAATATAATAAATGCATACAAATTAACACATTTTAAGTGTGAAATTATTACATATGGCCTATTTTGGCCATAGCACATTGTTTATTTCGACTATTGCTAGTCATTGTCAGTCATGAGGACTTTTTATTATTGGTCATATCCAGAGTTGGGGGTAATGGAGTAACCAAACGCGTTAGCTTTGCAATTAGAGCTATGAGCTTGTAGATCTGCTATTTTTGAATAGCCAAAGTATAACATAATGGTTACACAGATGCGTTCCTGGTCTTAACACATTGATTGCCTAGATCGCATATATGCGTTTTTCAAATCCATCGCTTGATTGCCGCAATTCTAAAGAACGCATATATGCGTTCTTTGGAATTTTCATTGTTTAATCTGTGATCGCGGTGTTCTGTGCATTTTTCATCATCAGTTTCGTTTTCTGTTTACATCACACTCACCGGGTTCCGGATTCATGACGCAGATTCCGTTTCCGGTTCTCGGAAGGCCCTTTTTAGGCATTTTAGGCGAGAATAAGGAAAAACAAGTTTTTTCACACGGTATAAAAAACTATCGGAGAGCTCTAGTTCTATTTTCTTTAGTCTGGATGACGAACAGCCATCGTCTGATCTGCGAAAACGTCACATCCGGTTATGACGTATGGACTGTTTGAGCCTGTTTGGGGGGGGGGGTCGAGCGAGTCAGCGAGTGATCAAGGTGTCGATTTGCTGCTCTCTGCTGGTCGATCTGTCGTATGTGTTTAAAACCGCAGCCAGACAAACTATTTCGATGAAAAATTACAAAATAACAACAACAAAAGAACACACGCAAATCGCTGGCACAGGGGTGAGTACATTATGAATAAACTCTGGCAGTCAATGTGTTTTCTGGGTTAATCTGGTGTCACATGGGCTCCATAAGGTGAAGCAGGCATCATCACGGACTTCCTGTGGCCTTTGGCTCCCTGTAATGAATAGGGTACAGTGTCCGGGAAACGTATTGGCGTGTTAATGCGGCGGTCAGTCTTTAAGTGTGTTTTTCTATTCTCAGTGTGGCAGAGTGCTGCATTAGACCCTGCTCATTCACTCATCCTTTCTCACGAGCAGAGTTGTCGTTTCATGAATAAATGCATAAAAACTAGGGGGTGGCAAAATATTGCGAAACTAATGCATTAGCAAGCTCACGACATGCTTGTAGATCCATTATTGTCGCTATTTGGGGAAAAAAGAAAATGTTGCACTCGGTGCATACATAACTTGACTCTATTATTTGTTCTCCCACCCTCCTTTTTCTCTCTGATATAATCTGTCTGTATAAGCGACTATTAGGCAATACAATCTTTTTTTATTGTGTACTGGCACCAGCCAGCTGCTATAGGTCTGAGGGAGCTGTCAGCCCAAATTACCTTTTTTATTCACTGTCCACTAGTGGCTCAAAACAACATCTAGAGCCATGTTTAAAGTCTTCAGTGTGGCGTAGTGCTGACAGAGTGGACATGTTTAAAGTCTTCAGTGTGGCGTAGTGCTGACAGAGTGGACATGTTTGAATTCTTCAGTGTGTCGTAGTGCTGACAGAGTGGACATGTTTAAAGTCCTCAGTGTGGTGTAGTGCTGACAGAGTGGACATGTTTAAAGTCTTCAGTGTGGCGTAGTGCTGACAGAGTGGACATGTTTAAAGTCTTCAGTGTGGTGTAGTGCTGACAGAGTGGACATGTTTAAAGTCCTCAGTGTGGTGTAGTGCTGACAGAGTGGACATGTTTAAAGTCTTCTGTGTGGCGTAGTGCTGACAGAGTGGACATGTTTAAAGTCCTCAGTGTCTCAGTGTAGCGTAGTGCTGACAGAGTGGACATGTTTAAAGTCTTCAGTGTGGTGGAGTGCTGACAGAGTGGACATGTTTAAAGTCCTCAGTGTGGCGTAGTGCTGACAGAGTGGACATGTTTAAAGGTATCATGACATTCATGTTTACACCACATTCAGAGTCTTTGTCCTGGTCCTTCAAACGTGTACAAAAAGTTTTAACTGAAAATTCCACTCCAGTGATTCACTGTAGGTGTTTTTGTCTCACATTTCTAAAGCCTTTTCAACTGCAATGAAAAAAGAAATCTTTGCCTGCGGGTGTCGCTGGTGAGGGATTTTGCCTGTCAATCATCGCCTCTGCTCCGCCCCCCCCCCAAAGGAAAGGATAGGGGAGGGGAGGGGCGAGGAGGAGAGTGGGCGGGATTAATTGACTGTGACCTCACTGTCGAAGGGCCAAGCTCAGATTACTTTTCAGCCTAATTATTCAGAAAACCCCAGACCACAGAAAATCCACTGAATGTTCAAAGTTCAGATTTTTTGGGTGTAATTGAGGTCATAAAACCCCCAAAAAAACATAACAAATTAAAAAAGTGAAAATGAATGTCATCGAACCTTTAAAGTCTTCAGTGTGGTGTAGTGCTGACAGAGTGGACATGTTTAAAGTCTTCAGTGTGGCGTAGTGCTGACAGAGTGGACATGTTTAAAGTCCTCAGTGTGGTGTAGTGCTGACAGAGTGGACATGTTTAAAGTCTTCAGTGTGGCGTAGTGCTGACAGAGTGGACATGTTTAAAGTCTTCAGTGTGGCGTAGTGCTGACAGAGTGGACATGTTTAAAGTCCTCAGTGTGGTGTAGTGCTGACAGAGTGGACATGTTTAAAGTCTTCAGTGTGGCGTAGTGCTGACAGAGTGGACATGTTTAAAGTCTTCAGTGTGGCGTAGTGCTGACAGAGTGGACATGTTTAAAGTCCTCAGTGTGGTGTAGTGCTGACAGAGTGGACATGTTTAAAGTCTTCAGTGTGGTGTAGTGCTGACAGAGTGGACATGTTTAAATTCTTCAGTTTGTCGTAGTGCTGACAGAGTGGACATGTTTAAATTCTTCAGTTTGTCGTAGTGCTGACAGTGGACATGTTTAAAGTCCTCAGTGTGGTGTAGTGCTGACAGAGTGGACATGTTTAAAGTCCTCAGTGTGGTCTAGTGCTGACAGAGTGGACATGTTTAAAGTCCTCAGTGTGGTGTAGTGCTGACAGAGTGGACATGTTTAAAGTCTTCAGTGTGGTGTAGTGCTGACAGAGTGGACATGTTTAAAGTCTTCAGTGTGGTGTAGTGCTGACAGAGTGGACAAGACAGCCTGTCATAACCTCAGTCAGCCTTGTTTAGTGTACAGTAGAGCTGAGAGCAAGAGAGTTACGACAACTCCCATACAATTCCATTTTAATATAAAATATCCATATGTCATGCAGAAAGCTCCATATGTTTTTGTAAATTATTGCCTTACTTCGTCATACTACAGTGTGGCAGCAAAAACAATGCTGTTTGTGTATATAAGATCATATGCATGTGTACACACGCTGCACACTCTTTCTGTTTTAGTAATGGTGTACGGTATTCTTATTATTACCTATGCTGCTGCATTGTCTGAACAAAAATGAGTTTTACTCTTGTACCTGTACACAAGATGTAACAATAAAACGCAACCTTGAACCACAGTGTCACACACAGATAGCAAAAATAGCCGACCTGCAAGCTCAAAATGCGACGTGTTTTGAGCTTGATGTGATTGCGTCGCGCGAGATTAAAGTTATTGTGTTAACTCTTTCAACGGGACTGGTGCACAGGGTTTACAAAATGTGGGCTGCCAATGGAGCTAGTCGTAAAAATAAATACATTGATATTCGTATATAAAAATAAGTATAAAGGGATCTGGCCGTTCGGCCTTTTACTGCTCTATCACTGCTCCATTCCTCAAACTGTATCACCATGGACTGCAAAAATCCATCTGCGCTCTCACTTCATCCACACATCAAACTCTGATATAACAAT